>NC_088169.1:48123300-48438300 GCF_028769735.1 Zonotrichia leucophrys gambelii
ATGCATTCTCAATTTTCTCACATTCTGTTACCATATGTATGTGAAGGGAAGATGAGGAAATAAATATTGTCTATGAAATAGAGAGTTGGGCCCCTTTGGATTGCAGGGCTCAGATGGGCAGAAAGATCCAATCCAAACTCAGCTGATTAGGGTATTTTGTTGACTACCACTGAGATTGAAAGTTATGAAACTGATGGCAGTTACGTGCTAGTAGTAGTTATATCTATCCTCTGAATTTATGACGTACAAATGTTTCAGTAGCATACATTTAAACAGCTAAGTTATACATGTTTTTAGAGAAATTGGGGTTTTCTTAAATACACTAGTTGATTCCTGAATATTAGTGGTATTTATGTCAGGGACACATGTCAACTACAATCTAAGCTTCTCAAGAACCTACTCTAAAAGGTTCCTGAGGATGCCAACTCAGAGAAAGTTAAGAGTACATATTATCTACTTTGTTTTATAGATTGGATAAACAGAATCCCTTTTCATTAGAGACCCATAAATTCACAGTGAGCTTTTCACAGTACTTCCTATAGTGACTTTTACAAGTCAACTTGTAATGTACCAGACCTTGAGGTCTCCTGCATTTCCTTTGCTCATACTGATATGTGCAACAGTGATTTCAGACTTCTTCTGGGCAACATGGGAAGCAATTTACACATAATCAAAACCATTAATTATTCACTCTCTTTTTCAGACTGTTTGTTTTTCTTTTTTGTTGGGTTTTTTGTCTGTTGGCCTCTACATTGTTGTTCACGATATTAAAATACTTTTTTTAAAAAATTACACAATTGTAAATTAGTAGAATAAATTGCTAGAAACAGTGATAAAAATCATAATGGACTGAAACTAACAACCTGATATTGAAAGCATTTGTCATTTGCTGCATATGGAGAAGTGTAAAATCAGATTAATGCAAATTCGATTAATACAATCTTATTTTTCATGAAAGAATATCTATTAGAATAAATACCAGAATAAATATTATTCAGGATTACCCTTGAATAATAGCCACCTTCAGAGAAGCTGGTTAAAGAGAACACAGCTCTACTCAGATCTACATTGCATTGACAAGAAAGATGCAGAAGTAAGAAAAGAAAGCTTCAAAAGAAAAGCAAATACTACAGATATTTTTTTAAAATAAAAAATATCCCCAACAATTGCCCCCTAACTTTAAACAATTTCCACTTAACTTCAAAATGTTATTTCCACTGTAAAAAAAATAATTTGGAATTCCAGGATGCAATCTGGTTGACACTCAACCCGCTGAGATCACTGCAAGATCCTTCGCTAACTTTAGTGATATAAGGAAATGATTACATAGAAAAGAAAATAAAAATTATTCCTATTATTTTAAGATGGGACAATTGACTTCCTGTACGGTATCAAAGATCTTCTAAGTAATTCAGGTTTTGACCTTCTGAGGGCTTTCTTTCCTCTTATATGTTCTTCAAACACTTTGGTATAAATAAAGCTTAAAATGCTTTCCTGAATTTCTACATTAGAATAGAATAGACTAAGTCAGCTGGAAGGGACCCAAAATTATCATCTAGTCCAACCACTTGAGCAATTCAGGAATAGCCAACAGTTAAATCATGTCATGTACAAAAGTCTCTTGAACTCTGGTAGGCATGGGGAATCAACCATCTCTCTAGGAAGCCTGTTACAGGCTTTAACCATCCTCTCAGTAAAAAAAAAAGGATTCCTAATGTCAAGTCTGAACCTTCCCTGATGCAGTTTTGAGCACCCAAACACATCCTATCCATGAATACTGGAGAACAGCAGCTCCCTCTCCACATACTATCTTCCAGAATCTTAAGGGCGAATGAATTCACCCCTTACCTTCCTTTTCTTCAAACTACACAAACCCATGGTCCTTAGCGGTTCCTTGTGGGATGTGTCCTCCAGCCATCTCACCAATTCTGTTGCCTCCCTCTGGACACATTCAAGTACTTTTACATCCTTCTCAGATTGTGGAGCCCAGAACCACCACACATAGCACTCCAGCTGAGATCACAGCAGTGCTTAATACAGCAGTAAAATCACCTCTTTTGACATGAATCAGATAAGAGAAAATATAGTTTTAATTCTGTGGTGAAAAATTATTGTAGTTTGAAAGGAGGCTTTTTGTTATTTCAAAGTTTTCTGTTGGAGGCTTTTTACTATTTGCTGTTGGAGGCTTTTTGCTAGTTCAAAATTTATTTGCTTTCTTTTTACTTTTGTTTACATCACTGCATTTATCAAGACTGATATAAAAATTTGAGGAGTATTCATAAAACAAAAATGTTCATTTAAAATTCCCCTAATCTAGAAAAATTATGAGAGGGACAGTAGACATTTGAATAAGAATGTGAACATTTTTGTTTCTTTTGCTCAGCTTAATATGTGAGGGACTGGTGGCTCCTGGGAGTGGGCTGGCAGAGTATTATTTGGGCTCCCCCTCCTTCCACAGTCCCTCTCGGCATCTCTGTGAGTGTGTAGATGAGTTTTGTAGCATAACCTGACCTCAGCCTTACAAGTTAAGCACAAGTCTAAGTGTCTGCAGGCTTTTGTAAATATGTCCAATATCCTAGGCTGGTCAGCTGCACACTGGCTGGGCAGCACACCACCCAAGGCTGAGGTCCCTGTCCTGCCAGAAACAAAAAGCCCAAGCACAGAAGAATGGTTACACTGCACTCACAGTACAGACATGTGACTTTACTTAAGTAAAGTCATCTAAATATTTAGCCTTTCAAAAGCCACATATGAAAAACAAGTGTCATAAAACCTAGTTTATTCACTAAGGTCTTGATCAATGAATTATCAAATTAATGTTATTTTAACAAATTACCAATATTTCTCCAGATAGAAATGTCTGAAGGCAAATATTTACTAGTTTTCCCCACTGCTTTCTATGCTCTTTCTATGCATCTTTCTATGCTCCTGCTCTTCTAGGAACTGAGGTAGGAGCATGAGCAGTGTCCAGTAGCTGAGAAATAAAGGATCTCAGTCTTGAAGAGAGCCAAATTACAGCTGTGTCTTGGAAAGAATCTGGTATCTGTTTGCAAAATCCTTTTAGATTTTGTCTCTTTTTTATCCCTTGCTATTCATTTCCTGTGGTCGTCACATTGGCACCGAGGGAGCATAAAAGCCTGTATTCATTTTGCTTAGCTTAAAAACTCAATTACCACATTAAATTGAGGAAGCTTCAGCACCTAAAGAAATAAATAGCTTGCTGGAGGTAACATTCTAATTCTATTTACTTCCTTAAGAGATCCAAAGGAGGATGTGGTACCTACGTCCTGCAACCCCAGAAAAAGTGTATTGATATTGCTGGTATTAGTCTACTGATTTTGTAACAATTTTTCAAGGCCACAGGACTGAAATTTGTGAGCTTTCCTTTCTCTGAGCTTTTCTAATCTTACCTGGAACTCTGTGTCCATTTGGTTTAGCTGTACCTGCAATTTTCCTCATGTTGAGCTAGCTACTCTTAATTTGGAGCTTTCACTTATCAAATGG
Source organism: Zonotrichia leucophrys gambelii (assembly GCF_028769735.1). Lineage (NCBI taxonomy): Eukaryota > Metazoa > Chordata > Aves > Passeriformes > Passerellidae > Zonotrichia > Zonotrichia leucophrys. The sequence goes on from NC_088169.1 coordinate 48,126,805, forward strand.
TATAACCAAAACTTTGTATAGGTAATAGTAAACAATAAATTTTCTGTGTAGGAAATTTTTTTTATTGCACTAACAAAAACATATATTAAGAAATATAGGCCTGGTATGAAAGCAGATGCCTTGGGAAGTGGGGACACAAGATGCAGGGGAGTGCCTTCACAGGATGTTTGGAGTCAAGGTACAGAATGGTGCTGGGGATCCCATAGCTCTAAACAAAACACCAGTGGTCACTTTATAAAATGCAGACCTGGATCTCAAAGAAACCAACCATAGTAGCAACATAGAACAAAAAACAAGTACCTGCTTATGTAAAATGCACGATATAAAGTTTGATTCACCATGAACTTACAAGCAAGTAATTAATAGAGAAAGCTGTAAAGCAATGTTAGCAGATATAAAAAGTGGACCCTGGGGTAAGAAAGATGAAAATACCAATGTCATAGTCCTCCAGGTGGAGGAATTAGGATGAATCCAATTCACTGTATTCCCATACTTATAGTAATAGTAAAACTAATAATAATAAATCCTAATAAGTTTAGGGTTAAGGTTAGGGTTTGGATTAGGGTTATGTTACTTCTTTATGATAATATTTGGGTGTTACTTTACCCTTTCATTTTCTGTAATAACTAGATCTATTCTAATATCTCTTCTGTAACTAGATTTTAAAATTTCAACTATGCCAGTAATAATCTCTTGGATTTTCATAAAAAATATGTTTTTCCTTTTATTCATAAAAGGCTTTTGAGCAACAGAGTGCTCTCCAGGATTCTGGTGGGGACAAGAAAATCAGAATGTCATGGGATTCCTTTCTGGGCTATGTGGGTAACAGATCAGAAGTGATAAGACCCACGGAATGTGGACACTGTTTAACAGGTGCAGGTTATTTCCTGTCATGCTAAAACTAGAAAGGATTGTCTTCTTAAGATTTGAAGAGCTGGTTACTGTCTTTTATAGGGCTAATGCAGCCCTCTATACATGTGGAAAATAATGCAATAGGTTAATCCCTATCAAGTCCCTAAAAGGCTGCTGCAGTTATAAGGCAGTGGAGGATGAGCTTCATTGACCAAATGGCAAGTTCAGTAGATGATCTGTAGAAAGGCAAATTCCTCAATGCTTCTCACACATGAACTGCAAAGAAATCAAATCTACACCTATGCTCTTTTTCTATTTGACCACATTAAAATCCCCTTTTCTTGATACTGCCTGTTACCTCTTTGTTCTGCAGTTAGTGAATGCATTTTAATAGCTCATTGTGAAGTTCATGAGAGCATCACATGCCTTAATAGTATCTTGAGTATAATTTTTAATGTTTTCCATCTCATTTCATTTCTTTCCTGCTGAAACTACTAAAAGCTCTGCCAAGAGTATGCTGGCAAATGGAAAGTACTCAAACAATGAACATCTCATCTAATGTTTAAAGCATAATTAGGGGATTACATGTCTTCAAGACTAATGCCCCTTTTATTAGTCATAAATTGTCCATCTCTATGGATTTTTATTACCTCATGTCAGTATTTTTTTTAATATTTTAAAAGCACATAAATATTTCCAATTTTGAACATTCAGAGCTCCAAAGTTGTTATAAATCAACCTTCCATCAGACATCCTAAAATTTATTTCTTTCATTCATGATCAACAGATTAGATCAATTAATACAGGTATGTCTGATAGTTGGCTGGCTGTTAGTAGATGTTGGTTTGCAAGCTATTTCAGTAGAAATAAGAACAGAGTTAACAGGAGATACATGAAGTGACTTACTTATTACTCTCAGCTTCCTGGGAGATGTGGGGAAATCTCTTCAAGTTTCCATAGCTTAGCACCACTTTCTGCCGTTTTACTCACTCCATCTTTCAGGAGTTTCAGAATACTGTGTTTGATTATCTGGCTCATGAGATATTTGCCTTCTTGATATTATTCTACCTAATTTATTAGGGTAAAAAACAAAATAGCAATCTCTTTCCCTATAAGATATAGCAAGTGCAATCTGATGATCACCTTGGGCAAAAATTTTGACTTTTTTTTTAAATTACTATTATTTTATTTTTTTGGCAGGATTAAAATAAGCCAACAAGTTATGGTGTACATGAAATAGCTACAACACAAAGGGTCATTTTTTCCTCTAGCCCTCAGCAAAATTTCAGTATTCCTCAGGTGGATCCTCAGTTGTCAACCTACAAAAAAATGCCCTTGAAGCCATGCTGATATATGGAAATTGACCAGTTTTGGTATACAAGCTGACCAAACCATCCTGGGAAATGTAAGAAGGGTCCCTTTAGTCTATGTAATAAGCCACACCATACACACCTTTATCAAAGGTATTTGATAGGATCAAAATAATTAATACAACATCCTGAGCTAGTGCATTTTTTTTTGATGCCACAGGAAAAATAGACTGATTATTTTTCTCAGCTTCAAATTCAGAAGTCATTATGTGACTATTTAGCATAAAAAATTGCTTTTAAAAAGTTCTTCACCAAGAAGAATCTGTGTTTTCAGGGTGACACGCAGAGAAGGAAAGGAAAGTAAAAATTATAGGGAGGAATGCTGTGAAAATATCAAGTAGGCAAAGTCCAATGTCAGTAGCATAAGCAGAGGAATTAACACTGAGGAATAACAATTGCTTTTTCTACTTGGAGCTCCTTTTTGACCTGTAGCTTTCAGTACTGAAACTTTATTCACCTCTCTGGAGTGAAGACTGAGGAACAGCTGTTCCCACAAAGGCAAATAACTTACACTTCCACTTTACTGTTCTTCAGATCCTAATCCCCAAATCATCCCCATTACACAGACAATTTAATTTCTAGTCTCTCTCTTAGTATAAACCAATTAGTTTTCTCCAGGATGAAACCTAGGGTTTTTTCTTGTTTTGGAAAAAGACTTTTCTACATACTATATCCAGCAAGTGGAAGGGTGTTTTGTACCTCTGCCCTATAAGTCACCTATCATCCCCAAGACCTTAGCAGGTCTTTCATACTCCAGCACCTTCAGGTGCCCTCGTATCATTCTCTAAAACATGAAACACATACTCTGCTTCATTAGAGAATATCATTCTGGGGAACCCTGGCATAATTTCAGATGTTTAAAAAAAAAGTTGCAAAAAGAAAACAAAACGAGGCAAAAAAAAAATAAAACCAAAAAAAAACCCCATGTTGTTGCATCTCTGGATCTTGCTATGTGACCTCAGCTCACAAAAATACAATCTGTACTATAGGGGCCTATCACTGAGCAGTGTGGATGCAAATTGATCTGACCTTTCTGGAATGGGATCCAGAGATTTTTCTCCAGGTGGTTACCTTCCATAGTGTAGCTCTACTAAAGACCTCTTGGAGGAGAGAGAGAATCACAAAATGTGCTCAGCTGAAGGGACTCACAAAGGTCATTGAGTCCAGCTCACAGCCCTGCACAGCACCATTCCCAAAAGTAATGCCCAAGAGCATTATCCAAACACTTCTTGAATTCTCTCAGGCTGGTGCTGTAACCACTTCCCTGGGAAATCTGTTCCAGTACCCAACCACCCTCTGGGTGAAGAACCTTTTTCTAATATTGAATTTCAACCTCCCCTGACACAGCTTGAGCCATTCCCTCAGGTTCTGTCCTGGTCCCCGCAGTGAAGAGATCAGTGCCTGCCCCTCCTCTTCCCCTCAGAAGGAATTTGCAGACTGCAATGAGGTCTTCCCTGTCTCCTCTTTCCCAGGCTGAATAGGCCAAGTGACCTCGGCAACTTCTCATACAGCTTCCCCTTCAAGGCCCTTCTTCACCATCTTCCTTGGTCTCCTTTGGATGCTGTCTAATAGCTGGAAATATTTCTTATATTGTGGCTCCCAAAAGTGCACACAGCATTCAAGTGGGGCCACACCTGTGCAGAGCAGAGCAGACAATCCCCTATTTATTCCCTTCTATTTATTTTTCTTTAGTAAGACATTTTGTACAGAAAACTAAAGAAACATGGAGACTTTTTTAAATGAGTACATAAGGTTTTCATCACAAATTTTACTACATGCAAAGGAAAAAACCACCAAAGTCAATGCTGCCTAATTTGGCTAGTTTAACCTTTTGTCTGCATGCAAATAGGTTGACAAACCTGTGGTGTAAGAAAGAACATGCATCTGGTTTATAGGGAAATAAGTTTGCCTAGAAGTTCCTGGAAATTTTATTCATATGGTCTTTCTTAGGCTCAAAAAAACCCCAAGATCTTTAACAGCAGTCAAATTTCTACCATTAAACTGTGTTTAAAAGAAATTGTAATCTGTAGAAACCTTCTTTATTAATGATGACAAAGTTCGGTGTGAATAAAAAGAATTTAGGTAATTCTTGTATGTTCTGCTATTAATACAACTTTTTATAGATATGAGAGGTATTTTTAATGTATTATCACTGAAAACTGAATTTAGAGCAGGGGAATATGAGTCACCATATAAAGAAAAATGTGATGGCAGAGGAAAAGGATAATATTAAAATATAAAATTATATTTTAAAATATTTTCAAATTATATCAATCCTTTAAAGAAGTATATCCATCTAAGAAGAGCAGAGTATGTACAACTTCCTGATTCTCAGTTTTTTCTCATGGCCTGTAAGGAACCAAGATGCAGTTCTTGCTCTCAGTAGGACTGTTACAAATAGAGATTAAGGGTCTAGGGATTCCACTGTCCGTTCTATGGATGAAATTTCCTCAGTAAGGAGCAAAGAGAGGAAAACAAAAATCTTGTGGTGAACAACGGTTACCTTTGCAAGAGGACCTTGCAGTTCATCCAATTTAGTGTCAGCCATTTAATGGCTTTTCTGTTCAGTAAGTGTGCATGTCACTAAGATAGTGAATCTAAAATTCAGGTACCCAAAAATCAGAAATTTCAGCCTGAATAAATGTATACAAGCTCTGTGTAATAGGCAATCTAAAAGGCAATCCAACTGAAACAAAAGTAGAGGTACAAGGACAACTTCTGCTTATTTCTTTCCACTCACTACACAACAAACTCAAGGAGATGACCTCAGATATTAATGCTTAGATATCTAAATTTGGAAAATAGAAATCCCACTCTAGATTACTAGCCACTGCAGCCACATACTTACTTTCATATGTGGACTGATTGAAGGGCCTACCCCCTGCTACAAATGTATATAAGATTTCTGTAATAGAGTTGCACACACCCTTCCACTCTCTCCTTAAATCACAAAATATGAGATATAAAGGCCTAGGAGGCACAGATCAATTTCATAGCTACATGACTGCTGCTCATTATAACTCTATAGTCATAAACTTAGCTTTTCAGGTTAGTTAAGCCAGGTTTAGGGCTATTTTGCATTTCCAGAGTGATGCAAAGCCTTGAAGTTACCACTATGTTTTGTTGTCAGATGGTAGGTGTATAAACTGCAGGACTGGTAGGAGTAACTCATCTGATTCATTGTCCAGCCTCCCCCTCTAATATTGTGTCATTAAAAAGTTATTTCAGTCCTTAATTCTATTAATTGATTTAGGGGGTTTGTTGGTTTGAGGGTTTTGATTTAGGTTTTTTGGTTTCTTTTATTTTTACATAATTCAAGTATGTTTTAGCTAAGTTGTGCATCAGATAGCTGGAAATATGATCTTTGTGAGCAAGAAATGCCATGGCTTTTCTTTTTGGAGGGTGTATTGCTGTTGGCTACATCATGCCAAATCAATTACAGATGAAAGTCAATTAATCGGACAGAAATGTTGTAATAAAATAAGCATACAAAGAACCACAGACTGTTTAGTATCAAGGTACAGAACTTTATCAGAACTATTGTGAATGCATTGGTAGAGTATGGACAAGTAAGCATCATGAGTGAGTTAGAGGACTTTGAAAAATGAATCTTTTCAGCTTTTCACAGCCTTTTGCTTGGCAAAGTTGATTTGTTTTAATGCTAAAAAACCACAACTAAGATAAAGCTGCAGACAGATATAGTATACACATGCATTTTTTTCTTCTTGAAGCAGGACAATAAAATATGTATTAGCTTTTAGCCCAAAATCAAGGAGTCCAATAAGGAAAAGAGACCTATTGATATATACATTCTATAAAAGAAAGTATTTGAACTAGCAGCCTTCTGGGAAATACCATTACAAGTAATTCAGCCATCTAACTGAACTTATGTTGAACCATTTTCCTTTTCCTTCCCTTTGAAGGGTATTGAAGAAGCTCAAGAAAAAGTCAAAACTTCCGTGCTCCTGAATAATGAATGAAGACAGTTCCTCACTCCAGTAAACACTGCATTTTTGTAAAGAAAGAGAACAGCTGGTGCATGAAATCAAGCTTTTGAAACCACACATTTCAAGAAAAATTCTCTCGAGATACAACTTTCGATAAACATGTCTGCAATCCTTTTCTGCATGAAAATGAAACCTATTGAACAGTAAAGGTAGGAATATTGTGCTTTGTGTATGAGGTGAGTTTGCCCTAGCAGAAAGGCTGCTTATTCCTCTGGGCTCCCATAGTCTTGCGGAATAAAAATGGTTTGTGCATCAGTGGTTTTCTGTGGGCTCCCAGACCATGTCAAACAGCCTATGACATGCTCTTTATTCAGTATATGGGAAATATTGCTTTGCAACCAGGTGCCAGGAAGGGCCCATGGCTGGGGGAGGGGGATATGGGGGCCTAAAGATGCCGACAGTAAATGTACATTCCAGAGAGTGCTTAATGGTCAAGAAAATCAGGGGTTCACTGAGGCAAGACAGAGAGGAATGTACAACTTGTTCTTTTGATTGATGGTCAGTAGAATGCCAGGGATCAAAAGAAAATAAGCACAAAAATATATTTCAGTAGGGAAAACAAGGCATTAATAGTGAATATCATGCCTAACACTGATGATGATTTATAGTCTGGCTTGCAGACAAAACCACCAATCTGGTACGGCTAACAACATGAGAGGCATGGAAAACTCCAAGGCCTTTTTCAAAAATGATAGAGTACACAACAGCCACAAAGTTTCTTTTGGGGGTTTGTTTCTCTATCATAATCTCCTGTAATCATTCAATTTGCATCAACCCGGAAAAAATTCTAAGGTGCCAGTTTAAGACTGAAACTGAAAATATTTCTGGTCAAGAAATACAGTTCTAGCTTCTTGCATGAGGCAGAGTAAATCTAACTTCATGATGTGAAGTAATTGGGTATGAGGCACTTACACCTGTGGAAAAACATTTATGTGACAGGTTTATGTTCTGACAGTAAATATATGACAAAACCTGTTTTTTTCAGGGAGCACATAGTTTACACATGATCATTTATTTTTCTAAAGTAAATGAGCTTTAATATCTTTATTTTTTTCTTAACTGTGATAAAATGAGCACTATGAAATATCTTGCTTATCATCTCAGTTCTTCCTTTGCCCAAGGAGGTTTGAATAACAATCTCTCAGCTTGAAAATATGCCAACTGTCAGGTAAAAGAGTCATTCTATTATATGTTATCTCAATCTGTATTTAAGTAATTTATAAAAAGTTACTCCAGGCAGAGAGATTGAGGGAGACATTTGAAAATACTTGATGATTAGGCAATTTACCTGAAAGGTTATTTATGCTGTTTCAGTCCCCATTCTGAATTGGACAAAGGTGTGAACTGTAAGTCTACAAGATATTCTTAGGACACTTCTTTCAACCTTTCCTGTTGACATTGTTCTACTTGAGATAAAATGCTCAAAATGTGATTGAGATGGAGAACAAGATCAGCTCTCCAGTCCTCTAGCTAGGACACTTGCTCAGGAGATCAGAACACATGACCACCTCACTCCAGTAAATATTTGATTAAGTATATGCAATGGAGCAGTGTCAACAGGAGACATTAAAAGAGCTCTTTTATGTTAGTTTTAAGTTAAGGGCAAGCATTCATTGAAACAATTCATGCAGAGGGGTGATCTGAATCCAGGTTTTTCACATCCTGCAGTTTACTGCTTGAGTCCCGGAGCATATGAGAACTTCCTTTTCTTCTGGGTACTTGAGATTGGATTTTTTTTTAGTATTTTAAATAACCACTCTTTTTTTTCATGAATTTATTAATCAGCAGCAGCCCTATTGCTTCTTCCACTGTTACCACAAACTGACATCCACAATGGAAAAGTAGTGTTAAACTTATATTTGGACCCCCTGATTGCCTTGAACAGAGCAGAAATGTATAGTCATTTAAAAGATAATGGAACCATGAGTTTGTTAAACCAAACCAAAATTATTTCATTGATTTTTTAGAGTATTCACAGATGTCATATTGCAGAAGTACCTAATTTGCTGGAGTGCAAGGCTTATTCAGAGAGAATTCTGCAGGTTGCAAAATCAGGCTAACATGAGCCTGATACAATTTAATAAAAACAAATGCAAGATCCTCTGTCTGGGGAGACAGAACACTGCTCAACACCAGCTGAACACCAGCTATCGGACCATCCTGCTGCAGAGAGGGTTAATTCAGGTTTGTAGGAGAAAGAGTGCACACAAAGAAGGAAGTGATTGTTTCACTGTATTCAGCATATGTGATTCTTTTTTCAGCAGTGTCTAGTTTTGAGATCCTGCTTTTAGGAAAGACATACTGAATTGGAGGGGGAATCCTATGTAATCAGGAACAGGATGCAGAAGGACAGAGAGAAGTAAACCCTTGTAGCCTGGAGAAGACCGAGTCTGTTTGCAACTACCATACTAGGGTACTGAGAGGGGATGGAGACCCAATTCTTCTCAGAAGTTCACAGCAACAGAAGTGGAGGAACTGAACACAGGCTGGAACAAGAGAAATTTGATTAAATATAAGAAATTTTTTAATTCACAGGAAGGTTTTTTTAAACAATTTTCTGAACAAAATGTGGAACATCTGTCACTGGAAGTATTTAGGACTTGACTCTACATCGTGCAGAACAACCTGGTCTAAGTAGGTCCAGCTCTGAGGAAACAGTAGGATCCATTGACTTTCAGTCAACCTTCAGGAAATTTTCAAGAAACTGAGTTTCAGTCAATTTATATCTTGACCATTTTATTTTCCAATATAAAGAATTGTTGACAATGATACTGGCAGTATTTGTATTTTCTTACTATTCCTGAAGAATGCAATGGCTAATTTTTAAAATCACTGTTCGGTATTTTTTTCCTACTTTATATACAATAGACATCTTTATTCCTCTCCTTATTCATCTTCTATATTCTTCAGCAAATATGATGAGTATTCTGTATTTTCCTATATATATATCTAGTATCTTCACAGTATTTAGGGCAATAACCAATACAGAGTAGAGTACATGCTATTCCTTGCTTTGTTCTTCCATCCATCATCCAACAAACTGCTGCAAAATTAAGTGTTCCAAAACAATTAGATATATTCTTTCTATGCTCTAAAGAAAGAATCTTTGTCCAGCTTTTGCACAATGTTGTGCTCAAGATATTTAGCTTAAATAATTTTCAAATTGATTTTCAAATAGATTTTTTTGTTTGTTTTAACCTGAGAAGTAATTCTATGTGTGCTTAAGAGAATGAAAAAAAATTATCACCAGTTGAGTGAAATGCACAGTTCTCAAGTAGGATACATTTGTTTCACTATCATTCAAATATTAGTACAACAATATATCATCCCTACTTCCAGATATGCACAAATAGATATGTTTATGCATGTATGTTCAAGCACACATGTATAAGTACATATAAAAAATTTCAGAAGAAAAAAAATTTCAAACTCAGAAGTAAATGTAAACACTATTGATTTATTTGGGTTTTATATTAATAGTTTTCTCTTTTGCTTTTATATCAGAGAAGAAATGTGTTTATATTTGCAATACTTCTTTCCATGTGAGTTACATATACTCTTTCTAAAATGTGTCCTTAAAAAGGACACATTTGAAAAACTTTTTGCTCTTACATTCATAGTTTCAAAGGGGAGTGCTTAGAATTCTACCATAATCTTTCACACAGGGCTTTTATTTAAGGAAGTATCACCTGTTCTATATTCGGAGAATAAGACTGAATTGCAATTGCTCTCTTTTTCATATGTTTTTGCAATTCTGTATCCAGGAGACACCACAGCCTTTAAAGTATGGGAGTGGTCTTGTCCCCTTGGATTTCTCTTTTTCAGCCAAGCATGAAACTTCTTTGTCTCGCATTATGCATCAGTGATCATTTTTGCTGCTTGAATATAATATAATATAATATAATATAATATAATATAATATAATGAATATAATAACACAGCATGTTATTATAGTATGTTATTTATATTTACTTCAAGACCTTTTTCTGGATTTAAACTGAATCTTGGTGTATTAGAATTTGTTATACGTGTCAACTCAGAGATAAAAACAAGCAACAAGAGAGGAAGTTTGGAGCTAGAGCTTTATGGAGAATTAAACTGAGTGTGGGATGGTTTTCATTTGCAATATCATTTTGTAAGCTACTTTTGGGGTGAAACAATCATCTAGCAGGAGATTCGTCTCAACAAATATGTATCTTTCAAATCCTTCACACAAAGCTATCTTAAAATTTTGTTACATGGAATAAGTGTCTAATTTACCCAGCTACAGCATTTTCACAAGCAGTTAGCAGAATATAAAAATATCTGATAAGCTTGGATCCATGGCCCATCCGGGTTGCGATTCTGTCTCCAGGACAGGCAGGAGGTCCTGCTACCTGGGGAAAGTAGGTAAACCTGGTAGCAGATCAGCTACTCAGGAAAAGCAAACCTGAAAGAAGGGTGGGATAGAGAGGCTGAACCAGAACATGAACCAGAACACTTCCAAACTTCTGAGTTCAAATGGCCATTGTAAATGCATCTTACATATCCCAGCTTCATACTGCAGAGAGTTCAAGGTACATATCCCAGCTTCTCTTACCCCTTTCAACAAAAAAGAATACCCAAGGAAGCATGCCTTGGGTCTTCTTTTTGTTGAAAGGGGTAAGAGAAGCTGTGAGAGAGAGACAAGAGAGATGTAACATGCTCTGACCATGTCTGTACCACAAGCAATGAGGAGAGCAGGGCTTTGCAACAGTCAAAGCCATGGAACTGCTGGTCAGCCTAGGTGTGGCACGTGATTACCCAGAATTTCCAGCTTGTTAAAGGGTGTTGATCTGCTGTTAAACCTAAAGGTGATTTTGCAGTTCATGTAGGCAGGAGGCTACTTAGCTAAGCCAAGCAGAATGGTTGTTAGCAGCAGCTCTCTGAGAGGAGGTCTGGTGTGTGGCTACTGCCTTCTGAGGGGCTGTATGTGGCCTATGCATAGCATAAAAATTGTGGGAACAGGGAGAGGCACCTGTGAAATCTCACTTTTTTCACACCTGGACTTGAGGCTCAGTCTCAATGAGTCCGTCATTCCATGTCAGTCTCTGAAATGAAGCAGCAAATATATCTGACTGGAAGAGGAAATGTTACAGTTTTACACTCCTTTTGTCAAAAGATTCACTCTCAAATGTGATTTAACTTATTCATCTGCCCAGTACAGAAATCTAACTCTTATGCACATGCACACAAAAAATCATGGGAAGGAACAAAACATGCAGTTTTTTCCAAATAAAGCCACAATATATGCCCTAAAAAGGAGGCTTCAGCAAGGTAGATACCCTTCAGTTTCTTTGTGATCTGTTTATTTTGAAATTTCACAGAGCTCATGCACAGAAAAGGCATATATATATATATACGAATCACACATGCATGAACATATACACAAGTACAAACATTCTAACATTACCATGTTTGTATTTGTGAATATTCACTAACACTAACATTCAGGAAGTCATGCCCAACCTACTGTTCTGAGTGGTGTGAATACGCATTTTCTCTTTAGTAAAGTCTGTAGCTAAAAAAATAAAATTATTCTGTATATTTTGACCAAACAGGTAGGATACAGAGCAAATATAATAGCAGTTATCCAGTCTTCTTACTATAGTAAATCTTATTCTTGTTTTCCCAGTAGCCAGTTACCTAAGGTTACCAGATTTTGAAACTTGCTGCTTCACAAGTCTATGATCTTTCTGAAGATTGTTCTTGAAAAAGTTGTCAGTGACAGCTGCTAAAAGTGGCATCAGCTTGAAATAATATCTGGAATATATTTTTGAGGCTAAAATTGTTTGATTTACAAATTTCCATGTAGCATAGGTATAAACATGATACTCATCTGGCATGGTGAACATATTGAAATTATTGAAAGGACTTCAGATTTCTCCTTTGTTGCTTAGAAAGTTTTCAGAATTTTCAATACTTAAAACATGAATCAAAAATACCATGTTTCTCAGGAGCAAAATGCTGCTGAAATACATTAATTCAGAGAAAGCTGCAAACCAGGTTGAGATATCTTTCAGTGTAATTTGGTCAAATTAAGTAAGCCCTGATAAAAACTCCTCTATTGCAAAGCCTAAGGTAGGAAAAAGAAAATACAATCATTTTTAGTAACACAAGAAGTTCTTTGAATACCATAACTCATGGAGGCTGATTTTCTATGGTTTTGGTTCTTATGGTTGACTGCAAACTTTGATTGAAACTTTATGGGGAAGTTCCTTCTTCCATGTGGCTTCTTTGGTACTCAGTAACAGGGAGACTCAGCTGCAGCAAGCAACAACCCACAGTCATCAACACATCTAATATCTTTTGTCATCACTTTAGCTCCGTATTACTTAAAGAAGTATCTTTGAGACCACTTCCTTACATAGAATTTGACTGAAATGTGTTACAATTTGCTTGACTTAAGGATGAAAGAGCAGAATGAGACTGATCAAGAGAATAAAAATTTAAAAAAAAGAGTATAACCTTGTAAACTTTGCTTCCTTAGGAAAATATACTAAGGTCTTCAATATAGAATAAAAGTATTCCACAGCCACAATCAAATCTGGTCTCAAATCACACTTTTTCTGTGCTAGCATATAATGCTATCCAGTCCTGATCCCATCTCCAGTTCCCTAGGGAAATCTTCAGTGGCAGAGAACAAATGAAAAATGTACTTTGAGAAACATTTTAAAGTAAGGACCATAGATTTAGAAGATATAAAACAGTGTGGATTCTTGACACGATAATTCTAATAGTCATTTACGAAGAAAAAGTCACCAAGCAGAATAAATGCTTTCTACCTTGAGAAATTGCCAAAGTGAAGAAAGACCTGACAGAGACAAACACAGAATCTCAGAATCAGAGTAATAACGCTCAGACAACCTCTTCTGAAATGATACTTTGCCACAGTACAGATGTGTGCAAGGATCAATACTTGTACAAACAGTTTATATACAGTTTATTGATCTTCAAGTGCGTTTGCAGTACTCTCACAGGCCTACCAAGAACTTTTCTGTTGCCACTATGTGAAAATATGGTATTTCAAACAATCACAGCATTTTACCTTACATGTCAGACTGATGGCTACTGGGAACAAGAATGAATACAATCTGACCTTAACAAGAAATAGTTTGAAAAGTATTGTTATATATGAGGACTATGACATCTTGCAACTTTATTGCCTTCAGTCTCCATATTATTCTTACTTATTTCCATTGCAATGAAAAGCAGAAATGGAACTAAATAGACTTTTACACAAGAAAGTTATCCAAGAGCCAAATATACATATAGGAGGTAATGCAATTATCATCTTATTTGATAAAGATATCAAAGTATCCTTTCTGCCTACTTCTAATACTTTTTGAGATTTAACTAATCCATTTTTAATTAAACCTTTACCAGGGTGTTAATTTACCAATACCAATTTAATTTAATATGTATTTTCCAAAATCCAGTATAATTCAGGGGTTTGCCTGTGTACTGAGAGCATACATGTGCTACATAGGCTAGTTGACCCTGATCCCTCAGAATCAGGACACTGAATGAAGTTTTATTTCTTATGAGTATTCTTACTTGCATGGCTTACGTGCTAACCATGGGAGTTGGGCATTTAATCTGTGAAACATTTGTAAAACACCAAAAGCAGCGCAACCTTTGACCTGGTTCACTAAAAATGCACCTATTTCTTGTGATTTTTCTTTTCACCCAGCCTGTTTCATATATTTGTCCCATGCCTTATGAAGCATGCAGACAGGGTATGATCTTTGACATTCAGCCACCTGTGTCCCATACTTTTTGTGTGAAAGAAATAAATGACAGGCATGGAGATTAAAAACAGGCCTCCCTTTCTATTTCCATCTTTATTTTTTTTTGGTGTCTTTTTCTTTCCTACATTTTTTCTTAGTTCAGGTGTTTTGCCAGATGACCTGCAAGAACTATTTGTGCTTTAAATTAGAAAAGTTTCTTTCTACTGTTTCTACTGATTTTTTTCTTGGTATATGTTAGGTAGCTTTAAATAACCTTTATATTTTGTGAAAATAATTTATATTAGATCATTCTCCCAATCAAATAGACAACAAAAGCGTCATTGGCCTCAATATAAATGATGAAAGATACGTGACCTTGTTTTTTTACAGAACATTAAAGACAACAAAAGAGGTATTTTTCATCTGAACGATATTTCTATTTCTCCCCTACCCTTAATATAAGAGTCTGCTGACTCTTGCCTACATTAATATAAGGGGCATTATTAATTTTAGTCATACTTTGGATCAAAACATATTTCTAAGTGTGGAAAAAAGTGCTTAAAGTATCATTTTATCTCAGAAACATTTACTTATGCCCACTACCATTAAGTGATGTTAAGTCAGTTAAAATGAGAATGATTTTGCTTATCTTCCGTTGTTTCAGAGTTGTCCATCTTCATCCAAGGTACTTCTGCTGGTTCCACCCAATCAGTGCGGGGAGGCAGAATCACCTTTGCCTCAGACAAATCATTCAGTGAAGATGAGCCTGCCTTCATCAGGACTGGAAAATTAATTTGGGTCTCTTCAGGCATAAATATTTAGTGTTGTTACACACGCTTTTGAATATGCTGTTGGGCTACCATTTGCTCTTCTGGAAAGGCAGAGATATTTCTCTTTCCCATATTTTTATTGGCCAAGTGTGGGTATCTCGGTAACTTCAGTGCTGTGTCTCAAATGACACAACATTCTATTTAGGAAACTCAACATTTTTTCTAGTGGTAATTCATTGAAATTAATCCTACCCATGCTCTTCCAATACCACAATTAATTTCAGTTGGAACAGCTGTAGGTTGGACAGAACATTTTGTTAGCTGATCTTTCACGAACAGAGTAGACTCCAGGACCTGTTATTAGTTTAGACAAACACTAAGTCATTCTGTTGACTGCAAAATTTTAGAGGTTTAAGTAAAAGCAAAAGCTGGGCCTCATTTTCTTGACACAGTAGCTGAATATCACTCTACTTATCCTACTTATTCTACTGCTTGTTGAAATCATTCAGTGAATGAAAGCACTCAAGTTAATGCAAAAGTAAATTTTAGTTATGAAACTTCTCTCTTTCTGGTATACAGAAATAACAAGCATTTTAATTACTCATTTTAAAGGTAATTATTTTTAAATATTTAGCTCATATTCAACTTATTCTGGTCTATTATTAGTTTTTAATAAATATCCATAATTAAGATGAAAACTACATCCAATAGTGTCATTTCTGGCATACAATTTGATGTTGCCAGATATGAAATTAGGTTATAAATACAAAAAAAATCAATAACAGTGGGATTTCATAATTAATGATTTTGTACTTCCTTTACCATGCTGTAAGGAGATAAGAAGCCAAAGATCCAGCCACAGCTGCAAGAGTAACTTAAATTAAGTGGTTTGCAAAGCTGAGAGGGAGCCATTAAGAAATAAAACAGCAGTATCTCCTCACACTGCTTCTGCCAGATGGCTTCAATCCTTCCATTCTTCAACTTCTGGTTAGATTGCTGAGCCAAAATTAAAAAGCATACCAGATGCACTTTTTTGGACTATGTCCCATTTTATGTTCTCCTAATCAAGACTAGGTTAAGGATGAGGGATAATAAGTCAGATATATATAGTGGCTTATACCCCTTTTCAAGATAAAAGAACCAAGAATATTTTTTTAAAAGTTAAGAATTAAGTATTCAAGCAGAAAACAGGAAGAAGAAAAACTAGTCACAGAAATCACATACAAAAATTTGCATATTTCAGCAGAAGACTAGATAAGGAGGTAGGAAAGAAGAAATACGCAGGCACGATCTGACAGGAGAAAGGGAATAACAGTTCTATTTCATGCCAGAGAAACAGAAAAATGTATAGGCCACCATATCCATGCTGGCATTAATTTCTGTAAATGGGGATAGCTCCGTCAGTAGTGACAGAACAAGGTGTAGTGCTTCTCACTGAAAGAAGGTAGGTATATATTGCACATAAGGAAGAAATATTTGATGATGGGGGCAATAAGAGGTTGGAACAACTTGCCCAGATACCTTGTGGGTGCATCATTGCAAATGTACAAGACGAGGCTGAAGGGGATTTTAAACAATCTGATCTAGTGAAAGGTATCCCTGTCCTTAGCACTTGGATTGGTCTAGATGGTCTCTAAAGGTCCCTTGCAACCAAAATGATTTCCAACCCAAACCATTCTATGATTCTATGAAGAAAGAGTGAGTCATGCCCTCTTAAAATATAATGTATCTCAACAAAATTAAAGCTAACTATCCATTATCCAAAACACTGAGGAACTTGAATTATGTGTCTTTCCAACAACGCAGGTGATGTAAAATTCTTTGGACAACATGGACCAGAAACAGCTTGAATCCAGCCAGACTCACTGACTCCAGTTCAGTGTTTGCTATGCCAAATTCAAGGACGTTTCTGAAATAAAAAAAACCAGTGAATTCTCCTATATATTTTTTAAGTGGAATTTTACAATTTCAGGTGTAATTGTTTTATACCATATTGAGGAGATTGAAAGTGTAATTAAAGACAAGAAAACAAGAAAACAAAAAAAACCAAGAAAAAGTTATTGGCAGGATTTTTGCATGCTGCATTATTTTTTCATATAAGTCACAGCATATGCTTTCAGGGTAAGAGATGAAACTATTTGAAAGTGTATTTCCAATTGCTTTCCTCATCTATCTAACTAATGAAAAAAATAATATGACTATTGAGAGCCAAATCTCCCTTTAAAATATACTTTATAGAATAGAAATGGAATTGGGTGATGATTCTTAATTTTTACTTTTTCTTCATTTCTTAAGACTTCTGAAAGAGTATATCTAATTTTGACATCTTATTACTGGAAGAGAATAAGAACAAGCTCAGAATGCTCTGCAAATTTGACCACACATTCTCATTCCATTTGCTGCTGAGAATACCAAAATCATTTGATTTCTTCTTTTCAAAACTACTAAAAATTTCAAAACTGCAGACTTTTTTGAAATATGAATCTGCTGTTAATAACCTCGGTAAAAATATTCTGGATGTTGCCAGTAAAGTTACAAGCTAAGAGGGTATTCAATCAACTCTCATGGCTGTGGAGTTAGGCCAATCTTAAATGGTTTGGAAATCTCATGACATATATTTTTTAAAATAAGCCTGATTTTTTTTTCTGCTCCAATTCTATGTGTCATCTCAAAGTCAGTAATTTTTTCAAAAGTCAGTAAAAGATATTTGTATCTTTTGTTCTTGCATTCTTGGGTTCTTGTGTTTCCTGCCTTGTCGAAGTATTAAAATTTCCTTTTTTTTTGTATCTCATTTTGCAGTGTATCCTGAATGATATGTGTTTAAGTTGGAAAAAACAGTTCATAGACTGTGGTGAAAAGTACAGTAGCCCTTTGTTCCTGTGGAAACTCATCTTAAACTTTGGGATAACCACCTTTTACTCCATATCTCTTTCACAGACAGTTTCTTTGTGTCATAGCCCTCTTCCTAAAACCATAGCCCCAAGCCATTAAACCCTCTGAAGAGAAAATAGAATTTGCATTCAACTCATCCTGCTGAGGAAAGCTGAGCCACACCACAGAAGACAGACTTGATGTGGTCATGAGAACTCAACATGGCGACACAATGTCCTGTTACAATCTGGAGATGTAGCAAATGCTTCAGTGCTCTCATCAGTTTTGCAACAACATAATGTATTTCTGGTTTTTTGACTAAAATGGACACTTATTTTAAAGTCAAATACTTCAGAAAGAAGCCACCAGGATTTCAAGATGAATTAGTGTAGTTATGAAAGATGTGATTTGCAACTGGTTGGCAGCTGCTTTTGGTTAGAATGTTTTTAATCTCTGCAGCATAGAAATGTGCTTCCCATAGTTAACAGATGCATTATTGGCAAAGGACAATGAAATAAATTCCAGATTCCATTCAACCTCCACAGTGATGTTCTTTATCAAAAAATTATTACTTCACTTGTTTCATTGCTGTCAGGATAAAAATAAAGGCCTCATTTGACCCTATGCTACTGACGAGTTGAGTGTTCTCCTCTAATGGAAATGACTTCTTATTTCTTACCTTTGAACCTTTTAAGTTAACCAACCATATGAGGCCACAAACTCAGAATTTACTTTAAAACACATCTTGTATTTTTTTCTCCATAATAATTTCTATAAGATAGCAAAGCTTTTGTTTTTCTGTGCAAGACATTACCAGATTTTACGAGTCTGTGTGAAAGTTATACAGAAATTTTATGATATAGCCCTCCTAAAGAGGGTCAGACTTCTTTATCAAAAGCTTCACCAAGGTTATCTGGGATGTGCAGATTAACATGAAAAAAAAACAGAGATAATTCCTAGAACTGTAAATTTAGCAACCTTTGCATCTTTGGTATCAGCAGGTCAGTCACGCCTTCTAAATGAGAAATATTGGAAACTTCTGTAAGTGAAAAAGTGAAAAAGTGATTAAGAGGAAGTTCTTGATTCATCAAGTGGAGACATAATTATTCTTTGCTTTGGGTTTCTATTGAAGCACTATTGAATATTTTGTTCTGCTAAACTGGCCATTTCCTTTAACATTTTATTAATTTGAAACTAGCATCATAACTGCCTTAACTCTTTTAACAGAGGATTCAATTATAAAACATTGTAAAAGGAAGACATGTATCTTTGTCAGTTATCAATTTAGTGTCATAGTTTGATTCTGATATTTAAAAACTCAAATCTCTCTTCTAGGCTTGAGAATAGAATATTTTAAGAATGTCTTTAAATAATTGTGTATTGCATAAAATGCTTACAAATTTTTCAGTGTTTGCTATTTATAATTCACTTTTTCTTTTGAGTTTTCTTATGCCAAAAATTGCTAAAAATTCTGATTTTGTCTTTCAGTGTAAGTATTGACCAAGTCTCTTATTCCTGCATATTTCTGTAATAAAACAAAAAGTACATTCCTTGTCTCTTTGCTGTTTATTTTCTTATTCAAGTTACTAAAAAACATTTGTGGAAGATGGGATTAGAAACCAAGACTCTAAGATATGAGGAATAAACATTTTGAATAGCAAGGGAGGAAAAATGCTTCAAGACAAACCGTGCAATTGTGTGGTCTCTGAGTGTTAGATATTTCTAAACTTAATTGTGGAAGAGTGTGAAAGATTTGTTTCCCTGAAAATACATATATTCTTAAATCTGGAGAAGTATGAAGCCTTAACAACTCTGCTGTTTTCTGGTTTAGCGTAAATAATTAGGAATGGTAAACAAAACATCCTGAAATAAAAGGTATTTGCTTAAGTTTCATGTGGTTTTCATACGAACAAGAAAATAATCTCAAGCATAATGTAGTGAGTTTGGTGTTATCTGCCAAAGTACCTTTTATAACATTATTGAAGGCAGTATGAAATTTGCAGGAACAGCATCAGAGTGCTAAGCAGCGTTTCACCTAGCTTGAAATCAAATTTGGGAATAGTTTCACTCCAGAAATAAGCTTGCCCTGTGCAATGCTGTTCCTGGAAGTCCAACCCCTGGGGAATCTCTGGAGAATGGCAACTGAGATGATAATGTCCACATGTTAAAATAGGGTTTGGGTCATGCAGGAGTTAATATGTTGATTTTTTACCAAAAAAATTGTCATTATCAAAACTCGTCATGGTCAGAGTCCAGATTATTTTGAGGTATTCACTGGGCAAATGGCACACTATAAAAATTGAGGTGTTTTTCTTTTATTTTGAACACAAAGGAAAATGACTATTCAATTGATTTTTTGAAGTTTTCATTGTCCCATGCAAATATGGTAGTATAATTATTTTTTTCAAACTATGACCTCCTCTAACTAGACCTAGCCTCGACATTGGCAAGAAACACACCAAGTCTCCAGTCCAAAAAAATCATAATCATTTATTCATATTTTTCCAGTTAGTTATGTTTTTATTGTTCTTTCCTTACTTTTTTTTAATCTTTTTTTTTCTCCTGGCAAAATCCTCTTCCTGTAAGCCATGTGCTTCACATCTGTTCTTACACTGAGTGGAAGTGACTAGAAAAAATTATAATTTAACTTCTAAATGCTTTTCTTTTTCTTTCCACCTGTTATTTTTCCAGGGATACTTGGCTTCATCTTGTGATAATTCTTCAGCTCTACTTTGATATTCTGTCAATACAAAGCATACTAGGACACCCCCTGACAGCACCTGAATCGAGTTTAGATCTGTGCACTGCATGACAGGGGAATCCTCGTACTGCACCAAATTGATTTTTTTTTAATGGTCCCTGTAATTTCAATAAATCAAAACTGCTTTGCACAGCCTGGTCTAGTGGAAGGTGTCCCTGGAAACACAATCTGTGCATATGATTAACTGCATCAACATCTTCAGTATTTGCCAGAAGGAAACCACAGGAAGAAATCTTACACAGTTACAAATAAATTAACAGAGCAGTTTTTTCTCATCTTTTGATGCTATAATATAATATAACTGATATTTTAAGTTCCTTGTTTTGAGCTGAACTCTTACTACTGTTTGAGTACCAAGGATACAACTTCTAATCCTAAATGTTCCAATTTTTCTTTTGGTTACTTTATTCCTTTAAAGACATAAGATATGAGAGGTTCTATACCAATAATTTACCTCAAAACACAAAAGAAAGTCCGTGCATATATCTTTAATGTCTTAGTTTTAGGTTCTCCTATCACTCCTGAGCATTCTTAGAAACACAGTCTACCTTTACAATGAGCAGTACTTTCATCGGGTCACAGCTGGATGCCAGCACATGAGGCTTGCAGCCTAAATTCTGCAAAAACACTGGTTTGCAGAGGGTTTGCTAGCAATTTTGGACTAGATTTACTTTTGTCTCTTACTGGCAGCACAGGACTTTTCACTGTTCAGGAAGATTATCAAACCTTTCATTGTTGACAAAAAAATAGACTGACTCAGCATAGCAAAGACATGCAAGTTAAGGAAAGGGGTGGCACTGTAAAATTTGAACAATGTTTACCAAAGTACTCTTATTTTTATTTAGGTCCTGAATTAGACATGGGAAAATCTCTCTTCTTGCACCCAGGTAAAATTAAAATATTTGTAAAGTCAATTTCGCTCAGTCTTCAAAAAGTATGAAACTACTTTCCCAATTTTGCTATGTGCATGCAATGGGGTTTGAAAATTCAGGCTTGTTTCTCATCCCTGAGCACCTTGAATGTTTAGCTTTAACACAAGTTTTCTGGCCATCTGGGGAAATTTCTTGAGAGAAGGTTGCTTTTTAGTGGTGTTCTGACACACATTTAAGCATGGGTATCACTGAAAAAGACTTTCAGCCTGCAAATACAATAAGAATCGAAATTGCCTGCAGAAGACTACACAGACATTTACTGCTCCTAATTGCTGTAAATGCTGCAATTGTGACTGCAAGGTGTCTTTAATTATTTTTTTTAATGGGTTGTACCTTAGGAAGAAAATCTTAGAGACTAGGAAAGGGCCAGAGCTGGGTGATGTGATCCTTCAACTGGATATATTATGACAGGGTATATTTCCTCCGGCCACAGGAAGCTTTGTATATGGAGAAGTGGAAAGCAATAAGTCAGTCTTGCAAAGAATAAACTGTTACAGGAATATAATAAGCTCTACTTACCCAGCTGGTCTCTGTGAGCCTGCTAGCACCTTTTCCTTCCTGTTGGAGCAAGTAACATCTGTTTCTTAAGTGAGAGAGTGTGAAGAGAACGAGCACACATAGCTATACACAGAGACATGCAGGTGAAGGAAGTGATTAATTATATTTCAGGCAGATTGCTTCTGCTGCAAAAACAAAAGCAAGGTCTGAATGTGCTTCTGTAAAATGATTTGTGCTTGAGATTTTTTTTCTCTTTTTTTTTTTTTTAGATGAAATGAAGTAAAACCTGTAGAAATTTTATTAAGGAACAATATAAAAATACAGAGTACTGAAACATCTCATCACTATAGTGAATGAAAACAGACCTTATAAAAAAAAATTATTAAGGAGATGCACTTCTTAATATAGGACCTTTTCAACTTCAATAATTATTTTTTCCAAAATAACATTTCTATCTTTTCTAAAGAACTAGATGTTGGGTTATTTAGATATGTAGAGGTTGAGGAATTAGAATCTGTTCAATGAGGGAAAAAGTTCAGTGGGGAATCCAGGAAAAACAAAACATTTCACAGCTGTAGTGAAATTTTCTATAAATGCCTAAGACACCATTTCTCAAATTCTGCATTCAGATACCTGTCTTATCTCATCAAATGTAATTGTTGATCCAAAGCACTGATTGAAGTTTTAGACATTTTTTTAAATAAAATGTGTTTAGGTCAGCAAAGTTGCACCATGACAACGGCTTAATATGAATAAAACCAAATAAATCCAGTTGTGTCATTTTCCCTGAGAGAAAAAAAAAGTGGTTGTTAAGTAAAGGAAGTCTCATAGACTTAGAGACAATGAGTAACAAAGAAAAATATTGAAATTATTCTCTGAAAATTATTTGAAATTGAATGATCTGCTAAAAAAATTAAGCAGAAAAATCAAGTCAAGTACAAAAATCAGGCAGAATGGAGTTGAAATAACTAAAGATAGGTAATAAAACATTTTAAAGAAGTCAGACTAAAATTCTACTGACTTTTTAGGAAATAAAAATAGAAACTGCTAAACTGCCAAACATAATGCAGCTGGTGTAGTCAGCATTTGAACATGAAGAAGGTATTTCATACTACATCAACTGCTCTAAGTAGTTTAGACAATGGGATATTGATAGACAAATCCACAGCTGATTGAAAAACTGCTTACACACTGAAGCTATATGAAAAATGGCTTCCATAGTTAAGTATCAAGAAGTTGATGGATGACATGTTAAAAGACTACTAGCATTAAATCTCCCCTTTCTTATAGAATAAATCACTGATGGATGGGAATGTGTAGCAAGATGTTCAAATATGCATATGACCTGTCAATCAAAAAAGTGTGCACAGGTAAAGTTGTATTAATTCTTCAGTAGGACAGACTCCAAGCAAATTATGTTATGAAAAGAAAAACATGGAGACCCAACCAAGAGCAGCCAGTGCTCTGGGTCTGAGATAACTCAGAGTTTAAAACAGACTCAGATTTACTATGTGTATTCTAAATCAGCTGTTGGAGGAACCAGCTCAGGTGCATTTGTGTGCTCCAGGCCCTGGTCTAGGATGAAAACATGGCACAATAGCAGTTGTCTCAGTCCCACCGTCAGTCTGGAGCACTGAACACATCCTTGAGGAGAATTTCATCACCACAAAAAAGTTTTTGATGAATCAACATTTTGAAATGTTTGTCTAAAAAATTCAAAGCTCTTCAAGTTATCAATGAGGAGAGCAGGATTATATACATGCTTAAATTTGAACATGAATCTAGTTAACAATTGAATCTTCAATAGGAAATAAATTAGTCATACATTACTAGTGCCTATTGGAGCAGTGTTATTTCCCCAAAATCCAACAATACAAACTCAATGAAAAATAAAAACCACAAACCATAGATAAGTAACTTCAATTCTAGTTTTCATCTTTAGTAAAAAACAATAGCTTCTCCAAAAGAACTTTTTGTCAATTGCACTTTATTTGAAATTTTTATCCATAATTTTTCATTATTTTGTTTAGCTGAAGAGAAATATTGGTACTTCTTAGTCATCTCATTAATCTAAGAGTTCGAAAAGAGTTAATTATATTTTTATTGTATTTTGTGTGTTCTATAATTCATTAATCTGTTAATTCTTCTATTGTAGTTATGTTCAGCATGTTCTTTCATTTTTTTTCAAATTGATGTTAGAGAACTCCTCACTGTCTTTGGGCAAACTCAATCACAGACACAAAATAAAGCTGACTTTACTGGAAGAGGTAATTAATCGACCTGTTTTTTCCACTTTTGTTAGACTGAAATTATGATTTGATTTTCTAATAAAATTTTCTCCACTGGTTAAAAAAACACAAAAACCTCCTAATTTGTTAAGCAAATTTATTAACCAAATCTTGTCTATTACCTTCCTCCTCAATTAGCAACAGGCAGTATCATTTAGTCTGCTCCATAGGCACATAATCTCATCAGCATATTCATCATGAGCCTTTCCTCAGGTTCAATGCCTAGCATTTGTCTCTCCTCAAAAATGCTGCTCTCAGGACAGGCTCTCACTGTCACTACCAGAATGCAAATTTCTTTGTCTCTATAAAATATACTCATGCTCCACTCTCTTTCTTCAATTACTCTCTCTCTCTCATCAAGAGTCATGACCTTTGCTTGCCTTTGCTCCTCATCCCTTTCTTAAACTTACTCTGTGATTTAGTAAGAGGAAGTACAGTTTTATTCACCATATAATTCCAAAGCTTTTCATCTTTTTAATAGCTGTAGGAAAAAATATTATTGTACTCATCCCTCTCCAGATTTTTCCTTCAGGCATAGCAAGAATACTGTTTAACAATACCTAAATCTTCTTAATCCCTCTTTAAAACACCTTTATGTTTTGTTTTTTTTTCCTTAAGGACATTATTATTTTCAATTCTACATAGCTTCTTTATCAACACCATTTTTTGTCTGAATATTATGTCCTGTTCCTCAGACTATATCAACAGTTTAACTTCTATCTATATTACAAATTGCATTAATGACTCTCTAAAGTTGTGTGTGTTGAGAGTCCCAGTCAGTACTTATTATTTCTATCCCCTCTACACCTCTATGCTATATACCATACCCATATTCATTCCATTGAGTAAAAGGAGCCGCCTCCTGACCCTCAGGCCAGGTGACACCAGCTGTGTCACATACACACAGCCAAAAGGTATTCCCTCCTGGAAGAAAACAAGGGGGAGAGTTTTACTTGTCTGAAATAAAACAAGGAGAAAATACTTTAAATAAAGTCAGGAAACAGACAGGTGCTTAAGATTATTTCCTAGTTCATTTTTTTTCTTAAAAATACAGCTGCAGCTTCTAATGTGTTAGAATTAAAAGCTATAGTAATGTGAAAGGTGGATTTAAGGGAACTGTTCACTTCCCTTTTTAAGAAAAAACATTATTTCCTCTGCTTTGATCTTGTAGAGTTGAAGCTGGAGAATGGCCCATGAAATAGCTGTACTGCCTCCTAGATTTATTTCCACATTTTCCTTTTCTCCCCTCTCACGATCTCTTGATTTCTGAGTTTAAAAATATTTCTAGGGAATTTAGTCCTACCACTTGTTGCTGCAAACTTGTATCTATTAACACATGAATATATATATATACATAATCAATTTCTAAAGCAGTATTCAACAGGATGGTCAATTCACAAGGAAAAAAATAATTTCTACAATTTCAGGAAAGATTAACGGAATTCAAAATAGTCTGGTGAAACACACAGCTGGACAGAGGTTAACCACATGGGTAAGGATTTGAACAGCTAAGCATTCAGAGAAACATATTTTTGCATTTAGAAGACTTAAAGTCTTCTAAAGTTCTAAGTCTTGACAAAGTGTCATTTACCCTTCTAGGAGCCATTATGGGCTTAGTTTGTTTTTAAATAACTTCCCAGAAAGCAGTTAAGAATGAGCACTGAACAAGACTGGAGCACTGAACAAAGAAATTTTTCAGATATTATTCTGTCTATTACAATTTAAGAGTATTGTAATTTAATAATTATAAAGAAAATAAACACATAATCTAATAGTGATACCTTCCTGCTAACATTCTTGTAAAGCCTCTGAGCCATTAACATAAAAAGACCATTCAAGTCAAACATGTTAAATATGTATTATACAAAAAAAAGGATCAAGGGGAAAATTCTGTTCTGAGTCCACCCCTAATCCCACTTTTTTTGCAAAATACAGTGCACAAAAACATGGTCATGTTCTCAATTATTTCTTCCGCATTTTGCAGACCTCTACAAATACTTTTTAATCCATTCTTCCTAGGTATTTTAATCTTATTGGAGCTGTTTGTTTCATTTGAATTTGAAAATAACTTCTGAGAAACTCTACAAGTGGTATTGCATACCATTCCTGAACTCTTTCAAGGAGGTAATGGAAACTTCAACAAGGGGAATTAGACAGGAGTCATAGAGAGCTACACAGGATCTTCTTATTATATTAACCTGCAATACAGATGATTACAAACAATCCACACTCCTGCAATTAAGCCCAAATGAACAACAGGAAGAAATCAACACAAAGTCAGAATATCTACTCTCTCTAAAAGCAATAGTCACCTCATTATTTTGATATCTTAGATTTCCTCTTGGAAAGTTCTATATGCATGTTTGTTTAGGGGAAAATGTGTATTTGGTTCATGTTTATGTGTGTTCCTGGAGTTGGTAACAGATAGGGTGGGGGGCAGAGGGGGTGGAAATCTGAACCTCATGGCTTTTCCTCTTAGATTCTGTGACAACCTAGCATGTAAGTAAAGAACAAATTTTACCCTCAAAAAAGTATGCAGAGTAATTCAATTCATCACATCTCTGATGTAAGCTTGTCTATCAGAAATATGTAACTACTGACCTTGACTTACTGACATCTTCTGGCCATCTGCGTGATTATACAAGCACAGATTTCTGATCTAAGAGAATATATAACTATTTATGATGACCAAAGGCTATCCTGCTGTTTTAAAACTAGTTAAAAGAAGATTTACAGAAGAAAGTTTTATTTTTAAAGTTAGGCTGACTTGAGAAAGGCAAAAGTAGAGACTTGGAAGTGCAGATCAGTCTTCTGGTTAGCTCACTGACAACAAGATTTTCAGTTTTATGATCAGCTCAGGTCTCTTCACCACTGGCAAGTCCCTCCACTGCACAAAGGCCAGAATTGCGTCAAAACTTCAGTTTTGTCTTAAAGCATCAACTTACCATCCAATATTTAAAGAGGGGAACACTGCAAACAAATTAAAAGCATCTGTGAGACAGCTCATGTAGTTAAGTGATGCTAAATGTCTTGCTGAATGAGGTTAGCTCCTGTTTTTATATTCCAGGAGATTATGGGCAATAACTAGGGGTTTGAGTAACATGCAAGGAAGATGTTTCTCTTTTCTCCTACTTTACATGCTAGTGCCCAAGCAGTCTCTGAGCACACGGGAGCTTTTCAGCTTTACAAATTACTCTGGCTATTGCTCTGTGATTATGCATGTGTCCTGTGCGCCATAAAAACTCTCTCAGAAGAAGCACTTAAAGCTCTGAACATGCAGAAGTGTGCTCTTCCACTCTACATGTACTGAAAACAACTTTCAATATTTTGTTTCCTTTGACCATTACAGGTTCAGAAAGTTTTCTTCCTACAAGGATCAAGAAAAAGCTACAATCCCTCTTTGGTAATATACACTCTAGATCTTAATCATCTATTTATATAGACATTTCCTTTTTACAAATAAATGTAGAGTGAAACAGAATAAATATTCATTTAAAACCCAAATGTTTATGTTTTGGAAAATGCCTGTTTACCAGAAATTCTTCAGACAGAATGATGTTCTCCAGCTGCAGGGAAGGTTTCCATTAAAATGCTTTCATATTCATTGGGTTCACTACCATAGCAGAGTGACTCTGTTAGGTAATGAGTGAGTTAGGGTTTTGGGTTGCATCAAATCCTTCCTTCTATCAGTAACAGGAAGGCTGTGGTGGTGTAAATTAGCTGGTTAGACGATGAAAGGGAATGATAACACCACAAGGAATGCAAAACCTGTTGATCTCTATATACAATGTAATGATGGATGTTTCCTTCAGCAAAAGCTTTCTTTCTAAGAAAAAAAAAAAGTTGTGTAGGATACATAAGAGTACAGCAGCATGTGAGATAAGGAGTGCACTTCCTAGCTCCTTTGCACTGTTTTCCCTGACACCAGCTAAGGCACATGTCCCCAGCTCAGCCTGGCTCACAGCAATGCCCCGGCTGATCATTCACACCACATGATTTTCATTTAGTGCCTTTCTAAGGAGGCTGCCTTGCCTGATGGCTGAATCACTCCCTATTACTTTGCAACTACCTCCACGACCCTGAAAGAGGTTAATTTGCAAAAAGCATTGGTCACATCGCTGTTGCTCAGCGAATTTGGAGAAGGAAACTAAAACTAAGCCAGGGATCTTGTGGAATTTGCTGCTGGCTCTCCTGTATGGGCCTACCTTGAGGCTCCAACTGCCGCCTCCAACTCCTTGATGTTTCTCTAAGCCTACCAGAGAGGCAATATCTCCCTTT
Source organism: Zonotrichia leucophrys gambelii (assembly GCF_028769735.1). Classification (NCBI taxonomy): domain Eukaryota; kingdom Metazoa; phylum Chordata; class Aves; order Passeriformes; family Passerellidae; genus Zonotrichia; species Zonotrichia leucophrys. Next base: position 48,155,180 of record NC_088169.1, read on the forward strand.
GCCACCCAAGGCTCTAATATCTTCTGAACACCCCAATATGCAGTTTCTTCTTGGCTGAGTGGTCTCCAGGACTGACTCATACTTTACCTCCTTATCTGAGGACCAACACCATTTGTGGATGCCAGACTCACAGTGACACAGGATGACACCAAAAGCTGGGATCTATTTGATGACTTAAATAATTTCTTGCTGATAAAATATTTAACAAGTCTCATAGATAATATTTGGCATATTTGCTGGAAGGGTTGTGGGTACATTCTTAAAGCTTGTAAATTACTAATGATGTTTTATAAAGCATTGATTAGTCAACCCTTCACATGAATCTTAATGCTTTCACAGGAAGTCATCTTTCCTGATTCAAACCAAGATTAGTAACATGCAGAAAACCATTAATAATAAATACAGGTCCTCTTCCTCTGGCACAAGGAAGTCAAGCACTTCTTCTAACTAAAAGATGAGGAATTTGTAGCTATTGTGCTGCTTAGTGAAACCAAACTCACATACGCTTTAAGTAGTGATTACCTGACTTTTTTGAGTATGAGTGAAGGAGAAAATCACACAATAGTCAAAGAAGTAGAAATGAAAATGACTTTGTGAAACACTGCTTATTACTTGCTTGCTATGAAAAAGCAAAATAATAAGCTACAAAACAGATGAGCCATGTGTGACTTTCAGAAGCTGACGGTTACTAAATACCACTGGTTAGCAATACCTTAATCCTAGTGAAAACATTAAGGACACTATTCAAGAAAACAATTAATAGTGGGCAGTTCTCAATGTAAAATATTATTTTTCACTTAACATAGTAATTATAAGATAAATTCCTCAAAGAATACTCTAAAGTCTGATTTTCTTCGATTTTACTTTAGTTATTTTACCTCAAACTTATTTATATTCATTCAACTCCTTCATATTACAAGATGTGATTCAATGCCTAAAGCCCAGCACTCTTCTGACTAACCTTGGATCCATTTAATCTGTCAACTGTTCCTTTTTTATAAATCACTCTACTCTTTTGTCCATAATGTTATTTTGGTAGTCTGTCTTGTGAGCCAGCGAAGTGTAACGCACTTTCTAGTGTTGTTTTCAGAATTTCTCCCTCCCTTTTACAAAATTTCTAGTTACATACATTTGATTTAAAAATCCTTATGTCGAGGATTATGACTTTATTTAAAAATGTTTGGGTTGCCATAGAAAATGTGAAGGTGGTCCTGTATTCAGTTCATCCCAGAACTGTCAATATGGACTTAATTCATATGTAAGAATCTGAGTTGAAAGCAGTTTCCCTCCTTTTCTTTGTCCAATCTCCAGAGAAGTACAATCAATTAGGGCTCCTGGAGGATTAGGGCAGATGCAAAAGGTGAGGACTCATCAAACGCTGTTCTTACATAGGCATGGGATAGGGAAGGAATCAGAAATATCCACTGTTTGAGCACAGCTTTGGTCAGTCCTCCACTCTCATGCTTTTCCAAGAACAAAGGCATCATCTCATTGACAAAGCCAGAGCTATCAGAAAAGCCAGTCAGAAATATCAAAAGTCTGACACCTCGGGTGAGTTAGCTAAAGACAGTAGGTCTGTACAACTGCTCCTCATCCAGTGTTGTCTTCTGCTGGGAATTTTTTTCCTTCTACAGATTAACCCTCTTCTGTCAAAAGAGGACTAGTTCCAAATTCTCCTCCTAAACTAACAACTGTGAGTAGAGCCAGGGCACAAGGTCAGGGTCAGGGCAAGGTGGACATGACAGCAGGGAAAAGCTTTAGGCTTCATCTTTCTAAACAGAGAGTTTTGATTGTTTCTGAAAGGGGAAGAAAGACCCACATGGATTAGTACTGGGGAGTTGCTGCTCAGTGAGCAGCAGAGGGGAAAAAAAACCTTCTAAGGTGTAAGCAGCTACGGCACAAGTGGGTTTGTTTTCTTTGCTTGATTTGTTTATTTTTCTACAGTCCCCTCTGTCTTGACCTCCTTGTTACAGAGCTACATGGGCTGTCTTTCTGGCAATTCTAGTCTTATGAAGAGCCCTGTTTTAAGTGACCACCCAGGAGACCAGCAAATTAAATTCCCCTTTAAGAACTGTATATAAAGACAAAAAGAAAAAATTCCTTGGAAACCATGATATTCCTCTTTAAAATAAACATCTAATAAGAAGCAAATTTATTATTTCAGTTAACATTTAATTTAATTTTATGGCTGTATAACCAAAAGCTGGGAAAGATTTTTGAAAGGGGACTACTTGAATGATTTTTCTGGGAAATGTTGTTTCCTAATAACTGAACTTTTCCCTATATAGCGAGGCAGACACCCTCAAAACAAAGGCTCTGAAAGCTGTGGGCAATTGGAGAAATTTTCAATCACAAATGATGACTAACCAGGAAAACTTTTTAGCCAACCATGTCAACTGCTGGATACTGAAGTCTTACAAAGGTAGGGATTATACAGGAATTCTATTATATATTTAAAAGATTCTATTTTGTTCCAAGCTATTTGTTTACCAGACATAGTGGAGCAGTTCTGCTTCCTCTTAAGAAAATGTGACTATTTTGCATGTCTTGTGTGAAAGAAAAGACAACCTCCCTGTCTTAAATCTCAGATCTGGAAGGTTAATAATTGAACAGTACAGAACTTAAAGAAGACACAGAATATTGTGTTGCTGTTTTAGGTAAAGTGGTAAGTAGAGTATAAATGTTACCTGCTTGGAATTAATAATAATCAGTTTATTCTTTCCTTTTGCGGAAGTGTTCATTCTTCCAAAAAGCATTTGTGGTACAGAAAACTTATCACACTTCTAAAATATAAATGCTTCTATGGCCCCCCTCAAAGAAAAGAAAACATTTACTACTTTTCTAAACTTTTGCTACTCATAAGAGTGCTTCCTCCATAAATGGCTGGTTTTTATGGGAGACCTGAAGTTCTGTGGTTTTGGTTCTTAACTGTCATCTATGGCATTTTTATCTTCTAATTGACAGAAGAAGTACTTGCTGGAGAACATCCCTCAAATTCCCTTTACTATGTCCTTTTCATTCTTCTTTTGCATATTACAAACTGACATTCCAAGTGGGCTCCTTCCTGATCTCTGTTTCATGGGAGGGGCAGAGATTGCAATCAAATAAGTGCAAATTACTTCGGCTGCCTGGCTAGACTCTGAGGCTATCAGCTCTAAATGATCACTTGTGTGTGGCTTGTGCTTACAGCAATGGGTAAAATGCATCTGTAATTTCTTGTACTAACAATTCTTGTAATGAGCAAGATAGTCATTGAAGCTGTGCCTGACAATATCAAGCAAATTCTTTGTGATTAAATCTCCAACCTTACTTGTAAGGACCCAGAATAATCAGTAAATCTCTGGTGCCCACTGTTCCTGGATAATCTGTGTTAAAGGAGAGGGAGGGGAAATGAAATAAAAGAAGATATCAGATGCCTCTTTTTCACTGCTAATTTTTAATGTAGTATCTCTGAATTGTTCTATCTCGTAACCATCTTCTTGCTGTTAGATTTAATAATGAATTATTAGGTCTAGTTGCTTTTAGGAAGGTTTTCTCAGACTGAGATCAATAACTCCTTTTGCCTACTACACATTTACTGTAAGTGCTTTCCAACCCAGACCCCAGAGAAGGCCAGCTCAGTTACTGTGGAGACCTAAATGCATTCAGGAAGGGGATTAGGTGCTGATTGGTACAGACAGTCAATTAGAACTTCAAAGGGAAGCTGACTCCTTGTTTTATACACACAGAACATGGGATAAAAAATTGTAGTTTGATGTCTTGTTATCTCTGTTGTTTCAGCGTTGACCAGGACAGCATGATATTGGAAGCTTTCTCGGAAGTTAAAAGAGTCCTGCATTGGTTCCTAATGGAATGGAAGCTCTAAGAGAAACATTGACATTGTGTGATCTGTACACACTAGCTTTCCTAAAGTATTTCAGGCTGCAGTGACTCTCTGGGACTCTGTCTGTTCAAGTCAAAAGTATTTTTAATCTCTGTGATGTGCTGATCAAACCTTGAACTGTCAGGTCAAATTATTTCCACAAAACCAGTTCCATTTATGATTAATTAAAATTTCTTCTTGATTGCATACAGTCCTTTTTAATGTATAATCCCTTCATTGTCTAGTGATTCAGAGTTTGGGCCCAATCCCCAAAATAAAAAAGCAAATTACTTCAGTGCCTGCTATGCCTATGCTGAGATGTAGTAAGTCCCCCCATTTGATGAAGGAAACAAAAGGCAGAAAACTGAGCTAAAACCAAATAAATCAATAAGCTGTAAAGGAAGAGTTTGATTCATGGCAGCTATATAACTACAAAGGCATTGTGTGTATTGGATTAAAACCTTTGCCCTTTAAAGGATTCACTGTATGCCAGCTTTAATGCAGTGATGGTTGTACTTATGTTTTCAAGTTCACATCTCAATTCTTCTCAAAGCAGCAAAACATCAAATCAATATATAACTGCAAACAACAATATTCAAGAAATTATTTTGTCTTTTACATACAGTATGTACTTAATTTTTTGTTAAAATGGGGAATATAAACAATTACTAGATATACTTGAGTATAGGACGGTTAAATATTATATGTTATTCAAATTTTTATTAATAAATTATTTAAAACGTTATTTTATTTTACTCTTCCTTCTCCTTCTTTGGTAAATATAAGGGAGTTCCTGCCCAAATGAGTCTTAGAATGAAAAAGAGCACAATCTCAGATGGATCTTTAGAGCCATCTAAATTTAAAAGTTCAATTGCTGTATCCAAATAGGGAGGAGAGGAGTGCTAGATTTATCTCACCTAACTTAGATAAATAAAATTTACTCTGTGTGAGCCAGTTATTATATATGAAAATCTTTATGGGCAGTGGAAGAAATACGCACTCTAAAGGGATTAGTTTGTTGAGCTGTTTTAGATATATGCATCAGAATGGAAGGAATTGATCTCTGAAGTGTTAAGTCATCTTTTTTCAGATTTTTTCAGTATTTTTTCAGATACTTTCTATCAGAATCTGATAATTGTGAAGTTCATATATAGTACGTGAAGCTCTGTAAATTACACACAAACATAATTTAACTTACCTAATTTTTGTACTGCCTTCAGCACAAGACTAGACTCTCTCTGAGTTTACTGTAACAGAAAACTACAACAATAAATGTTTTCATTTGCCCTTGTTTCCTATTTTGTGTACTGAACACAACAGATTTTTCAGTAACTGCAGATACATTGACAGTTATGTATAAGAACTGATTGCAGATTGCTCACAGGATGTTTCAAAAGTATGATTAAATAAAAATCTGTATTAGGAGAATGCATTTTAGACTACTTATTCATTTGGTATCCATTAGCCTAGAGTAATAAGAGAAAATTATATTTCCCATCCAATTTGCAAACTAGATGTTAAATTTTCATAGCCTCGACACTGTTTTGCTCTGAGCATACTAAACTTTGTTGATACTGATCTGCTGTGCTGTCTGTGTGCTCCTACCAACATTTTCCAGCTCTCTTATACAGGTTTTCTTCCTTTGAAACCATGTGAAACGTTTCTTCCTTTTCAGTCCATAGTTCACCAACATGACATCTTAGCAGCTTCCGGGTCTTCATATGCATATTTTCCAGCCTAGCCCAGGGAAAACTATTCCTCAGTGTAACAGCCAGCATGATACTATGGCACAGATAATGCTGTAAGTATTATACCCCAGAAGGCCCAGAAGTGGAATAGAGGTTTTGATGCTTTCTGGTTTTCAGTTACAACGTCACACTGTGGGTGCATTATGTTCCTGGGTTTTGTTTCCGTCACCATGTAACAGTATAACTTGGAATTTTAATTGCTCCCAAATCCTACAGTTACCTATATCCAGTGCCAGTGTGGCGATAGCACTGTGATAACATGTTCTAAAAGGCAGAAACAAATAAGTATCTTTACACTGATGAAAAGCTAAAATGTACATCAACACTTCTCTTGTGATGCTGAGCTCAACTGACAGAGAATTTTACCTAAAAGATAGGACTCACTATACAACTTAGAAACAATTCTTGAAATATGCCATGCAGCCAGTTCTCAAAATGACCATGGAAGCTAAAGAGCTATCTAACTTTCAGTATATTCATTTCCACCTATCACAAAAGCAATATTGTTTCTCTTTCATCCTTATTTGTTTAATACAGATTCAGGTCTACTGAAATAAAACAGTACCCAAATGTTTTAAACTAGCAGTTTTGTCAGTGGCTTTAAAAGCAAAGAGCGTATTGAAATAATTCAAAAATAAATTCCTGAGATATTAGCAAAAAAATAAATCAGAGGGAAAAATGTTAGAAAGCTACTTCATCTAATTAGCTACTTCATCTTTTAGTTGCTTAATCTAATTTTGGTCCTGGTTAAAGGGTAAATAGGAAAACAAAGTGAAATAACTGCATCTGACATGAAAAATAATGAATATTTTTAGTGACAGCACTTAGATTAAAAATAGTTCTATAAACCTTAGAAAATACCCCAAACATAAAGGACTTCATAGAACTATGAAACTGCTGACAGATTCACATTTAATCCAGCAAAAATATTTTTGCTTATATACTAGGTCTGCTAAGATTTGTGTCTGAATTTCCCATATTGGTCTGATAAACCTTGATAAATCTGTTTCCCACAGCTCCTATAGGAGCTGCACCAGAGATAAGAGATTTAGCAATATCACAACAGCACCTGTAGGCCTACACCATCATGCAGAATATTACACAGGCACTCATGTGCTATTGTAGAACCAGTGTCATCTTTCATCCTTCATGGATGTACACAGACCAACCAGTCCCTCTTCTCTGCTTCCAATCCCCAAAAAAATGTCAATGCTGCTAAAATACCACTGCTCAGGGAAAAAGATGCCTAATTATTCAAACTGCAACACCAGAGTCCTCTCTCCTATCCTTGCCTTGGACTGTTTACTTCCAAAACCAATATGGATGAGACTGCATGAAAATTATTAAGCCAAATTAACAATTCCATGTCTAAATGTGTCTCCATTTACTGACTTATGAGTTTGTTTTGTTTTTTTTTTCTGGTTCTGGTCCTTTTTTCAGGGCACATACTGAAATACAGCTTTATCAAATTGTCTTGTACTTCTTAGATTTTTAATACCTCTGGAGATAATCAAAAGTCATCTGGACACAATCTTGGGGACCTTGCATGAGCAGGGAGTTGGACCAGATAACCTCAAGTGGTCCCTTCCAACTCACAGAATCTCACAGAATCTGTTCTGTGATTCCATAACACATAAAGAAAAATGCCCAAATCTCACCTCATAATTGAACTGAGGCGTGATGGATGTGTGTGTGTGTGTCCAACCACTCCTTCTAGCAGGAAATCCTAGCTGATCTAGTAATTAAAATTCCTTAAAAGGACTGCAGTCCTGGTGAGATTTTTCCCAAATATTAAGCAGATTTTAAAAGAAAGTTTCATCTGATAAATAAATGATACTGAGATGTTAAGAAGTATGATTTTAGTACAATGCCTAAGATGACTGCTTCTTCATGACAGCTTTTTAAAATGTTACTCTCATGATAGGGTTTCGTTCTGGGTAGTATTTTGAGAGAAGTTATTTCAGTGTCCATTCTGCCTCTTTAATACACTTCTTAGCTCAGCCAGTGGTTCTGAATTGGCTCTTTCCTCCTTAGCTTGATGCACTTTCTGAACAGAATCAAAAATCCAATTACATGTTGTCATTAACTCATAAATCACAAGGGTTGAAAGACCATTTGCTCTTCAGCCACAGGCCTCTATGCTCAACAACATTCATCTCGTCCAGCCAATGATGGCACCGATTTCATGGCAGTAAGACTCCAGCTGGATAGTTAAAGTTTTCCACTTCTCATACAAAAGCCCTGCATGAAAAGGGAGATGTCTCAAAGTCAGAGAAGCATTTATTTTCTCATAGCTTCCCTTTTACAAAACTCTATAAAAAGTTCTGCAGCGTCCTGAGCTTGTGGCATCACTAGGAATTCCACTCTCTCACAAATTATAATTCTACATTAATATTCATGAGTTTTTAATTGCCCTGGAACTTATACCTAGACTCTTGATATCCACTAATGTTTCTAGGAAGACAAGTAGCAGTAAATTAATTAACAATATGATTAGACAAAATTGTGTTTATCCCCCTCCCAAGAAAAAGCCAGTTCAGTTTTATGGAAAAGATGCGAGGCTGTTTCATGAAAAAGATATGAAGATCATCATGCAAAATAGGTTTAATTTTTAAATCCAGTTATCATGTAAGATGGATTTATGCTGAAAGCACAAGTAGGCAGACTAGGAGTTCCAGTTTACTTTCTGAATTATTCACAGTATTTCTTTGTGTTCCATGGGTTTTGTTGCAATGCTCTAGCTCCACATAGGCTAACAGTGGAAACTAAGGAAAGGCACACTGCAGCGACATCTCTTCTGGCTCTCAATAAGAATTTTGGTTTGAAAGCACCCTGAATGTATTTATGTCTGAGTATGAATTAATTTGAGGGTCACAAAACTGTACTACATTCCGTGGTGGATATGACCTTAAACATATAAATATATTTCTATTTTTTTTAAGCCTAGCATTAGTATGTCCTGTTATTCAAGATATCCCTGGTTAGAACACTGAGCACTTGAATTCCCATTTTTTTCCTAGTGGCCGGATCTATACCCATCTGAACTGCTGAACTGTTCAAAATCAAGTCCCAGCAGGACTAACAAAACAGACATTTCTGTGAATTGCACAATTTTAGAAATGAATCAGTGAGCACATGTCCAATACAAAGAAACCCACTAGAGACTGCTCAAGAAACAGGCTATCAAATTTAAACCCCCAGACAATGTGAAGAATTTCTTCCACTTGGAACTGGGTCTAGAAATGTTAGCATGGAGTACTTGTCTGTTGAAATTTGCTGAGCAGTCACAAGTAAAAATCTTTTCCATACGATGGCTCCCTGTGGATGGGACCTCATAACACACAGGCAGGGGTCCAACATGCACTTCAGCTGAACTCCTGTGTTTGCACATCCAGTTGTTCCTACTTCCTTGGCATGTATCTTTGCAGACTTAAATACTTGCATATCTCATATCAGAACTAAGGATCCCAGTGTGCTGCCATCATATGGCGCTGGCATATTCCCTTGATGCGTCCAGGACATCAGAGCCTCCATGCTGCACAGCAGCCAATGAAGCTGGAGCTTGTGATGTTTGTGAGCAACAGAATCACATATCCTGATCAGTACAATCTCACAGGAAACATGCTCCAGTCTATTGCACAAACTATCACCTCTGTTGAGCCTAATCTGTTTCTCTTTACAGGCACACAGTGGTGGGGCCTTCTTTTCATGCAGATTAAAAGATCTGTCTCCAAAGGGGAAGAAGACTGACTTTTTGAAAGAGTTTGGTTTTTTCTTTTTTCCTCCATGGATTACCTTGATTACTCTATCTGTTGGGGTGTGTATGTGACCACCAAGAGGATTCCTGCCTTGCTTGATGCTGATTTTATTTGTCTTTAATCCCAGCTCAAGCTCTTCTGGCTAGTGCTCTAACCCTGAATTTTAAGATAAAAGGCAAGCCCCCAATGCCCTTTTCCACGTAGCATGAGGAATGAAATTCACTCAGCAAACAGCTCCCAAGTGAACATATTCTCCTGGCATTTCCTTCTGCTTTCCAACACTGAACAAAGTGATAAGCATTTAAATTAGATAGGATGCACCCCAAAATACAGTCTTTGGCTCTTTATCAGACCCAAAAAAGTCACTGGCATTGTGTTGTGTTGAAATCCAAGAAAGATCTACATCACAACTTCTCTAGTAGATTAATTTTAATATGAAGAAATGAAAGCTGGTCAACACCCTCAACATAATGGGCTTTATTTTCTTCAAGCACCAGTTAGGATAGTGTCATTACTGTTAAAACACTTTTTTGTTCTTATGCAAGAGGAGGTCACGGGTTTTGAGGTACCACAGAGTTACTGGGATTAGATGGTTTCTGGGAATTTGGGGTGGGGGTTTTTTTTGTTTGTTTTGGGGAGGATTTTTTGGGGTTTTTTTCGGGGGGGGGAGGTTTTGGGGGGCTTTTTGTGTTTTGTTTTTGCTGAGTCACACCTTTGTTACTAAAACACAGGGGGTTTTTTCTTCTGTTCCTGAAACATTGCTGTACTCATGATGCACAATGAGTGTTTCCAAAGGACTGAACTCAAATTTAACTGCAAGATCTCATTTGATTTAATGGAAAGTGTGCAGCTTAATCCTATGCAGTCCATTTAACATTAAGAACAGGTTTTTCACCCAGTTAGCATTTCAGTGAAGCAGATTTGAAAACAACTTTGTGACAATCTCTGTAAATCCTAGCAACCAATTCTTAGCTAAGTAGATGCTTGCTAAATGTGGCCTTTAACACTTCTATGTACTTCTAGAGATTTTCATATTTTTAAAATTGAGAAATGCTGGTGTGCATTTCTCACCTGCTTAGCATTAATTTCTGATTCATAATCCCTCTACAAACAACAGGTTTATTGATTATAAAACCTCCCACAAGCCATTTTTGCCAATGTCTTTTCTATGAAAACATGGAAAAAAACCCAAATGCCAAGAAAAGTTTACTTGGAAATGAGCCACCTTTATTTTAAGGGTTTTTTTTACAGTTGACATGTTGTCCCAGCAACCTAGGTTCTTACTGTCTGGTAGAAGAGAGATTTCTTTGGTTCCATCATGTTACAAAGCTGAAAAAAGGAAAAGAGAGACAAGCAATGAAAATTCACCATTTCATTATTCAAATATGTGAATTACCCTGAGCTGCAGCCAAGCCATGGGGCTAACCCACAGTGTTCTTCAACACCTATTCAAACCCTTCTGTGCTGCAATACTTCATTTCCATTAATTAAATAATTATACCAAACTCTCTGTAAAGATAGTGTTCAACTGAATTCAGGCATTCCAAAATAGTTATTCAGTACAGCTTAAGCTCATATCATTATGCCAGGAATTGACAAAAATCTTGTTTATTTCCCTTAGCAGAGGTATTTTAAAGGCCCCCCTTAATTTAAAAAAAAAAAAAATAAAGGAACAAAAAAAAACCCAAACGTGAAAACTAACCCATTTTTGTAATTGATGACATTTCACATAATGAAAAAAAACATAAATTAGTATCCAAATACCTTAGTTCTTTATTTAATAGTGAAGTTTTTATTAAAATCTAATATGGTTAATGCATTGTAAAGATGAAGTCTGATGAAGTTTAAAAAACTATTTTCCTTGCTTATATAACATGAATCCCATCATTATTATTGGAAGAAGGTAGTGGTTGAGCAAGTTTACATAATAAGATTAGATTTCAGCCTTTTTTTATGATCCACCTTTGGTATATATGATTACAAAACTTTGCTTTCTGTCAGTCACATGGGTTAGAAAAAAACAGTGATGGCTGAGAGAAACAGCAGCATAAACCAGCTCCTTAAATGACCGATTGAAAGGAACTGACAGGAAAAGGGAGAAATTAATCTGAAAGCATATTCAGAAGAATGACAAAGAAAATATATGTGCCTTGCAATAAAGTGATGACAATCAAGGGAGTGGTCTACGTGATGTGCAGGATTTGAGATCTGTTCTTTAGTCTCTAATGCTCTCATCCATCTAGATGTATGACACAAATAAAAGACAGCCAAAATATCTTTGTGCAGCTGGAAAATCAGAAATGGAGGATGTCAGACAGTAGAGGTCACAGTGGCATAGCTTACAAAAAAAAATACAAATAGGGCAGCTTGTATACTAACCCACAGCTACCCAACACCCACTGTGGAAATGGGGAGGAAGAGTCTCTAGATGGAGAAGAAAGTTTGTTTCACTATAACATTTCATTTTATTCACCATTTTTTTCTACTAGATGTGCCTAAGAGCAAAGGGATATTTTGATAGGAATGGAGGACCTAGAAAAACCTAAAATAAGATCATGGATTATATTTATAGGCAGTTAGGTAAATTTAAGCTTGCCTAGGGAACTAAGAAGTGCTATACACTGTGACACCAGCTGTGATACTAGATGTCAACACCATTCTCTGGTGTACAAAATTTTACACCTCTTACCATAATCTGAATTACAAACACTTCTCTTTATGCAAAATATGCCACATTTTTTACAAATATGTATTATTCTAACAGAGCTTTTGCTTTCATCTCTGTCAAACTCTAAGATGCAACATCTAGAGGAATGTAGAGCAAAAAGCATAGGCCAGAAAAAGAGGAAAGAACTGTTAATGATCATGGGAGAGACATAAGAGGCACAGAGTTCCCCATGTCATGCAAACCATGAGGTATTTGAAAATCCTTTTATATTAAGAGAAAGCGGGAGGTTTGAGCACATATCTAATGTATTATTGTGAAAAAATATTGTGACAGAATAGTGATGATACAAGGCTGGTAAAACATTAAGTACTGAAGGTGAAATTACTGAATGGAATGAAAGTTTGAATCATATAATGAGGAACTCAACAGCTATGAGGATATCAGTTATTTCAGAAACTACTGTGAAATATGTTATAAGCACATATTTTTTTCTCATAAGCTCCTTCCCTTCCCTTCCCTTCCCTTCCCTTCCCTTCCCTTCCCTTCCCTTCCCTTCCCTTCCCTTCCCTTCCCTTCCCTTCCCTTCCCTTCCCTTCCCTTCCCTTCCCTTCCCTTCCCTTCCCTTCCCTTCCCTTCCCTTCCCTTCCCTTCCCATTCAAATCCTTCACATATTTTTTATCCTATTGTATTTCTTAGTATCTTAGAGAGCATCTTAGATACTCTCTATCTTCATTTTAGTTACATTAAAGCTGAGGGCCTGCCTTGCATATCTGGATAAATACAATGCATTAGAGTTGGAATTTTTCAGGCAATGCATTGCAGAATTGCAGCTTCATGGCTAGGTTTGATTTAAGTCACTGCAATGAAATTACAAAAACACTTGTTCGCTCTTATTGCTCTGTGCTTCCTGCTAAACACTCTAAGTTTCACTGGATAAAGTTGTTTCTTATTCAAAAGAATTGTACAGGGCTATTGTTCTCTTTAGAACAGTTTTCCTCCCAGGGACTGATGCATTTCAAAAATGAGCAGAGCGATCCACTGGGACAATTATTGCTGATATGTAAACTCAGCAGAAATCAGATTTCTGATCAGCAGGTAACTGAAGCTTGTGTCTGTGTATTACTGTTGTGCATTTGCTGCAAATGAAGTAGATGTGCTTGTGAGCTGTATTAATAAACAATTTCCTGTAAAGACAGAGAAGCATAAATGCCAAGAGCCTGGAAGGAAGCTGCTGTGTAAAGTTTCATTCACCTGTCTAAGAGATGATTTCCAACCAGAAGAAGTTCAAAGGAGGACAGATGGCATGATGAGGGAAGCCTTTTGTCCAAGACTAGATAACAATAATACAAGGTTTTTTGGTCTAACAGAACAAAAGTTGGGTATAGGTATTATTACCTGTATAAATCCATTGGTGAATAAATATCCTTGAGAAAGAAAGGTTATTTAAATTAAAGGATAATTCTGGAAGCAGAAAAAATATGTGAATGAATCATCCAAGATTAATACATTCTCAGAACTAAGATCTCTATCATAGAATCATAGGCTTATAAAGGCTGGAAAAGATCTCCAAGATCATGGCAACCATGCCAGCAACACTAAGTGCCACATACTGTCATTTTTTGAACACTTCCAGCGATGGTGACTCTACCACTTTCCTGGGCAGTATTTTCCAAAGCTTAATGACCCTTCCAGCGAAGAAATTCTTTGTGATGCTCAGCCTGAATTTTCCTGGCACAGCTTGAAGCCATTTCCAATTGCCCTCTCACTAGCTGCCTGGGAGAAGAGGCATCTTGTGACATCCTCCTTTCAGATAGTTATAGAAAGTGATCAGGTTCCCCCTGAGCCTCCTTTTCTCCAGGCTGAGCATCCCCAGTTCCCTCAGCCTCTCCTCATTGGACTTGTGCTCCAGACTCTTCACCAGCTTTGTCACTCTTCTCTGGACTCACTCTAGCAGCTTTCCTGAACTGAGTGACCAGAAACTGGAGAAAGTCCTCTAAGTGTGGCCTCTCTAGTGCTGAGTACAGAGGGACAATCACTCCCCTGGTCCTGCTGGCCACACTAATCCTGACACAGGCCAGTGTGCTGTTTGCCTTCTTGGCCACCTGGGCACACTCTAGCTCATATTCAACCACCCCCAGATCCTTTTCTGACAGGCACTTTTCCAGGCACTCTTCCCTAAGCCTGTGGCAGTGCTGATGCTGTTGTGACCCCAGTGCAGGCCCTGGCACTTCACCTTATTGAACTTCATACCATTAACCTTGACCCGTGCATCCAGCTTGTGCAGATTCCTCTGCAGAGCCTTCCTATCCTCTAGCAGACCAACACTCCCACACAACTTGGTGTTGTCTGGAAACTTACTGAGGGTGCACTCAATTTCCCTATCCTGACCTTTAGGGAACCCCACTGGTGAGTGGCCCCAGCTGGATGCAGCACCATTCACCACCCCTCTCTGGGCCCAGCCATCCAGCCAGTTCCTGACCCAGCACAGAGTGCTCCTGTCCCAGCCGTGGGCTGCCAGCTTTCCCAGGAGTGTGCTGGGGGACACGGTGCCAAAGTCCCAACTGAAATCCAGATAAACATCCACAGCCTTTCCCACATCCACTAGGCAGGTCATCTGGTCAGAAAAGCAGATTAGGTTTGTCAAGCAGGATCTGCCTTTCCTAACCCCTGCTGCCTGGGCCTGATCACCTGGTGGTGCTGTATGTGTTGTATGAAGACTCTCAAAATGATCTAACTGTGGTCACTGCTGCAAGTCTGTCACACTAGGTATTTTGAATAGAGAATTAGAACTTCTGCCATGTGTTTCATTAACTTTTCCTGTTTTTCACAGTCTCCTCTTCTTGCTTTCAAAATAACTTAGTGTTCAGTCTAATATGAATCAAAAAGTCCACCACCTCCACAAAGCAGCATCAGACAAAACAGAGGTAATTTATGATCATAAAACTGGAAAGAAAGAGTGGAGGAAAAGGTGGAGTTCTGGGAACAAGTAACTGTGTGGGAAGATGTGGAAATTCCAAAGATCATCTCTGCCACAGATGAGGAGGAGTGCAGGAGTGCAGATAAGAAGGCATATGAGAAGATAAGGATGTTGACCCTGCTGTAAGGGAAAAAAAATGAACAAAGTTCATTGTTCCACCCTTTCCTTTTTTTGATTGACAAGGGTTATTTCATGCTTCTCTCTGAACACATGCATCATGTCCTACACATTAGTGACAAAGTATTTTGCAATTACATGCTAAATGAGGGCTAAGTATGCTAAGTTCATGCTCTGCTACACAAATTAGTATTGAAAAATGTGAAAATAGTTGCATTACAATTTTCAACAACCAGATAATACCAAGCATGAAAAATAGGAGACTTTATACCTTTTTAGTACTTGGATCCCATCCCCTTAACTCAGAAACTTTAAAAAGATATAATTTCACCCTGAATTTGCTTTATTACTCAGGAGAAAGGATAGATAAATTGTTGACTAAATGAAATGTACACAGAGCAATTTAAGTCTCTATGTTTAAGAATATTCATGTTTTATGAGAAAAAGTTTGAACTGGAAGCATATTCAGGTACAGCCTTGATTTTAAAAGACCAGTTTGCAGCCAAATATTGTAGAGTTCATCATTACTCTTGTGCTTTGCTCTTGAGCTTTATGGCTGCAAGCAGCAAAAATCCCAGGGTCATGATTAGAAGGATAATATGAAAGTTTAACATTTTGAGATTTTGTGGCTTTTTAAGTGTTCTTTACAATATAAGTAAGGCAGAAATCACGGAAAAATAATTTCTACATGGAAAGCAGTCAGCAAATTCATAAGTCTTTTGGACCTTTAAGGTAGTTTTTTTTCATTTTAAAAATCACTTCGGCCTTTTGACCTGTGAAAGCCAGTGTTTGTAAAAGCTGATGGATTTTTTATTTCTTGACACTTTAATAAAATATTATGCCATATAAATGCCTTATTGTGTATCTTATTTATTGATTTAGGTACACTTTCTTCCTTTGAATCCTTAATAACAGATCTCTTGTTTTCTGAATTGATTTTGCTGTCTCAGCCACATTGAGGCATAGACACTTTTTTGGCTTCCATCTGAATGAACAATTTCCTAGTTAGACACACTGGATTTGGAGTTGGGTCAATAAAAGCTTTACTGTGTCCTTTCTCTTTCCTCACACAGCTCACAAAAGAGAACTAAATTCCATTCATCCTTTCACTGGCCACTGTGGAATCTTTTAGCAGTGCAATTCTGGCTGGGATGAGGAAACATGGCAAGAAATTGGAAGAAACACAAATAAGAATTCTTTATTTCCCATGCTCACTGCCCTGCAGATTTGCTGCCACTGGGAATGCATGTGAATTTCCTGGACTTTGACTATTTGTCTCTGCCAGTGAATTACTTTGGAAGTATAACACATTAGATATCAAAAGACAATTTAGCTTAATCCTGCCAATTCTGATGTGGCTAACTGTAAGTTATTTGCAAAAAAAGACCATTTTGAGTGGTTCTTGGCAATATGAGCATAAAGGATCATTGAACAGTTTTCATGCAAACCATACTTCTGACTTTTGAATAACAAGTTTATTAAACCATGGTTTAATAAAGTGTTTTCACCTAATCCTTGTGGGCAGATGTAGATTTCAAAGATACTGGATTATTTGCAAGGATGTACAAATGCATTAAAATTTACTTGGCTGTTGTTTTTTGCTTGCTTTTTAATGTTAAATCATGCATTTATAGATAGTCCATTCAAATTAAAAACTACTAAGATAGGAAGATATAAATTTAAATTCTAGAAATTTCCAAAATAATTTCTGATGTCTTTAATTTTACACTTTTCCGCCAGCTTGTGTGTATGTGTGTGTATATATATATACGTATATATATATATATGTGTGTGTGTGTGTGTATGTGTGTGTATCAGTTCTGGCCTCTCATTCCTTAAGACTTTTTTCTTCCATTATTTCTATGTGCCACATGCACATACACAGGAGTTATTAAAAAAAATAATTTTGCAGCATAGTAGCAGTTTTCCTATACATTTAATCGTAGCAATAATTTTACCGTAAGTCCTTATGTGAGCAAGTATCAAGCATGCAGATGCATGGGCTTGTGTAAAACATTTTTCAGGCATAAATCTAGGACTTGCCCAAAGCCAGACTGTTGTGTTCTTATGTGACACAGTAAAGTAGCCCAGGGGATCTACTGGAATGAAAAAAAGGATGACAAAAACCTCAGCAGCTTATCCCAAGTCCTGACAGTAGACAGGAAAGCAAGGTTTTTTGTACAGTTCCTATATGCAATTTTTAATAGAGATCAGTGTGGTTCACAGTGCACTTGACCTGCTCTGACCTACCCACCCCTAATGGGGTAACTGAGTACTCACAGCAAGGCTGAGTGGAGACCATCAACTCATGCTCTCTGCCCACAGGAAGAGCTGCAGAGAATTCGTTGCTACAAAGAAGTGCAGCAAAGTAGTCAAAGAATTTCCATTTTAAAATGAGGATATACAAAACCATACCAGATGTCATTTGTAGAACTAAAAACAACAGAAGAAATGGAACTAAAGAATAAATTTTAAGCAATGTGTCTTCAAATATAAATCACATGTTTTGAAATTTGCTAAAGGGTTCCATAAATGAGTTTGCAGACGGTTCATTCACTGAAAAAATTTATGTATTTGCATCATGCTAAAAAATTTATCTATTTGCATTGTACTAATCCTCTGATTAGGAAAGACACAACCAAAAAGGTTCACTTTAAAGCTGACATTTTGAACATTTTCTTTCATCATCTTTGATATGAGCTCTTTTTAGTGGGATTTTCAAGCCATTAGATAAATCATCAAATGTCTGTGTCACAGCAGTTCTGCTGAGTGAAGGCTATTTAACATGTAACTTGTTAAATTAGGTACAGAGTTTATTTCCTCTTCTTTTTCACTTTTTTGTGGCAAAAAAAACCCACTTTGAATAAGAATAGGACTTTGAGAGGCTCCTGCAAGGTTATGTTCCGCTGCAGAGCTTAAATTCTTAGTTTACTAAAGTTTTTGTAGCATCATTTCTTGATTTTAATTAGCGCAGAGAGGGTGATTATGAATTTGAAAGGAGAAGGCAGGAAGAGGAAGGAAAAAAATATTATTGTTTTGGAGTTTAGAGTGATTTTTTTCCATGCCCTTCTGCTTCTTAAGTAATCAACAGATCTGTAAGAGCTGGAAAGAAATAATTCATATCTTACACAAGTAAATTTCTGGAAAGTGAATGTTCAAGAATCCATAAAATGCAACAAATGGTCACAAATGGAATATGACCTGGATTCTAGATTAATTGAGTTTAAATCTTTGTAGAAGAAAACAGTGCACATGTGTTACTGGAAGAACAAGGATTCCAAGGTTTTCTCCATTATAAGAAAGGGGTGAGTAGGAAGGGCAGCAGGACCCGCAGGACCAGTGAGTGTTGTGTACTTGTTATGTATTATATATATTGGGAGGTGGCTATTTCAAAGGTAGATTTTTCAAAGATAGAAATAATAAAAATCATGCTGATGGGACAAAGGAATGTGTGAATAAATTCTCAGAGAGGTTATCTAGTCAAACGTCTTGTTGAAGATTTATTAGAGACATGAAAAACATGGAAAGGTTTTATTTTTTCTCTTAATAGTACAAATATGGAGGGAAGAGGAAATCTTGACAACATAAAATAGAAATACTTCAGAAAGGTACTAAGAAGTTCTAGAAAGGGGTTTCTTAATTTATTCTGAAAAACCAGGGGCATATTTGAATAAATTTCTTACTAATAATCAGATATATAGATATATATAGTATTAAGATTAATACAATGTTGCTATACCAGACATATTGATTGAAGACCATATTCCAACAAAAATTTTGTGAAGTCAATATTTTCACACAACAGAACCATGAAAAACAATGACATCTTCACGACCAAGCATAGAAAAAATCCATATACAAGTGGAAAAAGAAAAAAATATCCTGAATTAAGTGATGATGATCAGATTATGGTAAAGTTATACTACAAAGAAAAATAAAAGAAAATATGTTTTTTAACAATTTCTATTTTAATAAGAGAATTCTTGAAAAAAATCAGGAAATCAGTGACAGTTAACTGGATTTGTAAAGTTTAAAAGCTTTTCTGAAAAAGAATCTCAGAGCTACTTTAAGTCACAGTTTGAAAGCCAATACTTGTACTACAAGTAGAGAGAAAATGTTTGAGAGGAAAAGATACAAGACCTAGCTAGATAACTATTCATTCATGCTGAGAATCATTTTGTAACCAAGGAGTGAATAAAGTCTTCTGTGTGATGTTTCCCTGCAGCTGTTGAGATGTGGGCCAGTGCTATATTGCTGAAAATAGATATCCATTTACCCATTTTTGACCTTGGTCACATCAGTGCAAAAAATACTCATTTACTGGAGTAAGTTGGGAGTTTATGTGGAACAGCAAGAACAGACTGACTAAATAGAAAGATATGTCTGGAAGGTCAGAATATGTAGGAGAAAAGTAAGACTTGCCAACTATCAAGCTGAGCTGGACCTTGCAGAGGAAATTAAAACAAACAGTGAAAAGATTTTTAGCCACAAAAATAAAAAAAGAACAAAGAAGAAGGAAGTGGTGTGGTAATTCAGCAAGTATAGGGGCAAAGATTAAAGTTAATTTAGATACTGCCAAAAAAAACCTTTGACGCAGATTTCAGTAACTACAAATGATGTAGTTCATGGAGGCGAAGTCAAGGGGCTGATGGAAATAAGAACATGAAAATGGAAAATGCCATTATTGAGGAGGAAACAACATTGAAAGAGATTAATGCACTGGGGTCAGTGAGCAAATAATCTCCAGCACTGGATTCCAGCTTGTGTAATTACAAATCCAGAAGCAAAGCTCTTTTATGCATTTACCAAGTCAGACCTATACCCTAAAGAATAGTGCACTTCAGCAGATTTTAAAGAAACACATTTCAGTGCCTGAATGTAAAAATAATAGCTCAGGAACTTCAGGAACAAAAATCTTCAGTAGAAAGGAACCTTCAGTAAGAGCAATCTAGTTCAATAAGAGATGGTTTGGTGGAATACAGAATACACAGAAAACAAAATTTAGAGGACCTACAGCTGTCCATCCAGCACAAGTCTCAAGGTCTTAAGCGAAGGCTGATACTCCTGTGAATCTCTGGTCTTGCTTGGAACAGTGACTGGATTGCATCTGATAACAAGATACAAATTCCTAAAATGCTGTGTAATTAACCAGATGAATGGAATTGTAGGATCACAGAATCATTCCTATAAGATCATGGAGTCCAACCCAGCGATGCCAAGTCCACCACTAAACCAAGTCCCTACAGGTGCCATGTGTACTCATGGCACCTCTAGGATGGAAACTCAACCACTTCCCCTGGCAGCTGGTTTCAATGTTTTACAGCCCTTTCAGTGAAGAAATTTTTCCTAACATCCAGTCTAAACCTTTCCTGGAACAATTTGATATTATTTCCCATTGTTCTATCTGGTAGACTAATAACAAGTTCTAATACTAATATCGCTCTTCAATAAATGGATGAGATACTAAAACTCACTTGTGAACAGCAAAAAATTACAGAACATTGGAAAACATGTAGCTGTCAGTACACATGCATATTCCTGCATATTTATCTTAAATGCAAAATGCTGCAATTTTGTATGGGCATCAAGTATTTCACTTTAGGAGTAAATCAACATGTACTGCAAGTGAAATGGGACAGCTGTACACATTCATATTTCTATGCATTGTTATAAATTGTAAGGCTATTATTATTGGCTCATATGACTAAATCTTCAGTGAAATTTGGGAAAAGTCTTTTTATCTACCCTGTGCTTTCTCCCCTGAATTAAAGATAAGGTTTAATCTTAATCAGTCCAAAATCTACTCTTTCCTTTCAAGGCTATCCAAGAATTTTCGCATGGAAGGTCAGAGAATAATCTCATTAGTGGCTTGCAGAATTTCAGGTATTACAATGACAAGGGCCAAAGTCATCTATGAGTAGTTACATTTGAGAAGAAAATGAAACAACCTGTAGGACTTTAAAAATTTATATGCTTTTATTTTTAGATAGTGGAAGAATATTCAGAACTTCACTTTTCCAAAGATGATCTTGACCTTCTTAGGGGAAACATTGAAAAAATAAAAAATTAAAATATAAACCATCTGTTTGGCTGAGAGAAAGAAAAAGGTTTCCCCAGTGACAAATTTAAAATGAAGAGGAAATTGCCTCCAAAGCATTATGGTGGAGAAAGCCAACTTGATTTTATCTGAACTTAGC
Organism: Zonotrichia leucophrys gambelii; assembly: GCF_028769735.1. Lineage (NCBI taxonomy): Eukaryota > Metazoa > Chordata > Aves > Passeriformes > Passerellidae > Zonotrichia > Zonotrichia leucophrys. The sequence goes on from NC_088169.1 coordinate 48,176,507, forward strand.
TAAAACTGTTTAAGGGAAAAAAGAGAGGTAAAAAGAATGTCTCTAAGGACCAGGAGGCCACAAAAACCATCCAAAAGGAGCAAAAAAAAAAAAAAACAACAAACCAAAAACCACCAAACCATATATAAACCATATATATAATGTAATCCTTTTATAAATAATAAGTTTCTATGTTCTCTTTTAAAATGTTAGATTATTCATATATCTTTTCTGAAGAATGTAAACAACCTGGTTTTAAGATGCAACACAGCAAACAAACAAATGAATAAACAAGTAGATGAAGGTCCAATGTCTTGCCATGCTGTCTTTAGGGATCTAAAATATCTAATCCCGAGCAGGGTAATCAATATCAATAAAATTGCACATCTAGACAGACCTCCTCATATGAGTAACTAACTAGGTCAAATGATCGACCCTCTGACCCTCTGAACATATTTGTTTCTGTCTACAATGTGAGCCTAATCTAACTAGTTTAAGCATACGCACAGAACTTTTAGTGGCCTAAAACTGGAACAAATAAAATACATCTCAACAAAATAAACTACTGAATTAAAGGAAGAAATTTCTTTTTCAGCCAAAACATGCTGCTAAAATAAATGGAAGAATCAGCTAAAGATCAGTTTAGTTATGTGGAACAAATGGAAGTAAGAAGCTTTTGACAATACTATAGTAGAAATTACTTAAAACAATCATCTAGCCCTGTCTTCTCTGGCCCAACACAGAGCCTTGGCCGCCAGAAATAAATTATAATCAATTAAATAATTGATTGATTGCTATATCTATTAAGTTCCAGGTGTGAGGCTAGAAAAAGGAAGCTCTTTTCATGTGCTGTTGTAACATATCTTTTCAGGAACTTATATATAAAAAGGCAAGATACGCAACCTTAAACCAGGTTCATTTGTTCCTACTGCCCTGTTCTGAAAGGCTCTCCAGCATGTTTCACTCTCAGATGTCTCCAGACATTCCAACGAAATATTCCTGAGCATGAAACATCTAGTTTCATTTTCATCTTATAATATATACCTGTCTCAAGTGCCAGCAAAGCTGACACATTATATCAGATAGCATAAACTGAAATCAATGTCCTCACCTCTCTCTTTCCTGACAAAACAGAAACAAAACCAAAACAAACAACAGTAGCAACAATAACAACAAAAACCAAAACAAAAACAAAATCCAAATAAACAGAAACAAAAACCCACCCCACCATCTATCAAAGTGTTCTAGTGCCCTGTGGCAGCCCAAAGGGGCTGTTGGCCCAAGTACTGTGTGGTTTGGCCATGGCATACCTGTTCTGTTGATATTTAGCCTTAAACAGGGTATGTGGATGCAGTCTGCACCTCTTTGGAGCCAGGAATTATTCCCTTGGGTGGATGTATTTAGAACTGTAGAAATAGCTTATGTCTTTCTTATGCAGCTGCAAAGGGAGATAATTGGAACATTAAACAAAAGGACCTAAGTAGAATCTATAAGAGCGTCCATTTGGACAGTAGACAAGGGCAAAGATCTATTTAATTCCTGGCTTTGCTGGCATTTAATTTTTTCAGAGGTCACTAAAGAACAAGCAGTCTGAGCAATTTAATTCACATTTCATATTTTGCCTGTCAGCAACTTTATAGTCTTTTTGGAAAGGCTTCCACTTTCTATTTTTTATGTGTTTTCATGCTATGCCTTTCCCATTCCCTATAATTGTTTATTCATTTTTTCTAATTTAACCTGAGTCAAAATCAGGACTTAAATATTTCATGCAATCTGCGACGCTGGAGAAATGGATTAGGAAATGCTAAGAAATAAAAATAACTCTGTAAGTGCTACAGTCTTTATAAAGAATTGTCAATGCTTAAGCCAGTCATTATGTCCCTTGCTAAATAAGAGAGTTTCTGTATTTATACATTCAACTATGAATATACATTCAATAATGTATTTAGATTATAGACATCTGATTACAGGCTTTAAAAGCTTGATGTAATATTAGTAAGCATACTAAAAAGAATAAACCAAAAAAAGCTACAATCAGAATACCTCTCTGCATTTAGGACCAATTCCATGCAGGAAGCACAGAGTGACCCAAAACCAGTAAGAAACAACCTTCAGATTCAAGTCTCTTTAAATTTAAGAGGTATAACTATCTGTGTTATAAGAGTTTTGTATGTGTGCAAACACTAAGGATTGTGTCTTAGTACTTTAAACTAGACATATTTGAATTGCTACAGATGTCTGTCTACTTACCAGCCAGTGTAGGACCCTGTTCTTTCCCTGTTCTTTCTTTCTGCTCTTTTCCATTTGAAAGCCTCCATTAATTTCTGCTGCATATGCTACATCTACATTTTTAGCTTTCAATTTGTTAAAAATATGGACACTCATTCCTATATTGTACACTTTTTTTCACGTCTTACATTGAAATCAAGATGCTCAGGATGAGTGACAGCACAGTCAAGCTGAAGAAATGAAAAGAACTGCCTTCCATATGCAGACTCATGTTTTTCTTCAGCAATTCAAATATGGAATCTTAATGAGAGCTCAACAATTTTGGAGATAGCCTTTGTGATTAAGCAAATTTCTAAGCATCTTGAGAGGAAGACAAACACTTTAGGAAAAAAGAAATTACATTATTAATAAAGGACTTGGAGTTTCTTAATGTCCAGTGTCCTAAAGGAACATTATTATTTTCTCAGGACTAAGTGGTATCCAAATACAGTCATTTTCCTTAAAACACAACAGCATTATTACTTCTGTACCTTATGTTCCTCTTTCAAACATGCAACACACATATGGTAGGACAAATTTAAAAGGAAAAGGAGTCATATGAGCAGTGGCATTAGTTTTGTTTTGTGAGAAGAGTGACATTTTAATGTGCCTGTCAAAGCAGATGAACACATATGAACACATACATGGTTTTACATCTTCATTGCTATATATATATACACAAAATCATAAGAGAATATGAAAAGTATATGGCAAAAAAAAAAAGATGTCTCTTTTAAACTCAAAAACTATTCATAATGCTTCCAATTACTTGCTGTTTAGGTTGTCTGCATATCTATGTACTGTTGCATTGCAAAATTCAAGCTTGACTTAATTTGCATACATATATGACTAATATGTTCCTTTATAATATGTCATTTTAGATACTAATACTGTAGGTGCCAAAATCCATTTTTTTTTTGTCACTAATGTTCACTTATGAACATATACATGACCTTCACTTAATATTCAGATACAAAGTCAAACTGTCATTGATACCAGTAACTATTTCTATTCTTGGGGATTTAAAGAGAAGAAATAACTAAAATTTAGGATTTCCTTTTAATATTAGCTAGTGTCATGGTTTAATCCCCAACCAACAACCACTTATCACAAAGCCACTTGCTCATTTCCCCACCAGCATGATCAAGGAAAAAAATTGGAAGGGTAAAAGCTAGAGACCTTGTGGCTTGGGATAATAATAGTTTAATAAGGAAAGCAAAAGCCTCACACACAAGGAGAGCAAAACAAGGAATTTATTCACTGTTTCCCATGAGCAGGCAGGTGTTCAGCCATCTCCAGGAGATGAGGATCTCGTCATGTGTCCTGGTGACTTGGGAAGACAAACACCATCACTCCAAATATCTTCCCCTTCCTCCTTCTCCCCCACCCCCATTTTTACATACTGAGCATGGTTTCACATTGTCTGGAATATCTCTTTGGTCAATTTGTGTCACTTGTCCCAACTGTGTCTACTCCCAGTGTCCCAGGCACACCCAAGTTCTTAATCAGAGAGGCAACAGAAAAAACCTTGGCTCTGTGTAAGCTCTTCTCAGCAATAAAAAAACCATCTCTACATTATCAGCCCTGTGTTCAGCCTCAGAGCAGGTACAGTGAAGAAAGTTAAATCTACCCCAGCCAAAACAAGCACAGTTAGAGACATATGAAAAAAACACATGGGGGGGAAAAGCAGTAGCTTTCTTCCATTTAAAATATATTTTTTTATTATATTCATTCTGTTGTTGTTGTTGTTTAAAAATTGTATATTTGATCATTTGGGTATCCATAACACTTTCCAATGGGATTCAGCTCAGAGAAATTTAGAAGCTCAATTCAGTTTTTGGGCTGTGGGTGTTAAAAGAGATTTGAGAAAATCTGTCTTATCCAAGGCATTCAAATGAGGCAGGAAAAGACAAATTTCTCAATCAGGATATCCATATATAGTAGACCTAGTGAGTAAATTCAGTGAAATCTAGAAAGCTATTTAGCTTGCTGAATTTAAGTTCAAAATTTATGAAGATGTACTGCTGTTCAGACTCCATTTACTATTTTATGTCATGTCCTATTGACCATATCTCCATGTGGTAAAATGAGAGTTGAGGCAACGAAATGTGTCAATAACGAAATGTGTCAATTTGCAAGCTGAACCTCATCTCTAGAGCAGAATCTCATTGTGTGAACACAGGCATTCAGAGTAAAATTTATTTCCTTAAATTGTCAAGAAACATAAAACCTGTTCCTAATTTTTAACCCAAGACATCTTAAATGGCACCAGACACATATATTTAGGAAACTTAATCCTGTCTTTAGGTAATTTTAATTTGCCTTCATTTATTAATTTTCTTTTAATGTTTTCAATAATTTATAATACAGTTTATATGAAAACAACATTACCACAGTGATAATACATTTAACTATGTTATAATCCATCCTACAGCTTTTATTTACCTGTACTTATAAGGTATATAAACTGATATAATCTAATACAAACTAAGGTATGAGATATGAAGGCTTGGATTCTTGTCTCACTTAGATCTCTTCACTTTATATTCTGAACACTTCTCACTATGTTCTATATACAAACAATGGAGAAAAAGTGCATTTTTTGTATTACTCATCTTATCAATAGCTGTGCATTTTAGGGTGAGATTAATCATTTGCATAAATATTTTCCTCTATTGACTAAAGACTCCTACATCTTTCCATTGATCAGATGTAGTTGTTTACATTAGGCTTTATTAATACTTCCTGGGCTAGTTAGTCATTAAAAAAAAAATCATATTACTGAGTTCTGGAGTTACCAAGCCTCTAGAAAGACTTTAACATGTGGTCAGGAATAAGCAGAAGGCAATATTGATCTGACACATTAAAAATCAGAAAAAAAAGAAAGAAATATTTAAAAAAAACAAAAGAAACAACAACAAAAACAAAAGCAAACAAACAAACAAAATGCAAAACACCACACTACACAGTCTAAACCAACGACCAAATAACCCATAGAACCTCTCTGCTAAGTCTTTCTCACTGTCCTAGAGGAATGGCTGACAAAATTCTACTCCTTGTCAACTGCTCATACAAACTGTCCTTGTACGATTTCCAACAAAGAAAGAATGCTCTTGCTCTTAAAACCTTTCCTGCCCCTGTGAAAATGAGCTTAGGGTTTGTTGAAAATATGAGGCTTTTTCTTCTTTACTGCTGTACTTGTTACAATGTTTGATTTATATTCTCTGACTAAACAGCATCCAGATTTAAACTGTTATAGAAAACAGTTTTCCAAACAGCTAATTTTGTCAGTAGACAGCCTATTTTAGACACAAAGGTGAAGCAAGTACTTTCCTGATGAACTATAAATCTCATTTTTATGAATAAGAAACCAAGAATTTCAGCTTGACACTTTCAAAAAATACTATATTCAATCAAATATCTATCATATAAAAGCAAAAGAAATTTTGGAGGCCTTCTTTGCAAATTACAAGAACATTGCCTGCAATGTCCTCAGGCCTCACACCAGTGTCTTTCCAGTTCCCTTGAGTACGAAATATGTTTACTTACACATTTCTGCTCTGATGTCTACAATTAATATTGAGGCAAGGTCAACGCTCCTTTGCTATACCTTGAAACCTATAGAAGGGAACCCTTGCTGAGTAACTCCAACACTGAACCCATTAGTTCCAGTCACTGGTCAAAGAATCTGCCAAATGAGTTATTGTAGACTCATTTATTATTTTCCAGTGTCTGCTAAATAAGCAGGTTATATTGATTTGTTTTTTGTTTGTTTTGTTCCTGAAACCAATATTAGAGGTAGATAAAAATACATAGTATGGATCCATTCAAATTTTAAATGTTTTAACCAACAGTTTTCAAGGTGCTTATTCTGGTTTGACTCCAAGATGAAAATTATGACAGACATATGAGACTGTAGAGAAGAATAGGAGACTATATCACTGAATTTCAGGGCTGAATTTCTCTAGGAATAATATAAAAATAATTTTTTTAGTTAAAGAGAGAGGATAACCAGGATGAAGGAAATTTTCAACATGTTGAGAATAATGGAGACTTTAAAATGAAACTTGTTTATAGCAATATCCTTTTTCAACCTTTGATGGGCAAAGTAAATGTTTGCTTGTGGTAGATGGAACTTTACTCCTTGATGATTGCCTCCAGTCTGCCTTTAAGAAAACTATCCACAGTAACATCTGTTAGTGTCAGCAGGGAAGCTTTTTCTGCTCTAATTTTATCAAGGTAGAAGAAAAGTTTATTAGATCATTACATAAATTACTCATGTCTTCCTGAACACACTGAGAATTTCAGTCTTCACTTAGAGATAATTTGTGGGACACATGCCTCACCTTTTCTAAAGCATTAATATATCAAATACTCTCAAAGGCAAATATTTTTGGAAGCCTTAGAAGTGCATATTAGTTTTCAGTAAACTAATAAGCATTGTAATAGATTGATGTATTGCATTTGATTTCAAGGAATTGAGTTTAAAAATATAGTTCTGCGTTACTTAAGTCATTAAACAAATTATAACATTTGTATTTTGCCTTTGATTCAGGCCCCTCTTGAAAAACACAATTTCAGCAAATCAAACAGTAACTTTATTAACAAATATTATATTTTTTTCCTAGTGTGTTAACAATTATCTTATAATTTTCTTCAGTATTTTTTTTTATTTGGAATAATTCAGCATAAATATTCTACAGACAAAGGTAGGGCCAAAAAATTAAGAAATCAACTCATAATAGTCATTCAAGTTTTGAACTGACTTGGATTAGGCGTTCATGCCTCATTATTTGATTCTGTTGTGTGTCTGCACAAAGCTAACTCTTGCAGTAAGGTTTCTAATATGATCAATTTCTCCACATATAAAAAAGCAAATAAATAAATGTTCTTCCACATATTACACTTTACAGTAGATCTGTAGAAAATTTCACTCCTACAAATTTCACTCCTACAAATTTTCAGCATCAAATTTCTTATGGCATCCACAGTGTCATGGTAGGATACAAGGCACAGTTCCATTGGCCAGAACAAACAATAAACCTGGTTGGAAACCAGTTGTGTATGAAACAACGATGGTATTTGTATATCTCTAGTGGGCTAAACCAAACTTTTGGATTTATGCCTCCTGAAATTACCAGGTTTAATTCAAAAAATACTTTATAAAACTCTTGCAGCTTAAACCCATTTTCAGCCAGCACATGTTAGTCATACCAAGTCCCAGAGAGAAATCTAGCCAGTTACAGAAGGAAACTCATTAATATTTCTCCTTATAATCTGATTTTTTTTTTCCTTTTTTAATGCTAGTTAATTTAGAATGATACTCCAAGGATATTAAACGCCCATGTGTGAACCAAAACTGGCAAATTGGATTGTAAGTCCAGCGACAAGCACAGTTTTTTGCTTTTGAAGTTGCTCACAGCAGGGACAAGCTGAGCTTGCAGCCAAGGGAAATTGTGTATTTGGAAACCAATAAGTCCAAAGTATGCTTTCCAATATTACTCTAAGTACATTAACAACAGTTTTTGCATGTCCTGCTGCATGTCCTTAACTAAAATCCTCTTAGACCCCAAATGTCAGAGTTTGGAAACCAGGCATCAGTGGGTCAGAACTGACTAAAATATAAATGTGGCATTTGCTGTCATTTTATACTCTACAGAGTGATTTTAAATTTACTCTAATTAAGTAAAGATCTTTTATGAAATTTTACTCTGTTGTCCTCAAACAGAAAATATTTCTTCTTATATGAATTATCTTTCCCATATCAAAAATGGCTGTTTGTTATTTTGTCTTTTCAGGAATGGCTACATAGATTCACAGAATATTTTCAGTTGGAATAGACTTCTAAGATAATGGAGTTCAGTCATTAACCCAGCACTTAAAAGTGCACCACCAGTAAATATTATTCTGAAGTGTCACAGGTATATATCTTTTAAATAGCATTAGGGATGGTGACTCAACCATTTCCCCGGGCAGCTTGTTCCAATGCTTTTGGACAAGGGACAGCCCTTTTGGTTGCTAAAGCTGTGATAAAGAGCAGCTTTGCTGCTCAGCTTCTTCTGTCCCACTTCAACAGGCAAATACCTGCAGAAGCCATTGCCACAGACTTGATCGGGGCACCCAGCTGGGTGTACCTGAGCAAACATTCACAACCCTTGTCCTCATGGGCATGTCCTGTCATGCTCCTGTGTGTCTTCTGTCATGGAAATCTTCTGGGGAATATTTCCTGTTTCACAGAATCACAGAATCAGCTGAGTTGGAAGGGACCCACAAGGACCATCAACTCCAACTCCCGGCCCTGCACAGGACCATCCCCAAGAATGTTCCCAAGAGTGTTCTCCAAACTTGAGCTCTGGCATGTTTCCCACTGTGGGCCCTTACAAATAATGATTTTCCTTCTGATTTTCCTTCTGGTGTTTAAAGATCATATCTTTGCAAAGAAATCATAGGAAATCAAAGGAAATCATATCTTGGTCTCCTGAAGATGAAAGCCACTCTGAGATAATATATATAAGAACATACTGGCACTCACTGAGTTCCCTTGTACGAGGGACAGTGTTCTGTCTATATGCCACATTGCTTTGTTAAAGACATATATCCCTCAATAGTGACAATCTGTTAATTTACATCAGTTCCTCCACCAACATTCAAGATAGCTGTAATCAGGCCAGTGAATGGAACTTAAACATATAAACAATTTTTCTTATCTGTTAATTATGGCCCATTTTAACTACAAGAAAAGTATTGCATCTGGGAACAAACCACCCCTTTCATTAGTAAAGACTGGATATCACCAGGCTGAAAAACAGTGGCCATTGGTAACTCCCAAAAGCTAGAAAATATTGAATTACAATAATAGTCAATAGTTTCTACATTTTTAGAAGGGTATGTTGAACTTTTCATTTCCTTACCTGAACAATTTTTGCTGAAGATGGATTCAAAAATTTTTCAGGGCTTTTTTCCATTTTGGGAATTTCCTTATTTTTCAGGGATTGTTGTGTGAAATGTATTATAATCATTATTGAAAATGTATCAAGCCATTTTTTGCACTATTTTGCATCTTAAATATAAAGGTGTGGAGGAGGAGGCAATTCTTGTTTACAATGCCCTTTTAAATATACAGAAAAATAACCTGGACTCTTAAAGATTTAGTGGTTTTTTGGCTGGCTCTAAATTCATGTAATGTGCAATAGATATTTTGCCAAAAACATTTTATGGGTTTTGAAAACAGTTTATTCCTTCCAAATGCTGAATTTAACAGTCCTACAATATTTTATAACTTCCATTCTATTCATATGGCTTGTCTTTAGCCTAGCAACAGAAGTCATAATGATTCTGATCGCTTCTAGAACATTTTATGAATTCAGAATTGATGTTTCAGCAGTTTTGGAGTAAAAGTCACCATTTCCTGATGAACTGCAGGTTCATATAGTTTGAAATAATGATGAGTGAATCTCATGCACACCCTTACTATCAAGAGATAATTTAGAAAGCAGTCTTGTTCCAATCATGTCCCAATAGCTGACAAATCTAATGGATTAAATATTCCACTTTAAAAACATATTTATACTTGCTTAGATCATTTCTGTAACTCAGAAATAAAACAGAGTAAGATGCATACTCCGCTTCAACAGCATTTGAGACTTAATAGTAAAAACTGTTGACCAAGAATGAAATGAAATTATGCAATAAACATTGCACAAAGAATAACTGTGCCAAAACCATTTTAATAGATTATGAAAGGAAGTAATTTAAATGTGTAGTTGATTTACAGGCGGAAAGATGCCTTCACATTGACAGAATTTCTGGCAATTCAACTTTTTTTTTGGCAGACCTTCAACTTTTCATTACACAGAGGAAGGAAGAACTATCTGTTTCAGTTATGTGTGGTTAGTACATTTATATACCCTAGGCTAAGGCCCTGTTTGCACTACTCTCGCAACACATTATTTGTCTAAATTGCCTCAAATAGAAAGATAGATGTTCCTTCTTAAGGGAGATATCTTCATAGGCCAGCCTAACTTTAAATGTTTTGGCCGAAAGCAATGTCTTCTGAGGAGCTCCTATTTTCCTTGTAAAGAACTGAATGGCCCTTTTGTGGTGACCCCCTGTGCTGCTGCGTGCATCCCTGGTCACAGGGGTGTCAGAGGGGTGGCCATCACACACTTGGCTCCAGAAGGGCAAAACAGCCTCCCAGGAACCCTAACCATTCAGTCAAAGTTTGAACAGCCTTTGATCTACTCTGTAAAGAGATCCCTAATTATCTCTATAAATGAGAAAGCAGAAAGCAACTTGGAATTAATTTGGCTGGGGCTTTCTCCCTCAGTTGTGCTTTGAAAATTATTGTCAGAGCTCTTTAAAAATACTCATTGGCTGCAGCTCTCTACAATAGCTCCCTACATTTTGTTCTTTGGATCAGTTAGGCAAAAAAACCCACCCCAGATCTTCCGTTTTTATTCTGGTCTTGCTTTTTTAGCTTTAATTTCATATGATCTTGGAGAAGCCTTACACAATTTAGCTTTAGAATAGAATTATAAAAGTTAACACCATCTCATTTCATTTTCACTGCCTACTCAGTTCTGCTGTGGCACATAACAAGTTCAGGGTTTTACTTCAGGGTTCCAATTGCAGGATGACTTGCCCAAATTTGTAGAGCTAGCCAGCTCTGAAAATGTGAAATTATTTGTTTAGTTGTATCTCTTTCTTATTGTTACAAGATATAGATTTATCTAGAATGCAATTTAGTAGGCTTTGACTAATAGCAATGGAATGTGGCTTCGAAATCTACAAATTACCACCCATTTATCTAATTTTGTTACTGGAAGAAAGTATGGTGCATCAACATGATACTGAGCCTCCCTTAATTAATGTTGTTGAGAGATATGGTTATTAGCTCAGCTACAAAAGGGAATTAACACTGATATATACCTTTTAGGATCTCGGCATACATCTCTATATGACATTATGCAAACCTTAAAAGTTCATCAATTTTCTAGGGACTCCATTGTCCTTCAGGCATGGCCAGAGTATGTCAGGGACAACTTACTTATGACTTACACTTCTAAAAATCTACTCAAAGATTTGGAGGCAAACCATTAATAGAACTGAAACTGACGACAGAATAAATTCAAGAGCAAAAAAACCTATGCATGTGTATAGAGAGATTATGCACACAGAATTTATACAGTAGTTACACAAAGAAGTGAAAGGAATTAAATGAACAATATATAACTATCATACTCTGTGTACGCTTCTAAGATGCTTTCATTGAGAAAAATTCCTGTCTGTACAAAATTGCTCTTGCCTCAGGGAAAAAGACCAGTGTATTTCCAGATGAAATGAGAAATTCTCTCTTTTTCTATTTCACAACAAATGATTGATTTAGAAAAATAAGTTAGTCATCTTATACTTACCTCAAGCACTGAATGTACTCAGAACAATTAAACTTTTTGTTCAATAAACTCATAGCTCTCAAATTTTTGGCATAAACAATTCTTACCCACATTGTAGAAAGAAGAGAATGTAGATAGCTGATGTGCAGTTTTAAGAGCAAGTCCCCTATTTGCAAATGTATTGAGACAGGCTAAACTTCTAAAAATTAATTCTGTCATAAAAGTAGTAAAAAGGAAATAGAATGTGATTTGGTTTTTTCCTAAAAATCTTGACATCTCTCATGTGGCTCTAGTGAATCAAAGGATAAGTATGTTATGAAACGAATATTTTGAACATGCATATAAGAATAAAGCACAGGAATCTGGGCATCTTTTAAAGTCATACATGGGCAAAACCTCAGCAAGGACCAGATGTTCATATGCATATAAATAGCTTACAACAAACACAACAAGTTTGTCCTTGTAAGTGGGGTTTTGGGGTTTTTTTTCCTGCATAAAAGTTTTACTGTGGGCAAAACAGAACAAAATGTAAGGCATTCCCCACAAACAAAGAAAATACTTAGTTTTGCTTTGGCTTTGTTTTGTTTTGTTTCCAAGAGGAATTATAAAGAAAGAAAACATTCAACTTTGGGGAAACATGAAGAATTTTTATTTTACTAAATTAGAGAAAGACTGAATGCCACCTGTGTGATTCTGTAATTATACCTGAACAGCAGGAAAATCTGCTACTACTTGTTGAGCCTTGCTGCTGAGAGAAGTTGAATAGATCATTCATTCCATGGTTAAGGAGAGTCATTTCAAATCTGTGTACCACATGTAAAATTAGTTCTGACCTTGTCAGCCTCAAACATGTCCTTCAGCTATGGATCATTAAATTCAATCCTTAACACTCCAGGGAAAAAAGCTTAAAATATTAGGGGTTCCTTATATTTCATTCTATGATCTCTTACTAAAACGATATATTGGCTTTGATTTTCCAGATGGAACCATCATTTATATCCTTGATGCAAGAAAGCTGTGACTGGTATCTTTCTGAAGATGACTTTCTCAAAACAAAGGAGGACCAGTTAGTCTGGCCCATGCTGAATCTTTATCTTCATGGTAGCTCATGCAACGAGACAAACTTACAAGAGACTAGTATGGGGCTATAAGTCAGTCCCTGAAGCATTTCCTCCTGTGCACCTGGATTTTTCATTTCATGCTAACAATGTGTCAAGAAATGAGTGCTTCCCAGTTCCACTATATCTTCCTCTTTAATATATTGGGACCACTTATTCACAGAGAGATGAGTGAGCCTGTACAAGCTGCTGAATTTACACCCAATTGTTTGTGGTGTTCATAGTTCACTCTAATGTTCACTCTAAAACTGTAAATGGGCTTTCCAACACTCAGCACTTATGACCAACTCGTGATATTTGTGATTTTGCTAAAGGCTCAGTCTATGTTTATACCTAAGGCACCTTCCCTCTCTTTTAGTCATGAAAACTCAGCCACTGGTTGAAATTAGCTGTGTGGGCCCTGATCCCTGCTGAAAAATTAGTGCTTTCAAAAGAGGAGTCAAGAGAGAAGCTTTTACTACCTCAAGGTAGGCACCTATAATGCTCCAGATAAACAACTGCCTGAAGCAGCCAGTCTATCCTTACAAAATGTAAAGAGAAGTTGGATTTGAGCAAGATATCCAATCTAAATTTATGTGTATATTACCAAAGAGGATTTAAGGAGATACACTGATCCAAAGAGATGCAAATATCAAATACCTCTAGTGTAACTCAAAATACAATATTGTCCAAATAATTGATAAAAAACTGTTCTTATTTGCCTCAGTGATTAATGACAGAAAAAGGTCCAACAGAAGTAAGTGTATAGAAAATAAGTTAATTTGTCTGCTTGTCTCCTGCTCTATGTTGCACAGTCCTGGTACAATTTCTCCAGTTGTACATTTCACTAGGCCAATGCATTTCAGTTTCACCATGCTGAGCCAAGATATTTTTACTTTTTTTTTGCTTAGAAAATACTGAAACACTGGCAGTTGACGTCTTTGGCAGGTCTTCCTGTGCAAACATACTTTATACTCTGCTATAGAGACCCAAACCCATTTGCTCCAATACTATAATAATATTTCTCATGATCCCTCATTCACATATGCACATTACAAAGAGGATGGGAAAAGAATTATGAAGTCTAGCCTGGCATGTTCATTAATAACTAGATAATTCCCCTACAGTATTGCACTCTTACCATGCAGAAGTTCAGAGGAACAATTTAATATGCTTGGGGACAAATTATGGACAAGGCCTGATGACAGAGAATCACTGCATTACAAAGTCACAGCTCCCTCTATATCCTGAGAATGGGATACTTTGTGACATCATTAATATTTTTTGAAGGTCTAAGCTAGGAATCTCAGTAGTAAATTGCATATTTAGTTGGCTTGCCTAGCCAACTCACCATCCATGGATTTGAAGCAGAGAGAAAATGCAGTCAGTCTTTTCTGGAGGAGGTAGGAGGTTCACATTGGCTTCTTTATGTAGATTTGTCTGTGTCAAACTAACTCCATGTTACTCCACAATGTGAAATGTTCACCTTTTTTTTTTGCAATTAATATCTGGAAGTCTTAGTTTTTTTCACTAATAAGGAACCAGAATTTCTGTTCACTTTTGTTGGTAAAAGGTAGATTCTACAGCATTAAAAAAATCTATCAGTTCAACTTAAATTTTTCTAAAGTTGAGAATATTAAATAGTCTTGGTGGATAATTATTACTGCAGACAACTGAAAAAACAGTTAGGTAAAATGTGAAAAATGAGATGGTCAGTTTTAACAAGTACTACATGCAATTTAAAATTTGAAAAATACTGTATTTGGCTCTGAGTCAGTGGGGCTGGAAGAATCATTTTATCATAAGTTTCTACCCTCCTGATGAGAGCACTTTGATTTATTTTATCATAAATCAAAACTCCTGCTGGGTTATGAATGAAAGATTTGTAAGGTTTTGGCCTTTAAAAGTGGTTGAGAGTGTAAAGGAAAAAACATGAGAGTTTGCATTAAGGGAGGTAGAGAACCATACTGGCCAATAAATACATATTGCAAAATTAACAACTAACATAAGAGAGCCCAACCAAGTAAAATTGCATTCATTTATGCCAGCATTTGATCTTCCCCTTCAACACAAAGCTGAAGGGAAAAGACTGACCCACCTAATTCAGTCACATAGTATCACAGATAATGGTATCAGACAGTGTCCCATATGTATTCATCAAGATATGTCCAACACACGGATGTGTAGAAGCGTTGACCTTGAAAGTGTAAAACCTTCAATCCACAAACTGTTCCTCATGGGAATTTAGTATACCTGAGAAGGTATACTAAATCCAACAATATTTAAACATGTATGAATATTTTATTACAAGGTATAATTAGGATAGTGTGACAAAGACAAGAACAATGCCTTTAAATCTTGTTCCCTGTCCTTAGATTCTAGATAGGCCTGAATATAGAACAGGAGATTGAAATCCTCTACTGCACACAGGGAATATCAGACATAGATAAGGCAATTTTTACCACTGGGAACTGTAGCGGGATAGAATATGAGAAAATAAAGATAGTGTAGAAAGTCATTTTACCCCTAAGGAGTTGCAGCTGGGCCAATTATCAAAGATTAGGAACAGGCCTGAACTTTAACAGGCCACAGCTGTAATCAATGAGATGCAGAGTGCTATAAAAGACTGGGGTGGCTGGGTGAGGAGTGAGCTGGCTACTTTGTGAAGAAGAGTGAGTGCTTGGAGAAGATGCCCAAGATGAGAAACACCAAGGAGGTATGAAACTTTAACATTAAGGAGACAAAAGTATGGAATCCCTGCAATAAGATGACAACAGGGAACTTGTTATTTAGCAAAGAATGACTATGACCGATCATCCCTTCATGTCTTCCAGGTTTGAAACAGCTTCAAGTGGGAGTATAACATTCTTACTCTGCCTATCCACTTGGATTTTCAAAATGTTTTTAGGAAAGCACATTTTTTCCATGCAAGAAGCACAATCAGATGTTTTTTTTTTTTTTTTCCCAACACTGATGCTTACAGTCTTTAATGATAAGTATGTGTTGTTTTGGTTTTGGATTTTTGAGTTAGTTGGTTTGTTACTTTTGTTCCAGTAGTCTTGTTTAATTAATACAGAGAGTGCCAGGGTTTAGAGCTGGTTGGTAATTTTTAGATTAAAAGGCTGAGTTGCACAAACAACAGCAAAATTTACACGTATTCTTAGGATTTCATGATGGACTTTTCCCTTGCAATGAGATATAGAGGAGAATGTAGTAAAAGGAATTATGAAAAACTGTGCAAAATAAAGAGGAATTTAAATAAGAACAGATGCAGAGAAGGGTGGAGATCTGGGGAAAAAAAGATCAGGAAGGTGTATGAAATCATATGAACAGAAACTAAAATGAGCAATCTTTGTTTAATCTAGAAAAATAAAAGCTGAGAAACGGAATGGTTGCTCTCCATATATAAATAAAGGATAAAATATAGGTAGAGAAGAAACAAAAGAGTACTCTCAAACAGTGAGGCAGTAAATATGGTCACATATAGAATAATTTTGGAATTAGATATGGTTAGAGATCTAATTCTAAGCCAAAGAATCTCTGAACTTTAACCAAGGGTTCAAAGTCAGCTTTGGATCATATAGGTCCTGAAGCAATCTTGAGAGTGAGATTGACTCAGTTTAATCAAAATTTGTTCCTAAATAGATTTAATTGAGCTTCAATTTAATGATGTACACAGGTCACATTTAGCATAAATTAATTTAGGTTTTTGTTTAGGATGAGTTACCTACTGAGATCTGCCTCTATGACCGAATAAGTTCCCTCTTGACAATGATGCTATCAAAGCATTTCAATTTCTACTTAATTTTCATTGGAACAGTCTTCCTCCCTCCAAATGGAGATGGCAATAACCATCTAGACAGTTTTTCTTCACATTTTGAGAATGACAAAATATGAGTTTGAGGGGGCATTCTCTAATATTTTCAGTTTGTGTCTTGTCCGGTTATCTCGGCTGTTTGAGGGGCCTCGAAGGGCCCGTGGTGGCCTTGGGGCAGCCCGCGTATCGAAGGACGAGAAGAGGCTTCAGTTCTTCTTTCGGTTTTTATGTTTATTAATTGTTTATCTAAAAGATGTTCTTTCAGCCGAACAGAGATCTGCTCAGCAGTCAGCCATGAGCACACTGTCTGCCCTCCCGGGCAGCCACGTATCTTTATACCCATTGTTACGTGTACAATATTTATCATTTTTCCCCAATACCATTTATTCTTATAACTCGGTGCACTCTCAGTAATAACCAATCCAAAGGTGCCACCGTGGCCAAAGAAGATGGAGGAGAAGAGGAAGAAGAAGGAGGGCAGGACACACCCCAATTCCTCCATCTTACTCCTCTAAACCCCCCTGTACATAAATCCTAAACCCTGTGTCTCACCCTCTAATTAGCTAATCCCTTCACCATTCACCCCGGTGAAGCCCTCATCCTTGTTGTCTCCTGTGTAGGACCAAAGTCCAGCTACCAGACACTTCTGGCAACATTCCAGGACTCCCGAGCCCCCCAAGGTGGTCTCGGTGGCTCAGCATCTCAGGACTGAGATCTTGAGATCCGACAGTGTCTTAGCCACCTCACTGTAGCCTTGGTATTCACTTATTGTCAGTGATGAAGCCTACGCTAAGGCGCAAGCATGGTGTGCTGTGCTTGTGAAGCTAATCTCATAAGTGCCCAGAGTGAAAGACCTAGCAGAGCATCTCTTAATTCCCTTTCCTCTGAGGTTTTGATCATGACCCAAGTGCCGTTTCAACCTACTCTAGCTGTAGGTAGAGCACTTCAAAATCAAAGGTTTCGGTGAGATTAGAAAATGACCCCAAGAGATCTTAATTTTGCCAAGAGACTCTATTCCATGAGGTGACGTCATTCGCTATCAGATTATTAGAGCCATGCTTTGGCAAATGACTATTGTAGTCATTCAGGCAGTGATAAGGAGATATGGATTCAAACTTACAGTGCAATCTGTCGTAAAAGTTAAGTGAACCACTTTCAAGCTCAGCTATCATAAAATGTTTCAACTTGTACAGTTTATTATTCTCATCTTCAATTATATTTTAAAGGGCTTCCAAAGACTACTCATTTATAAGTTTTATCTCTAACGTTAACAATTTTAATTTTCTTGTAGATAGATCCTCCTCCAAATGCTTCAAAACAATTTTCTCAATTAGATTGTTTGAGTAAAATTTTTTTGTCGGTAGTTTTTTTCCTATTATCACTCTGATTCAGTAATTAAGATTCTGTTTGTGATGCATGACAAGTGCAATTATGAAGGGTCCAGAGACAAATATATCCTCTAAATGTGCTTTTCGGGTTCTGCATTTGTCATTCTGGTGGACGATTTCAGAACAGAATTCAGAACCCATTAAAGTTTCCCTTGAGACATTCAAGTGTTATAACAGGAAATTCTGTGTTTCAATCAAGGAGCTGTACGAAATCAGACAGTGGGAATGTGAAACTCAAATAATTATTCTAAATAGTACATTTATTCTCCAAAACTAAGGCAATTTTCCATTTCAGGTTTTATTCAAATTATTTACAAAATTAATTTTTACTCAAAATTAATTTGTGACAATAATCATCTGAAAGCATTCCTTGTAAGAGTTACTAGGGCCTCATAATATTTAGTAAAAGATGCCTAGGAGTATAATGATCATTGTAAAACAGAAGTGATGAAGCCTTTCACTCAAAAAGTGAGATTTAGCTGCTTTAAGAATATCAGACCATGTTTCTTCCTTTCCAGGTGACTATAGTTCCTATCGCTCTGAAACACTTCAGGAATCCTAATTTATAGGGCCTCCTCTTAAACATATTCTCACTTAATGGAATTTTTTGACAAAGGTTATAGAGGAGGCACTAGCCTACCCTTTACCAAGTTAGTGAACAAACCACAAGTGTCTTCTACCATACACTATGTGTTAGGCCCAAGAAAAGCTAAAAAATGGAAACTATCTGGCACAAATGCTCCTTAACTACACACCAGATGCTACTCTAAGGACTTGACTCAGGCACACTTCAGTCCTCAGTACCATTTGAATCTTTCTCATGTATGTAAGATTTGGAAATGAAGCTCACAGGCATGGTACGGTGTGGGTGGGACTTATAGCTACTCTGGGCCTTCCATAGAATAGCTGGAGGCCAGGCCAAATATCAGGATTGTTCAAATTGCACTGGAACTTCATGTGAAGGCAACTGAATCGAGATCTGAGTCTCATTTTGGGAAATTATCTTCAGTATGCTGCAATCCAAGAAAATGGTGGACACCCTGTCCTTGAGATGGGGACCATGATATGTGCATCATCTCTTCATCTAAAACATGTGATGAAGAGATTAGGGACAAAATTAGATGGAAGAAGTGGGAACTGAGACAGTGTGATGGGCTTGAAGAGCTCATAGAGGGGAAGAATATTCAGAGAAAGACAGCATAGTCCACAATTGCTCACAGTAATAATATACACAAAGAAGCATTTTCTCTTCAGGGAGGCCAAAATCACCACCTAAGTTTATAAGGACAAACAGCATCAGATCAGATCTTGAAAGCAGCAACACAGGTGCTCCCATTCACATGTGTCTGATGATATAGCCCGGAAAGGTATGAGTGAAACCACTGCCATCTGTTTGGTTACTCACTGTTCTTTTTTTGTTCTTTGTAACCTCCTTATGTTATTCTGAGAATGATTTTTTTTTTTAATCCAGCTTGAGATGTTCTGCATTTGTATTCATATCACTATAGGCACTTTTGCTTTTTCTAGAGACAATAGGAATGTTCTTTGAGGCTCTAGAAGCAGTTTTAGGAGGAATTTTTTTAGTTTACCCATAGGAGAAACACGCTGAATGTACTCCACTCTTGGGATAAGAGACACAGAAAAAAAGATGAAAAAGTGTCTGAAAAACACACTGCTATCTGTCAACATGCAATCCATTTTGCAAAGCACAGTTCTCTAGATGTTGTTCTCAAAAGGTGTATTTCCTTTCTATGGAAAATTGGTGCATTGATAGTAGACACAGACCTAAGAGGAGGTAGCACTGACACATTTACAATGCTTCAACTGTGTTTAAAAGAAAAAAGTCAGAAGTACAAGGATTACCAAGAAGTCAGTGTTAACAGGACTTACTTAACAACATGTTGCTCTCTCTTCTATATTTAATTTATGTGTCACAAGATCATTGTCCTTTAAGGCTCTGAACAGCTCTGTCTACATACTGTTTTCAATTATTCTTTTTGTCTTTTTCAATGCTGTAAATTCCCTTCTCTCCCAACCTGGAAGTACTCTTTGGTTAAATAATTTGCTGTTTCCTTCTCCTTCTTTTGTCTTCCATAGCCTTAATTTCAATCTGCCTACCCTACTTACAAGTTTCTTCATCTTCCACATTTCAAACAGCTTCCATTCCACATTCAGCTGCCTCCATTGTATGCATGTTTGGGGCGCAGAAGACTTTCACTGCAATAGGCCAGAAGTACAATTGACATATTTCCTGTGGTCAGTGCATTTGCTTTTCAGAGAAATACCCTGCTATGGTGACATGGTACATGAACAAAAATTCATTGCTTCCAAGGTTAGCTCAGTACGTGTTTTCCTGGTTTTGGACACTGAGATCAAAAGTCCTGCCAGACTTGAGCTGGGTCCCCACAGGATGACAATAGCTCTCAAAAACACATTGCGCTACCTGTGTCACCCCAGATCTCTCCTTCCCCCACCCTGGAAAATGAGTAGGACTATGGTGTTTTGATGCTCTACACATATCTAGCCCTATCTTATTTAGAAAGGCATGCATAACATATGGGATGCATTTTTCCTAAATTTGCTTTGAGATGGAGACAGAACAAATAATTTTGTAGGTATTTTCCACTGCAGCAGACTGAAGTCTAGAAATGAAAAGGGGGAATACAGTTAGACACTTTTAGAGGATTTACACTTTCCTCATGTAAAATCAAAAAGAATATTTAAAATCAAAAGTTTTTGGCATTTTTTGTATTTTGCTAATAAAACACAAGGACAGTATTCTAATTGCAAGGAGTGAATTACTCCCAAAACGTTTTACTTTGTTCCATCTCTCAGGTCAACTTTAGCTTGCGACTTTTCTTATGGAAATATATTAATTTTGCAACGTGCTGTCATGAAATATGACTGTGTTGTAGCCCTGAGATTAGGATCTGTTAATTCTTGAAGATACAAAAAATCATCATGACAGATTTATAACACTGAAATGCTGAAGGAAATTTATTGTACATACTTAAACAGATCTTGAATTACTTGCTACCTAATTAGAAATGGCTCCAAAGCTAGCCACTGTAAAAGACTTCTCAGTAAATTGTTTTCAAACCCTAGGGCAGGTTGTAGTCATCATGTTTTCTTTACACTCTGCACAAGATGGTCTTTGTTTAGAAGCCTGCATGTTACATGTATCGTTTCACGTTTTCCTAGTGTTTGTATTTATTTATTTAATTTTTTAATCCAATGCTATTCCATTTTTGAACCACGTGGACAATTTTAGAATGGCTGCTACCTCTGTCTTTACTGACTCCTATCTAAAAAGCTGGTACTTCCTCTTCTTTGGGGGAAAAAAAAACCACAAAACCAAACAAAATGCACTAACAAACAAACAATCCCCTCCCACCCCCCCAAAAAAGAGAGAAAAAAATTAAAAGGAACAAGACTGACAGCTGGGGAGAGAAAGGGAAGAGGATGAGTAAAAGATCAAATGCAAGAAGAAAAATACAAATCTACAAATTCCTAGACCAGGAGAATGTATCAAAAAGGAGACAAATATATAGAAGATTTAAAGTATAGTATATATGTGTATGACTTCTGGCATTCTCAAAACTTTTTTAGAAGCTTGCATTTCTTTAAATTTTTGGAAGTATTTAAGCACTTGAAAGATTAACTCATGCGCAAAAGAAGTGTACAAAGCAGCTAGCAAGTTCTTTTACTAAATAACCACTTTCTGGAATGTTAAAAGGATAACCCACTGTTTGTTGAAGCCCTCTCATCTGCAGTTGTCTTTTAGTAAGTTCCAGATGTGAAAAAAGCATGAGCATCTGACTGGACATGAACAGCAGATTGCCTTTTTTTTTTTCAGTTAGAGTCACATATATTGACCAAGGCAGAATACAGTCTCTGCTCTTTTGGTGAAGTCCTTTATCCCATAACACTAGTTCCCAATCTTTTTCCCACTCTGCCCTAAGCTTTCTTAGTAAGTTTTCACTTGCACTTGTGTGTACACACATTGGAATTTGTGCCAGAGAGAGGCTGAATTTTTCAGATCCAACCTGTTCTTGAACCAAAACCATCTAAAACTGCTTCATTCTTCTTAATGTCATTCCAAGTGAAGTTCAACATTGTTCAGTCTTTATTTTGGATGGAATCCTCACCCTAGAATCCTCAGTCTTTGGGTGAAATCCTCGCATTTTAATAACAGTTAGATATTTTTAACTTGTTCCAGTAAGAAGCAAAGCTGTTTAGGAATAAAAGTATGCTTTAATAATGTCTGTAAAACCTTAGTATGGTGATTTGCCATTGGCTCTACTAGTTTGTAGGCTCATCAAATGTGAGCCTTGCCAGGTAAATTAGAAAAGTCATCTTTAGAATAATTCCTTAAAATACAATATATATCAGTCCTTAAAATCAAACTATTTGTGCTTCTTATCACTGATATCTCATGGAGGTATTCCTTTTCCATACAGGTTTTCCAGTTAGTTCCAAGCACATCTGAAACAAATGCCACATCTTTCTAAAAAAGGCCTAATTATCACTGAAAGAAATTTAAAGCACGGCTAAGCATGAGGGAACAGAAAGGAAATATGTGCTTCTTGCAACAACAACTACGAAAAAAGTTTGCAAATCTGTGACATCATAAACTACTAATTATTTCCACACATAGGAAAGTATTAGAATTTATTAGGGTCTTTCCAAGATATGGAAAATATTCCACAAGTGAGGCAACTGTAATTCAGGAGAGGTGGAGTCCAAAATGAATTATTAAGGTCATTTCTTCAAGAATGAATATAAATATTTTCCACACTTCACTACACCAGCCACAGTATATGCATGAATATACATCTTAAATGCTGGCATTCATGGGGGCTGTGCATATGTAATAGCTATCCTATCTATTTTAGGAATTTTGAAGGCACATGTTACTTTGGCATCTACCTTTCATATTTATATAAGTTTAAGGGCTGAAAGAAACTTAATATATGTCTTCCATCTTTGCTAACATAGAAAACTGAAAACTGTGCGCAAAGACTTAGCCATGACAAATTGATGTTGGTATATTCTGAATGTTTATATTATTAAAGATAAATGCCACAGAGAAAAGGGTGGACCTGGAGCATTCCACAATGTTCTTATGTTTGTACTAAGAATCAAGCTAATTAATGTTTTATGAGCCTTGATCTTGACCTTAAGGTTTTACAGAACTGGATAAAACCACAATACCAGAATATTTCTTTTTAGAACTTGTCCCCCTAAATCAAAGAACCAGTAATAGTGCCAGAAAAACATACAGCTGCAGTGTCTTTACTGTGATTGCTATTTCCTTTTTCATCTATAAATGTGTTGGTTGGCCTGGTTACAAGTCCCAGCCTGTGCTGCTGCTTCTTGCCATTTCCCCCCTGTCCTGCTTTTCCACAACAGGCAGGCAAACTCAGTTTGACTGTTCGTGGTCAGACAAAATTACATGTTCAGTGGAAGTGGCTCATTGGACAGAATGCAACAGCAGAAACACATGGATGAGGGCAATAGTGGTATCTTTAGCCACACAGTTTGATTTAAAAGATCTATGAAGAGATCTTACTGTCTTTCCCCCTCTATTTACTTTGAGTGGATAAGATTGCTTCATTTCTACTTCTACAGACCAGAGCATACTGTTCATGCACAGCAGTCAGTACAAACAGGTTTTATGAAGAAGAAAATACTGGTCAAATAGTAGAGAACTTAAAAATCACTTAAAAATCTATTTCCCTGATGAACAGTCATCCCAAATTCTTGATGAAAGCATGCTTAAAGACAGACAGCCACTTGCTGAGACCTCAAGATAAATATATCTAAACTCATTGATCGAGTAAGTTAACTATGCCCCAGACCATCCATTTGCACCCAGCTCAACTGGGAGAGAGCAACCTCTCTCCATACAAACTAACTCTCTCCCTCCTAAATGAGGAATCTTTACCAAAGGCGTCTGCAGATGATTGTCTCTATCATTCTGAGACATGATCATGCCTTTTTCTGGAACATGTTCATTCAGCTCAGGCTGAAATTATGCCTTCAGTAACAGCAGCTGAAGAGTGCAGGAATTTGATTTTTTTCCTACTGTCCACCAAGCCCCAAAAAATACAGGTGTCTTCCTGAAAGACCCAAAAAACAAGTTCATGCTGTGCATAAACTGGAAGTCAAGTGCATGTCCCAGTATGGTTACTCAGTCATGGCAACCTAGTGCCCGCTGTTTTTCCTGCTACAGAGACTGATGGCTTTCTTCTGTGCGCACACAGCCATTCTCTCCCCATAACAAAAAAGATGTTTTCAGAGAAGCAGAAAAAATGGACTAAAAAAAAGAGGATTAGAACTAGGAAATTATAACAAACAGAAAAATAAGTCTTTGATTAAAGGAAGAAAGCAGAATTTGGCAAGGGCAGAATGGAGAAGAATGGACTTTTACATTTTTCTTCTCGTCCTCTAAAAATCTAAACTCATCAGCCTTGTAAAAGCCATGAACCTGTAGTAATAGCAGCTTTGTGGATTTTCCAGACAATCGGGCAGCACAAAGTCACCTGATCCATCTGTGAGACCTGGTGAGAACCAGCAAATATAATAGGTTGCAAAACACCTGAAACTGCTGGCATTGCAAACACTTCCTGCCTAATTCTGTTGGACAACAGACACAAAGCCGACCCTGTAATTACATCCCACTCCAATCTACATTTGCAGTAATGTAATTAATACTTCCTCTGTAAAGCAATGGAATAATTTAGAGAGCAGATTTTTAACCTTAGTCTGGGAAAACTGAGAGAGTGCGAGCTCTGCTTGGGCATTTTAGCTACAGGGAAATGCTTTTCTCGTTCCATTTGCTCACAGAAACTGTAATTAGATGCTCAGAGCTCTCTTTGTGCTAGGGCAGAAGAAAATGATACTTCCTTCCTGTTTAAAAGCCACAGGCAAGAGCGGGTGAGAAGAGCTTTTACTTATTCAGGGGACTTTATGGGAGTGATAAATGTAGATGGCCCTGCAGACTCAGCCAGCTGAGAAAGTGTGTTATCCCACACAGGGAAACATTTAGCTTGTCCTTGTGTAGTTAAAATGCTTCTTCTCATAAATCATTTGGTTTTACAGCAGGCATAACAAAATCCCATATAGTTGCTATACAGAAAACAAACACTTTTCTGTTTCTTATCGTGCTACCCCATGATACACTTTCCCAGAGTTGATTTTTTTATCTGCTCCAGATTTCCTTCTCTCTCAGTATACTGCACACAGAACAGGAAAAATGACTGTGAGGCTTCTAAGATACTTCAAAAAGAAAAACTACACAGAAAGAAGTGTAGAAGTCAGGAGTATGGAATTGAGGAATAAGACAAGGATTCTCAGGTTCATAATTTTGGGTTTATGTTTTGCAATTCTACCTCATTCCCCTCTTTTGGAGAGTGTCAGGCCCAAGAATATGTCCTAGGAAGTAATGACTTACAGATAATCTCTTTTCTGTGTTCACACTGTAGTGAAATAGCAGTTGCTTTAGCATACTGGTTACCTGCTCAAGCAGGGAGAAAGCAGGGTTATAGTCAGAACTTCAGACAAAACAACAACAGATAACCAGAGCAAACAAACCCTAAAACAAAGACCCTAAAAACAAAACCCCCCAAAACAAACCCACAAATCAAACTTTAAATATATAGAGAGTTGTCCCTAGTATGACTCCCTTCCTGTGTTTTATGTGTTTTAGTGACAATATCCAGGAAACATGAAGAAGAAATGACTGACAGCTGCCTTCTTTGAAATAAGCTCACTTCCATAGGCACACAGGGTGTGCATAGCTGGCCTGAATTTAGATTTTTCAATGAAAGGGCAATGAAAAGCCTCTGAGAGGTTCTTGAAGCTCTCCAGGTTATTCCTGAAGCAAAGATACAGTCTTTGTCTTCTTAAACATATGAAGCTTTCCACATCACAAGTGTTTAAAGGTACAATCCAGTACTTCACAGTAACCCATAAAGCACAATTTCAGTGGGATTCAGGCATTTAAGTCCCAGAGCACTCTCCAAAAATCCTTGGCCAAGATCCCAAGAAGTACTTATTCCAAAACCCAAGTATCCTGTTATTGCACATACCTAGAGAGGATATGCTTTTGCTGATCCAAACAGTTGAGTACCTACTCAACTCTGAATTTACAAACTAGGTAGGTCCTTACCAAAGAAAGGACACCTTTCTCTCCATGTTAAGATGAAACACTTGTGCAAAGAATTTTACTGGTTATAAAATCTAGACAGGATTTATAATAATTTTCCTACAGTTTTAGAATAATTTTATTATGAAAACAGTTGCCTAGGAAGTCAAGTGTCTAGACTCAAATCACTTGTCAGCCTGTAGAGACTTGATTGTCTATGCACTCTACACACAAAGGCATGCAGGAGTCAGGAGAGATGTGATCCACCGGTTCAAATGAAGCCATGTATTTCTGCAGACAGCAGTGAAAAGATAACTGAGTAAGAGAGGGATTAGCAAAGAAAAAGGTGCTGAACTCTGCATTAGACACCTGTTCCCTCACTCAGCAGTCAAAGTCTGTATTTTCATTGCTATAGGAGAAGCAGGAAGACAAAAACATCCTATTCCCTCAGTTGCATTTGGCTGAAATTCTAAATGGCTTTGGTAATATCATTCATTCAAGATAAATAATTCTACTGTTTTAAAATTTACTTCCTGGCCTAAATTTTGAGCCATGCCTTGTAACAATTATTGTATCAGAAGAAACAGCCTACAGGAAATTGGCATTGCTCAATTGCTCATCAAATATCAGGTACAAATATCAGGTAACCTAGCATGTCTGTATTCATAAGTCTGTTTTTCAAAACACAGATAAAAGACCCTTATTCTATTTCTCCTGCTTGGTAAAGCTTGAAAAAAATATTATTTCTTTATATATTTCAACATAAATTTTAATTATGCAGTCAGGTAACTAAGTGTTTGTAAAATAATAATTATCACGGGCTTTCAGCACCAGTTCAGGATATTAGCATCTGAAATCAGGCAACTAATAGTCTACCCCAAATGAAAAGGATTTACTTTCAGACTTCTTAAATTTTGAATGGTTTTTCCATGATAGACTTTGCAGTATCACATTCATATCTGACTTAGTGAGCTCATTCTAATGTTTGATTAAACAATTAAGTGTTTGAAACAAAAAATATATCTGGTTTTGAGCTTTTGCTCAAAATGGTTTGAAATATATATTTTCAAAAGTTTCAGAGGAGTTTGACTAATAGTATATTTTAAGGCTGGCAAGAAAAACTTGGTGTCTCAAGACTCAACAAGACAGGACAGAACATTTGGCTATTGCATAAATGTTTCATCTTTCCCTTTTCATTGGCCCTTCCCTTCCCTTTCCCTTCTCATAATCTTGTGTGCTGGTTTTGCAATTTTTAACTTTTTTAAGAAATAAACATAAGCAGTCCACTTCTCAAAAATAGTTAAGAACATTTTCTTATCAAAGTATAAATACTGTGAAAGCAAAAGCAATGGACCTGTTACTTTCAGGTACTTTAAAGGACAGATTTTGAGGTAACAAATAAAAATATTGCACAATCATTCAATAAGTCATGTAAATTTTGCTTCCTTTACTAATTTAAGACTGCTGGCTCTCATATTTACTTCCTAGTCACATATCACATACATGTGATACATACAGCTGGTAGTTTAAGAGGGACTTCAGCTAAACAAGGAAACAGGAATTCACAAAATGTGACATCATAGAATACTTTTAATCCTTTGGTAGGGAAGAATATAAATTATATGGGGTTGAACCATCTGATTGTACATTCTCAGAAGCTATTTCTCTTTTAATGTTGCTAGGAATAGAATTGATAGGCATATTTTCTTCACTGGCATTATTTAAAAATTTCTTCCACAAAGTGCTTTTCTGAATTATGGAATAGCACATGCTACAAGAGATTCCTTTCTTCCTTCTTCTTGTAATGGAGATATTGCATAATCAGGATAAATTTGAATATTTACAGAAAGAACACATATAAGGGTATGAAACACACATTCTGTCAAGTTCTATACTGTGTGCTGGAGCCCTTGCTACAGAACAGGGAGTGAACCTTTAATGTCTTGATCTCTGTTCCAAAACGTGATACTTTTTACAAAGGTATGAATTTAGTTTAGAATTTTCTATAAGACTGTCACTAATTTTGGTTTCCTTGTACTTATAACATCAGTAAGAGAAAGTTTCTGTTTCTGCCATCCTCCCCATTTACAAAATTTAAGTTTATAATGGGAGATCAAAAAAAGATGGAGAGAGAGTTATATGGCAGTTAATTTAAAATTAACATGTTAGAGGTAAAATGGAATAACAATTTAATTTGTGTTATGGACATCAATTTTTCTAAATCATCTAGGGAAAGGAAAAACAATGCAGTGAGTACCACAGACTCACACAGATATTTTCCATCCAGTGAAGCGCCCTGTACCCATACAGTAATTACTTATGTGGAAAATAAGTATTAGAAAAGTATGACTAATGCAATTTAGCGGCTGAAAGCAGGAAAGAAAGATGACACAGGGTCATCAGCCAGTTCTCAGCATACTGCAGATAGAAAAGCACTGACTAAATAATATTTCACAGTCTATGTTTGCACTGGGCCTTTTTGTGTGGGGCAGATGGAGTCTCACCTTTTGTGAGCAGTTTCATCAGCTTCTTCACTCCACTATTCCATTGCACAAATCCCTTGAAGCTAGAGACACTGTCTCACCACCAAATCTGTTGGAACAGAAGAATATTTCAGAGTAATGTTTCACCAAAAAATATCTCAGAATCACTGTTTGGAAGAGACCTTCAAGATCATCAAGTCCAACCCATGCCCTAAGCACCTTAACTAAACCATGGCACCAAGTGCCATAACCAGTATTTTTTTGAACACATTCAGGGATAGTGACTCCACCACCTCCCCAGGCAGGCCATTCCAATATTTTATCACTCTTTCTGTTTAAAACTTCTTTCTACTATCCAACCTATATTTCCCCTGATGCAGCTTGAATGATCTCCTCCCAGATCATTCTGTAGAAAGGCATCAGACACTAACAAGAGCAAGATAAACCAAAGGAAAAGCTTGATACAGTTATCTTCCTTTGAAATAAATAAAAGATTTTTGTTTGCATGTCATGGTCATGGAAATCTCATAAAAAATTTGTGCCCAGGTCTGAAGAAGGTCTCTGCACTTCTAAGGGAAACCCAAGCTCTCTCTGATCCCTAGGAAGTGTCTCAAATACATGTGTGCTTCCAGGATTTTGATCAACCACCATATGGTCCCAGTGAATGACTTTCCCTATCTGTAGTACCAGAAATACATGATTTCACTGTCAAAATAAAATAATTTTTCATTAGATTTATTAAAGCTCTATTACCTCCAGGTTTCAGTTTTTCCATCCCATAGTGGTTTCTCTACTGGATCTATAGCAATCTTCTAAATGAAATGTTCTAAAGGAAATGCTAGATATACTGATCAAAGGAGACAAGTTTATGTTTTGGTTAATAGCCCAGTAAAGGGGTTAAAAAAACAAATATTGCAAGCCCCAAGGCAAAGTTTAGCTCCTGGTACCTAATGTACTGAGTTCATGCTAGAGCCATCTGACAGGGACCCAGCACTCAGCTCAGAGGAAGCGCTCCTGAGGCTGTTAAATACATCTAATTGCAGTTAAAGCCGTGTATACTAGAAACATTTCTACAGTAAAGGATCATACAAGATGTCTGCAGGTCCTTTCGTCATCTTATATTTGGAACATCTACCATGTGCCTGAACAAAAGGAGATTACTTCCTGGGAAGCAGCTAACTCTATCCCATTCAGAAGATGGGAAATCATTGTGAAAACAAATGCAGTTCCCAAAGAAAGTTGTTTTCCTTTGCAGTCTCTCTCATCACCACTCCTTTGCCCATAAGCTGCATCTTCGGAGGAAAAATTTGAAGTACAGACTCTTGAAAGCCACAGGGGCATTGTTTACATAAACTTCTGCACAAGAATCTGATTTAAAGCAACAACCAAAAAAAAAATCTGGATTAAGCAGATGATATTAATTAAATTCTTGCCAGTTTATTTTTCATCTGACATTGTGCATATGATCCACTTAATGCTTAGAGAAAACATTCCTCTCATCAACTAGTTTCATCCATCTGACAACTCATCTCTATCATGTTATCTCTCCTGTTTAAATGAGCACATTCTGTTATTTACATTATAGCCATTTCCTTGCAGGGGCACCAACAGCCATGGGCACTGAGAGCTCTAGCTTGCACTCCCTCTGCTGGTTATCACATTGGCAGTGTGGCTACAAATCAAAACATAACCAGGACTAGTACCTGCGAACCAACCCACTGCTACAACACGGAGGGAACGGCCTCAGTGGTCTCAAAATAAAGGGCAGGACCAGAAGAGCAAATGCATACAGCAAAATATCTATTTGCCTATTTTTGTGGAAAAAATATTCCAGGAAGCTATGCAGAATTCTGAGGCAATGAAATAGCAGGAAAGAGGAAGACTAACTTGAATCGTGGTGTGGTGAGAAGCAAATCCAGCCCAGATTAGAAGAGAGAGACACCCTTTGATGGTCCTAGCAAGAGCAGAGTATCAGCCTAGGTGCTCTGAATGATCTCCTCGAGATGTCTTTCACTAATTCTAGTTGGATCATTGGGAAATTGCTAATTTAGGCACACAAATGTGATACCTGCAATTTTGTGCTTAAGACCAGTACTGAATGATAGCTCCTACATTACTGGTGCATAATTTCTTTTTAACTTGCATATTTTGGTATCTTTCCTTTCTGGTTTCAAATTATGACTGCAATATTTTTAATATTTTGTGTGTGATGACTCTGATGGAATCCTTCATTCCTGAGTTCATGTTTCCCTTTCCAGGATATGCCAAGCTGCAATCTCTGCAACTCTGCAAGACCCAGTCCTTTTAAGGGCAGGCATACCATCTGCAATGCAATCTATTGTGCACTCTGACTCCTATGGCTCGTGAAATTACCCGTGTTTATGACACTCAGAACGGCAGCAGATGAAGCTGAAGTCAGACGTGGAATGTAAGGGTGCCAGATGTCTCAATTTTCATGGGATATTCCCACGTTTTAAACAAAACTCCCCCATCCTATTGACAGGAACCATTGTCCCAAGACCTGCACAGGCAGAACCCTCCTCCCCTCGCTGGCAGGGTGGGAGGAATCCATGTGGCACAGTCGCTCCCCAGCACCTCCCTCCCTCCCAAATTCCCTGTCTCTGGTTGCAGGTGCTGCAGCTGCAGCAATCAGCAGAGACGCTCCAGGAGAGGTGGAGTGGGGTGGAGGGAAAAGGGGGCAGTGTAGACTAGAGTAAATCTGACAGAGAAGGAAGGAAGAGAAGCAGTATAGGCAGAACAGCAGGGGGGGGGAAAAAAAGAGAAAGGAAAGAAATATGCGAGGAAATTGAAAGAAACAGAATAAATATTTCTAAAATCAAAAGGAAATTGAATTATTTTAAAAGATAGAAGGATAAGTGGGGGGAAGTGAAAAAAATAAAAAGAGGTGAAAGGTACATAAAAGCACAGTGAAAAATATGGAAAAGGAGATGGAAAGGGATAAAGAGAGAAAATGAGGCACCTCCAAAATGCCAAACAGAAATACAACTAAAAGAAAATGAGGGAGAAGACCCATGAAATCTAAAGCTCTAGCTCTCCCTCACACAGGTAGTTAATACAATAAGCCATGCTGTCCCCCTGTTTCCACTTTCACTACTTCTTTCCAGTGATTTTCAGAGCCTGCACACAGCTTTGTGCTGGAGCTGTGAGCGTGGGGCGCTGCCAGGAGCACGCCTGAGAGCCCTGAGCAGCCCTGCACGGAGCAGGAACTGACATGGGCTCCCAAGGCCGCCTTGCGAGCAGCTGCTATTGGAACAGCTAGGAAGTTCAATGATTTCTTTCCAGATTCTGCTGGATAGCACAAGAGCGAGAGAGGGGGGGACTGGATGGGAGGCTGAAGCTGAAGGTGCAAAGAAAGGCCAGCCAACTTTTGTAGTATATGTTGCACGACCATACAGCCCCTTGTGCTGACATGATTAAATGCAGCTCTTCCCCTGGGCTCCCTTGGACTTCTTTATTGTGTAATAATCAGCATTCTGAAAAAGCATCTTTTGCCTTCTTATTGTCAGTTCAATTGTATCCCCCCATGAGAATCCCTGGAGGAGATAGAGTTTGCTGAAGTCTCACCTGCTTCACTTGTCTTTCCAAAGCAAAGGATTCATCCCTGAGACGGATGTGGATAGAGATAAACCTTCAGCTCTACACAGAAACTGAGTTCCATCTTTGCAGACCCAGTTCCCATCAGTTCAAGGCTGCCAGCCCCACAAACTTACCAGTTTTCCCCAAACATCCCTATTGTAAGAGAGCCAGCTGGGCCAAAGCTGTTACTTAAAAGGGATTTCGACTTCTCAGTTCAGTCAGAAGAAAAGAAGAAGGATATAAAATCTGGAATAGTGAAGAATGAATATGAAAGACCTAACATTTGCCCACTCCTAAATAAGGCAAAGAACTTGTTTTGATGGCTATACTGATGGATATACTGAGCTCAAGATTAACTTTGCGCAACCATGAGGCTTGGGTCAGCTGCATATATTCTAAACCTTGCTCCCATTACCCTTTCTCCAGCCCCACAAATCCTGACATTTCCTGAGACAGTCAGAGAGCCAGATGACTTTCTGCAGACTAGAGAGTAAGTGAGACCAGTGTGTGGGCAGCATGGATGGCAGAAAAGCTGCAACTCAAAACCAGGCTTGCCCCCCAAAATTCCAAGATGCTATAGACCTGCCCACTTCTCTTTGTTCACACTGGCACATGGGAATGGATGGGATGAATTTATAGATTTTTATTTCTTCCATTTGTCCTTTTCATGAACTAAGACAGTGGCCTCTTCATCTGTGTATTCTAGTACATGCCTGCCTAGCAAATTTTAGACATCACCTTCCCTCACAGGTTTGGCTAACTCTGCTTGAATGAAAGAAAACAACATTAAGTGCATGTAGCCATAGACAGCTACAGTGAGACTGCTGGAGTAGAGTGAGTATAAGAAAAATGTCTTAATTTTTGTAAAGAAAAGACTTGGATTTTGTGGAAGTAGACAATATGTTTTGGTGAAAACTGTGAAAGGAGATTTGCAGGTCCATTTTGAAACCTTAGGAAATTTTTTCCTAATTTTTCAAGGTCCTGCTTGAAGTAAGGATACAAGAAAGACTGTCTCTCCTGAATTTTCTAGACGGCAATTTTTCAGATGTCATATGAAATAAAGTCAAATACAGTACAAGCATAAATTTCTGCTATAAAACACTTCTCATAAAATATTTCCCATAAAATATTAGAACAACATTAGCTTTGTTTCAGCATCCTGGAAAGTCCCCCATTTTGTATGCCTTGTTTGAAATCAAAATAAGTGTCTCAAAACCCTCATCTGCCAATGCCTTTAATACTGTTGGTTACAAGTCATAGAATCTATTGGATCCAAAATTCTTTCACTCTTTATTTTGTCATTTAGTGTCTGTTACAGCTACTGATGAAACACAATGTACTTCATTAAGATTGCAAGATATGAATGAATTCTTCTCCTTCAAATACAGACATTTTTTGCTGAATATATCTGATTATATTCTATGACTCCAAATGGCTACTTTTTAAATATGCTTGCCTTTTCTGAATGGCTAAGATAATTTTTGTCTCATGCAAAATCTATATCTTAGCTAGGATTATTTCTAAGAATTTAAATAATTCCTGTCATTTCCTGATACAAATGAAATATGTAATTTTTCAGAAATTTTATGGCTTTAGCTTTCTTTATCCAGTGCTTTTATTCTTAGTTGCAGTCTGCAGTGAAGCACATATTTTATTTTATTTTATTTTATTTTATTTTATTTTATTTTATTTTATTTTATTTTATTTTATTTTATTATCTGTTGGTCTCTCCAAAACAACCCATAAATAGGAACTTTTTTTCCTTTATTATGTCAGCAGTCGCTTTTGAGTTCAGGAAAATAGCTTTCAAAAGAGCCATGTATTTTCATCATTGTGTCATTATTTGGCTAAATATAAAATATTAATCCAATTCTTCTTAGTTATCTTAAGAAAATATTTGTTCCTAGTTGAGTGATTAATTCACTATTTTCCATCCTCATGAAATTTCACATTAAGTAACTTCAGCCAGTCTTACTCTTTGTGCTCTTTTATTTCTGTAACTTCCAGGAAATCACAAAGTCATAGAATCAATCTGTTTGAAAGGGAAAAATATTTATCCAAGATTTTTCTGCCATGGCAGGGACACTTTTCACTAGACCAGGTTGGTCAAAGCTCCTTCCAACCTGGCCAGGTGTTCCTGGAGCGGTGCACTGGTGACTCCATGAGATCTCAAGGCTCCTTCCCCAGGTGACTCAAACCCCACATGATAATGTAACTGCTCTTCTCACACATTATTGGAACTCGTTTGAGGAACCAGCAATGTTTTATCTGTGCTGATCTGTGGCATAGATAACTATACCAAATCAATATGTAATCATATGAATCATCACTGAATACCTGGACTCACAAGCACAGAACAACTTTCACTTGATATTGATTCACTTGTTTCAGATTTTGCAAAACATGTCTTAAAAATTACTCAGATAGATTAAAAATATATATTTCAAGTTCTGACAGTTAGAATGTTACTTTAAAAGGTTTTTATAGGAGTTAGATGGGGAGCCTGTTTTCATTTCAGACTGATCCCTGTAACAAACTAGGGTCAAAACAGTGAAAAAAGAAACTACACCACCTTTTTCTGGTATTTGTTTTCCATTTCAGTCTATATTTTCTCAAAATCCTAGATCAAAAGGGCTTATTAGCCACACAAATATAATGTTGAATAAGCCAACAAAAATCAGTTGTTTATGCAACAGTTCAAGTTTAATTTGTAGTCAATAGGAAAATTGTATTTTATGACTCCCCATTATCAAGGACTGCTTGGAATTGACAGTTCATGCTGGCAAGTGCTTAGTTCTGTAAGAAATTCCATTAAAGGCAATGGGATGGTGGTGCAGTCACTAAAATAGGAGGAAGGACTCTAAACATCAGGTTGTATACATAAATAATTTATAAACTCTAGATTATGCATTTACAAAACATTTGCTTTGTGTCTTTAAGCTGCTTACATCATGTAATATGTTATCTGTTCCCTGAGAAGATGACAGATTTCTAAAACATAAAATAACAAATAGTGAATTATTTTGTTTAAGTAAAACTATTTCCGTTGCCTAGGTATACATAAAAGAATAAACATTTCCCAGATATTCTAACTTACGCAATCTTTTCTCATGACTATTTATAAATTACTAATAGAAGATCATGAAAGTGGCCAAATGAAAACAACTCTAAAATTTTCAAATGAACATCATTTAAACCTTGTGTCTACAATAGTACTGTTTATTTTCACAAATAAGTTCTTGCTTGGAAAATGATTTTTTAAAAGTTTATATCTGCTATCACTTCAAAATTCAGTGTAATTTCACAGCACTGAGCACTGTTTTTCAGACCTACCCCAATGTGCTTTTAGATATCTTAATTAAAATACACAGAATTCTATGAAAACACGTACAACTAAACTAATAAATGGAGTGAGAGTTAAGAGTATGCACGTGGACTGTCATGCTTTGCAAGCAAAGACTTGCAGAGCCATTCATCATCAAAACAAATCCTGCCAAGCATGATAAGATCTGTCATACTGCAGCCAAATTGGTAAAATAAATGTAGAAAGCAGGAATGTAAAATGATGTGACTAATCCCCAATACAGCAGAAAGGAAGGTTCTCAATACAGCAAGGAAAAAAATACTCATGATACACTGAAGGTTGAAGAGGGAAACACTGAAAATTTCTCTCCTGTATCTTTCCTTGCAAAGAGTTTTGAAAATACCTCACTTCTGATGTTCTTCATTAAAAGTAATTTTTCTTTTTTTTTTTTTCTTTTTTTTCTTTTTAATTTTTTCTTACGTCTCAATTTAAATTTCCTAAAGAAATCACTTGCTGCTTTCAGGTTCAGATTCTTTAGGGACCTAACCATTTAGCACTTGAGTAGAAAAGCAGATTGTTTAAGAACTGCAAAATGCCAGGTGCTGCTCTCCTATGGAAGTCTGACCACTAGTGGCACAAAATGACTCTCTTGGAAATGCATCCTCCCTGGGGGGAAGCTTGAAAGGCTGGAGCATTATTTAAGGTGGCCTTTGAAATTATGCATATTCATAGAGTGGGCAGAGCTGGAGGGTTCTACAGGGTCTGTTTGAACAAAGACGGGAAAATCCAGTGGGATCTTCCGCCCTGAGGGTCTCCCTGCAGCAGGATACACCTGTGTTCTTTGGTGGGCTCAAGGAGGCATCCCATTCCCTGGAGTACAGGTCCTGCCTTCAGGGAATACCAAGCCATTCCTTCTTCCTAGAAACAGCTTTATAATGCTGGCTATCCTCACTGCTTTTTATAAATATGATAAAATGAAGAGCCTAAAAAAAAATAAAAACAGAAAAAGGAAAAAAAGGAAAAATGGGCTAGAGCAATAATTTTCTCTCAAAAGTCAAACGAATACATCAATATACATAGTGTATTTTGATATTCACTTTTCTAGAAGAAAAATATCTGTGGAAAGAGGAAATTTCACTTAATGTGTCAATAGAGAAGTTTTCAGCTGGATCTGTTAGTTTAATTATAGATATTAGGCCTTACTTCATTCATACAGAATAAAAGCACATTTTAGAAGACTTGTAACTATGCCATTTTTTCTTCTGTTGGGTCCAATTGGCATCATTGGCAAAATATACTTAGAAACTTTCTTGGTTGAAATTCCTAAACAAGGAGATTCAAGAATCAGCTGGGAAGGCTAACATACAGGATCCAAAATAAAAATAGAGAACTATTCAACATGAGGTTTATCTAGGTATTAGCTTTTTTTAACATTACTCTTTTGAAATAATACTACTATCAAATGTATCCCATTTTTAATGAAAGAATCAAATGCATTTTATCTACCTAGTTCATGAGTTTTCCATCAGGATCTATGAAACAGCGAGTAGGATAAAACAGACCCCATTATTCAAAGAGGCTGAACTCCTTTTTTACTGGAGCTGGTCATAAAATCTGGCACAAGCTTATTACTATTAATATTCCTTTCTGTTTGCACTTACTTTTAAGCCATAAATCTTCTTTGTGGAAAAAAAATATATTTTTATGGAAAAAACTACAGGGTGTGTGCACATGGACTGAAGACACAGCCAATTATCCCGGAAATTTATTTTATGAATTTACACTGAATTAAATATGGACAACTACAAGCATCTTGCAGGAGTTCCTCCTCCTAAGACTACACATCAACAAGGTTTCTTAAACTGGAAAACTGAAAGATCTGGGTTTGCAGTCTGTTGTTTGAATGTGTTCTGGTTGAAACAGGTAGTAGCAGCCTGATTGATGGCCCTATTTCTTTCCTTATTGTCACAACTTACTTTCAGGATGCTAGTAATTACACAGTGTTAGACTTCTGTAAAAGGTGCAACTCTCCAGCTGGGCTTTCACCATAAAGAGTTTTGTCATATCAGTGGAAATCACTTTGCTGAGCATTTAAATCCTGCATCCTGTCGTGCAAGAGACTGGCAGTAAGAACAGAATAAAGAACCTTTCACCTCTCTGTTGCTATCTAGAGCTCAGGCTCAGTAAGACAGCAACTGCTACTTCTACACAGAGACTTTTTAGTTCCCTATGTAAAATGAGTTTAGGCTGACTACTTGTTAATGATTAGCTTGAAACTTCTTTCATTAATAGTGCTATAGGTACTCTGAAGAGCACTTCAGAGAGACATGAGGACTGCAAAATTCAGGTTCAGAACAAAGAGGAAATGATTTTTCAAATATCTCCTTCTCACATGATTCAAAAAGCAACTGGGAAAAGAGACATGGCAAGGAATCCATCAAGAGCTATTAAAAACAAAGACAACACCTCTGTCCACTCCGAGTGGTTTTCCTTTGGAAGTATTATTTCATATTATAAATGACATTCATCTGGAACACCCTAGATTGCTTTAGACAGGTAATATAATGCAGAGTACATTCACTTGATTGCTTGTCATGTTCTTGCCAAGGTGTCTAATGTCTCTCAAAACTACACAGCAGGATAAATCCTTAATTTGACCCAGTCTTGTGTTATGTTTTTACCTTATGTTGTAAAGCTGAAAACAGCAGCCTTCTTCACTGTAGACTCACAGTGTTGGTATTACAAAGCTGTAATTTCAATATCCTAGAAATTTCAAAATCTTCACCCTTTTTTTCTTTTAAAGTAGGTCCCTAGTACCTTCCTCAGCTTTTGAAGACATTGTGGAAAACACAGCAAGTAAAAATTGCATTGACTTAGCTCAAAGATTGTCACAAGCTATGTAAAGGCTAATTTCTGCAGCTAATTTATCTGCATCTCTGTCTCAACATCCAGGCAGCATATTCTGATGATAGCCTGAGATGTTTATAGAAACCAAATCCCAGCTTCATACTGGTTACAGTAGACAAGTGCACATCAAATCCTACTTTCCCTGCCCCTGTGTGACTGCCCCGATTCCAGCCAGGAGAGGGTCAATTTTTGCAGTAGCCAGAAAGGGGCATGGCTGGGACATGGAGGTTTCTGTACCACCTCACCTCATTGCCAGGGGCAGGGGAAGGGGAGTATCTTCCAGGGAGCAGGGGCTCTGCTTGCTCAAGAAAATGTGATTAGGGACCTGTCTGGTATTGTCTATTATCACAGAGTTTTGCTGTGTGAATAACTTTTTTTTTACACTTTTTATTATTTATATTATTGCTGTTATTCATTTTCCTATTTCATTGCATTTCCAGTAAATTCCATGATCTTTGTCTTTTTTGCCTCCAGTTAGAAGGGGGGCAGAAGGAGTGGTGTGTGACTTTTAGTGGGAGCACTAAATGGGAGAATACCCTTCCTAAATCAAGACAGTGACCATGACAAAAATGAGAAGCATGCATTTCATGAGGCAGAGAAGAGGAGGATACATAAGCAGAGGACCAGGGCCCATCCACAGCTCATCTGTGCTCTCAGGCAGCTGCTCACTGATATAGATTATGAAGTCCTGGTAACAGGTTCTTGGATTTTCTTCCCAGGACTCCAAATAAATCAAAAAATTTCAGGACTACACATACCTTGGCAATTACTCATGTGACTGAAATTGTTTTGCTGTCTTCTGCCAGCAAATAAACTGAGTAATCTTCTACCTAAATCTAAATAAAATCAAAGAGTGGAAAGAAAGTTTAAACATCTGATTCAGCTGCCTGAGTGTAGCTACATATTCTAATATATCTTGGAATATCATGCTGCCTTTCAGGTCCTGCATCAGAAGGGTTTGGGTACCCCCGGTCCTGTGTGATACCTCCTAGGCATGTGAGCATGTCCCATGTACCTTATTTCATCCCAAATGCCCCCAGATACGTGAGTTCTGGTGTCTGAATTGAGCCAATAAATTATTAATATGTAGGTTTTGTAGAAACTAGCAGTTTCATAATCTCATTCAAAACACTTCTGCTTTTGAATCTTGATTTTGACACTTCTTTCTGCAGCTCTGAGGAAATAGTTTGCCCTACCCTCAATCTCTGAGATACAGGATTAGTTCTGCTCTGTATTATCGTTTGTTTAGTAAATATGTATCACAAATAAACAGAAAACCTTCTTTTAAATTTGAACACATTTTAGCAGTAGTACATGACTATCAGTGGAATAGTATCTTTTTCT
The DNA here is from genome assembly GCF_028769735.1 of Zonotrichia leucophrys gambelii. Taxonomy (NCBI): domain Eukaryota; kingdom Metazoa; phylum Chordata; class Aves; order Passeriformes; family Passerellidae; genus Zonotrichia; species Zonotrichia leucophrys. Next base: position 48,216,232 of record NC_088169.1, read on the forward strand.
GTTCAACAGGATATATCTAGTCTCCAAGACCTCCTAAGTGATATGCCTGCTCTCACAAGGAACAGATGTCATACTGCTGAGAAAGACCTGAGAAAGTCATCTTCTTCTCCGTCCTGTAGCACATAATATACAACACCACAGATTTTTAATGAGTACCTCAGGAGAGGCATAAAACTGAGCACCACTGGATGTAACATCTGCAAAAAGCAGAAAAGAGCAAACCCTGCCAGCAGCATTATTAACCGTGCTCCAGGAGTCATCAAGCAGATGTCATACCTGTTAGGGAAATGCAAATCACAGAACAGTCCAGCTTGCTTTCCAATAATACCTCAATCTGATTCTGCCTTGTTAAGGTATCCATAGCAAATTATTTCCAGACATCTCATGATGTCTTAGAAGACCAACTAAGATATCTGTAAACAAAACATAATTTTGTTGGGCTTGAAGTCCTCGCAGTCAAAAGTATGCTGTAGATCTGCAGTAAATGGCACATTCCACTGGTTTTGAGATAGCATAATTATCTCACAAAAGTAAGCCAGTATAACAAACAAGACACCATAAAGCAGTAAGAATTAATATACCATAAATTGTGAGACAAACTCTAAAAAACAAAAAACCCACATAGATAAGAAACAGATTAAGATCTACAGGAAATAGCCATAACATATTTTGCTGTATAAGCAGACACTGAGGCCAGTTTCACATACAGGAAAGCAAAGGTAAGTTTCTACCTTGAGAGTTTGCAACTTAAAAGCCTCATTCTTGCTTGAAATTAACAGACTGTCAAACCAGCATTTTACCTTCACCAGGACACATGTAAAAACAGTACAATAATTTTTTAATTATTGTTATTATTTACTTTAATATAGATTATTTGCTGTAAATACAATGTATCTAAACATTTGTACATTTACCATTTGAAATTATATATTTATATTGATTTATATGTTTAACTTACAAGGGACAAGAATTTTCAGGGGAGATACCTAGCTGAAATACTTTGGTTTAATGTAGGAAGAAAAAGGTTTCTTTCTTCATCCATTAAAATGCCAGGAATCAATGTATAAATGACAGTTGAGACACTAAGTAGCAATTATTCCTATATCTGCTCATTTTAGGCAACCTCAGCGTTATCTCTCACTTCCTTCAAGATAGGATAAAACAGAGCCAGGTATTATAAGCTGAATCTATAGATTTTCTTCCAGCACTTTACTGCTACACTTAGCACTAAAACAAGTTACAGGCAACCACAGCAAGGGAATTTATGACCTTACAAATGGAGACAGCATGTGATAAATACCACACTATCAGTTGTTCAGGTAAGTAATATGTGCTCTTGTAAAATCTGTACTGAAAGCTGAGTAATTTATGTAGTAAAAGAAGTCTGGCTTCTTTAACCTCTCATGCTAATTTACTTTAAGATAACATGAGGATAGACTTGTGTACCACCCTCTCCTGGTATTTTTAATTGCTATGTCGTCTCTCTTTCATTAGTGTATCCTGTTTCTTTCATTTATCATGTAAAAGGAGCAAACGTTATTTCACCTTTAAAACTGAAATCCTTCTTCCTGATACAGGCTGATGGTTTACAACCTTTTTTTTTTGAAGGGAAAAAAAAAAAGAGGAAATTGCTTTTCTGGCCAGCGGCCATGCCAAAGTTGAAAACATGTCTTTTAGTAAAGGTAAAGCGTCCTAATGAATGACTTGCCTTTGAAAGAACAAGACACAATCCTTGCAGTCATTCAGGACAAGCACTAACACACACACACAGAATAAAGACAACTTCCTGTGTGTACTGCAGCACATCTCGCTCTTTGGTTTCAACCAACCAGTTTTCTGACTCTGGTTCACTAAAAGGAGAAAACTCTGAGGTCCAAACTACATTCAGTTGACCTGTGAATATCGGGAATGTCCCTTGGTATTGTTTAGAACTGAAGCCTTCAGTGGATGGGCTATCTCTGAACCTTGTTTTTCTTGTGATCTTAAAAGCTTAGGGCAAATAGAAATTCTTACATTCCTGTAGCAACTTCTACCTCTGGAAAGGTTATTTTTCTATTTAAGCAAACAAGGCCAGTTTAATAAAATACATTGTCATTACCTCCAAACTTGCCAATATTCTTGGATCAACACATGTATAACACGTTACCTACACTACAGGCACTACAGAAATACATGCACTTTTGTCTCTTTAGAAACAGAATTGTCCTTTCCAGCTGCCAAGATTTTATCACCAAATAATAATGACTATTATTGCATGTACATGCAGTCCATAGTCATTTAGCATTAAGACCTGGATTATGTATAACAAAGCTATTAATGCCAAAACTTTTGGAAAAGCAAGATCTGCTTCTAAGTACAGCAGCCCTTTTCCAGAAGAAACTGCACCAAGTATTCACAGACCCAGTTCTGCTGCTGGTTATAGCATGCAGAGCTCTTTGCAGCCATCACCCCTGGTCTCTCTGCTGGAGCTGCTGCCCACGTCTCAGCCAGCATTCTCACACATCCTGTTACATTAAAAATAAATATTAATAGAAGTATCAGTCTGCAGCACTAATAATGACATTGAGTATCTCATGTCAAACATCCAGGTTGATGGAACTCAGAAATGCTCATACATGAAGGCCTTTATCTGTAAATCCAACAACGACATCTCTGATATTCTATGACATCCCAAACATCACTTTGCCTGTGTTAAATAACAAGCTTGTATTATATCCAGTTGGTATTTGCAAAGAAATCTGTGGAAGACTCAGAATCAAGTTTCAAATAAGCACATACACTGATCAGCTGTACAGTTCTTGAGACTCCACTGACAAATTCTCAAGATGTGTACTGAGTGTAACTGAAGCTGGATATTTTGTTCAACATCTGGACACAATTAACTGACTACCACCTGCAGCTGAATCTCAGCCCTAGGATATTTCTTTGTTATCTACTGTGCCTCAGAGCTGAACCATTGTCCCTAGATGTAGACAGCTGGATACTTTCCCCTTTTCTAAGAATTCCCCCCGTGAACACACTCCTAAATATTAAAGAAATAAGTCCTTGAGGATTCTTATTGCTCTTAAGACCCAAGACACACCAGTAAAGTAGTTCTGCAGCCACTGCTGCAGGATTTTGCACTGTAGGATGTCAGATCTGTTGAACAGGTAAGTACTGCACCCTCAGGAATAGAAGGTCATACTGCAAGATGATGCCTGGCATCTTGTCCCTCCACCTTCTGCCTGAAGAGATGCCATGACAGAGTCTGAGCATTCAGCATTCTGTTCAGGGCACTCCATTCCTGCAGCAGAGAGTGTTAATATTTATCTGACAGACAACAGACTAAAACAGCAAGTGATAGCTGAGACAGTTATCCTGGCAGTGAGCAGTGTGCTGAACCTCTTAATATTTCTCTACCACAAGCTAGAAATTATCTGTGGTTCCTCCCTACTCATTTCACGTAGTATTAGGGGAAGCTGACATAGCATTTAATTAGCTTGGGATTTATCAATAGTCCTTTAAAAGATAAGATGTGCCTAAAATAATGTATAGGTAGATATACCTACTCTGAACTGCTCCTGTAATTTTAAACTGCAGATATGGTCAGGAAGAAATTCAGCCATGCACTGTAGAAAAAGATTAGACAGCTTTGAAAGGTGTGCCCTTAAGCATGTGTAAATACAACAGTCTCTGACTACAGAGATAACAACAGTGAAAGTACCTAAGGCAGGTGCCATCCAATTCTTCTGTCACCTAGCAAAGGGAGAATAAACGATCAGAAACTTGAGAACAAGGAGGAACAGTGACTCTGGCTCAACTCCTACTTAAATTGGTCCTGCAAGAGGATCATTCTTCTCTTTAGAACACTTATGATATACTGGTAAAGAGGAAGAATGGAAGAACTACTTTTCTCTTTTTTCCTTTTAGGTTTTCTTGAATTTTTTTCTTCTTTTTTTTTTTGTTTTTTGTTTTTTCCTTTATTCTGCCTTCTCTTTTTCTTTTTTCTGAAATATTGCCTATATAAAACAAGAGTTGATCAAACAAATAGCAAATGTAGAGGGTGAATTATTCACGTTATCACTCTTATACATGGTACAAAGAAGCACTATATTAACTGATTTAGCACATTTCAAAGTTTAAAGATAATTTTATCTGCTTATCAAATTGTGCTGTTAAAAGATAGGACTTGGCAATTCCCACATGCTTTGTTTGTAAGTATATAGTGAGACAGTACATTTCAGTGAGCACTCAAATAGAGTTACAACTAAATAACAGCTGTAAGAAATTCATGCACCCTTCAGAAATGACACGTTGTCTACCTGGCAAAACAGGGTAAACTCTGTCACAATAAGCAAGACATGTTTCTGTGGAAATATTTTTTTTTCAAATCTGTGGATAGTGAAAGAAAATATTGATACCTATGTACTAGTAGCAGCCATATACTTGTTTTGTAAAAACAAAAAGAAAACAGTGACATATAAAATCAAAATATGCTCATTTCTCTCTCATCATCATTCTTTTCTCACTCTAAGGACAGAAATTCCTAATGGCATGGGATTGAATCAAAAAGAGTGGTAAGAAGTAAAGTTGGTGTAGGAAGCCCTAGCAGCCCACTCTGTGTTCTCCTCACAACAAGACATTGCATCCTATGTCTGTAACAAAACATGTTTTCTTCTTCCAAGCAAAACCACAGTATTCAGTAATTTTTCCATGTTTCCAGATTACTGATCGTCCAATGGGAGAAGCAGCACAGAAAAAGACACAACATCTGGAAGAATTTTGCACTTCTCATGCAAGGTTGACTGGTACAGCCTCAAGTCCAACACATTCTAGGCACATGGCTTCTGGGGCATTTGAGCATCCCAGAGATGCTTTAGGTTTATTGTGCTCAGGCTGCACATGCTCATGCAGCCTGTCCTGTGAGATAAGGATATGTCACCAAAACTGCTGGTTTGGACAATGACATTTGTCTCCTGAAGGGGGAGATAGGAAGGAGACAGGTCAGAAACGGGGACCAAATGATATTACATTTGGAAGGAGTAAATATTGAAGCAAAAGACAGAATGAGATTCAGATGGCCACATTACTCAAGAATTAGTTAGGCACAGCATTCTACAAAAATGACAATAGAAATCTTTCTCCACCAAGTTTTTGTTTTATGCAATGTGTTTGAGGCAATTCAAAATGTCTCTAGGGCATTCTAAAATGGCTTTGGAAACATATGGTCACTGCTGTCATGTCCTTCCTATAAAACCATGCTATCTTTGTACTAAGACTGCTACTTTTAAGGTTTTGGATTGACAAAAAGATGAAGATTATTGTTTTCTTAAAATCTTTTTAAGGAATTGCTAAGATTTTTTTTTCAATCTGTTAGAATGTCATAATCTATCAAGATAATATTAGCCCCATGGAAGAAAATTTAAAAAACTAAAAAAACTAATACTCCCTTAACAGAAGTTCCTTCTCCTATCAAAAACATAGGTTCTTTTTTCAGGATAATGAGTTTCAATAATGTCACAATATTATTATTTAAGAACAATGCAATGGGTAATAGCCCAAATCAGAAGCTGTACCCTTAGCAAACCACTTAAGTTCATGTTTAGATCCTTTCTACTTTGATGATACTTAAAAACTGACTCAGCATTTTGCTGAACTGAGGTCTTTTTCAACATTGTTTTTTAAATGTTCATTAAAAATTTATTTTCTCTCATTACTCTACAGTAATGTTCATGTCATTTGGAAACCTAAGATTAAAGCTTAAAAACTGCATTAAAGAGAAGCCATCATTTATGTGAATTTTTTTAGCTTTCTGAAATAGTTTTTCTACTATCATAAATGAGCCTAGTCACACTGAAAACTCCATGACAGTATGTCACAGCAGCTTTGTGGCAATCTGATCAGTGACCAGAAACAATTGCTGCTCAAGTGCTTGTGAATTTACATGAATCTCACTTATGACAGAGGCCTTTGACTAAACAACACTGTTTTCTTTCATTAAAAAGAGGGATAGATGGCACTCAGAAATGCTATTTAAAGCAAGAAATGCTATTTAAACCAAGAAATTCTATTTAAAGCAAGGCCTATATGTTTTCTCCTTTTAGCACGCTCCTTGCCTTCTTGGACATATCTTATATTTGGATGCATCTGGAGATATATTTTATGTGAAAGATATGCATCATTTTGACAGATACTTAGTAAGGAAAGTATACATACCATTTATACAGTAAACTATGGGAGACAAATCTATAAGAGCTACAGGTTCACAAGTTCATGAGAAATGCTTTATTACACTAACACACTTGCTTTAAGTCTGTCTAAAATTTCAATGCACCAGACTTCTGCCCTAAGCTAAAACTCCTTCATGGTTTACAAATAATGGCAAATCCATGTCTTATATGATTGCTGCAATGTGGAAAAAGAGGAAGGAGGACTATCCTGGTACTTTAAGAGTCAGAACAAAACACATTTACCAACCAGAAACCCAATCCTCAACAGGGCTAGACTATGCTGTCCAGATTCTACTCAAATGCAATAAATCAATTTAGTGGGATTTCTATTGTTTGTATCTCTTCTCAAATCAAGGTAGTACATTAACAAGGCTTGCTTCTTCTAGTCTATTTCTGTATATCATAAACTATTAATAGATATTGTAAAACTCAGCTATCCATTAAGACCAGTCTAAAACACCATTGCAGATTCTGGTATTTACATGCAGAGTCCTAGATACAACTACATCAGCATTCTTCCAGCGAGCAAAGCTTAAAAAAAAAAAAAAGCCAAAACCAAAAAAAAACTCAGCTTTCAGAATTCATTACTTCCTTTCTCAGCATTAAGATGTTGGCTCATGCCCTTTTTGAAGATCTCATCCTCTTTCCCTTCTCTTTTTCTGCCCTCTCTCTTTCTGTCACATGTGTCGGCATACACATGGATGAAGAAACACACTTGCACATGCTTCTGGTGATTTTTATACAAGACTTTCTTAACACTCCTTTTAAAACAATTGCTATTCTCTTTCATTTTCAGAAGTCCAGGCAAGAGCAATTTCCCCTTGCAAGCAATTCTGGTTCAAACATGCAATGATTGTGAGAGAAAATATGCAGATAGAATAGGCACTGAGCTTTATTTCAGACTTCCTCTGACTGAAGTTTATTAGCATGTCATTATTCTACTAAAGAAGTATTTTCCTCACCTATATGTTAGTATGTTGATTGAGAAATACTATAATTTTAAATTAAATTTTAAATTAAAGTACAGAAAGCCTAAATATACTCTACTGCATCCTTATCAGCAGGAACATTTGGACTATAAGGGATACATTAACCCAATGAAAAGTTGCTATATGTTGTAGGGCTTATAAGAAAAAGGTACTGGACTCTGATCCAGAAAATTTTCTTGGTCTCATATTGCTGCAATTTTGAGGAGACTGATCAGTTTGGGCTGTGGAGGACAATCAAAATAGCAAATTGAAAGTACATTGATAACAAAATGCATTCAGGAAATAACATTGGCCCGTTACATGATGATCATGATCACCTCTCAAACAGGGACAAAGTCGAGGCAGCAATGTTTAATGCTTTCCTTGCCTTGGTCTTCAACACTGATGATGGGCTTTGGGAACCTCCCAAGCCCTGAGCTGGACAAAAATGACTCCAAGAATGAGACACTCCCAACCAAGGCCCAAACTCGGGTTGGATTTGCTGCTCCAGCTGGTTCCCTGTAAGTCTATGGGGCTAGGTAAGATTCATCCCAGGGTACTCAAAGATCTGGCTGATGTCATTGTGAAATTTCTCTCAGTGGGTTTTTCAAGAATATAAGGGATCTAAGTGGTCCCAGGTGACTAAAGGTTGTCAAATGTCCCAATCTTGAATAAGGACAAATGAGGTGACCCTGCTCACCACAGGCCTGCCACTCTCCACTCAGTGCTTGGCAGAATAATGAAGATTATTCCGTGAGTTCTGGAATAACATCTGAAGGCATTGCTCACAACCAGCACAGGCTCTCCATGGGAAAGTCCTGCTTGACATGCTCAATTTCCTTTCTTTCCCAATCTCCTTTCTTTCTAAATTCTATTAGATTGGATACTTCACCACCTTCCTATGCTTTAAGCAATATCTTAGTTACCAAAGTTCTGTGTCCACCCCTCACCTCTTAAGCAATGAATTTTCAGTGTGGAATTAAGAGCCACCTCCCTCCTGTGAGTTACACCAATATGCCGTGTTGTGCACGTGTTGCATTTGTAGGAGACACTGCAAAATGTGCAGAGTTTTATTTCCATTTGAACTGTATTCATGTAGTTTCCCTTTACACTCTAGAGCTCAGGGGCATTTTGTTCTTCACTGGAGAGGCTAATATGGCTGGTTGCCATTTTTGGGATGAGGTCCACATCATTTGCTGTAAGTGAAGGATTAACACATGGCATCAATCCATATTTAGTTAAGGATTTGGGATGTCACTGGCTTTCAACTTCTACCACAAACTCTCTGACAAAATCCTATTTAATGCCTTGTATTAATTTAGTCTATTTAAAGTTTCATCAGTACGATTGTGAGCAATTTCTGCCTGAAGTATCAAATGCACCAGCGCAGATATTCTGCTTTCTGCTCTTCCATGGCCATATTCAAATCCCTTATATAAATATGCCCACACCTAAATCTGTCCCATCTTGTTGATCTGCATGTAAAATTCACACGCTGACTTATGTAAGTGCAACCCAACCATGAAAGCAATTTGCTCATGAGTCACACAACCCTGCAAACATTGAGGTAGCTGCAAAACCATCCCTTGTTAGATTGAAGATATGGTATTAAATTCTGATACCATTCTCAATTTAGCTTAAAAAAATTCTTAAGGGTTTTGTTCTTTTCTGGATGTTTTTAAGCACTGACTAAATGGTTCATTTTATCACTATGAAAAGATAAGTAACATTAGTTCTTATTTCATCAGCTATTATAAATAATTTTGTCTCCTGCTGTACAATGGCAAATGTGATCACTGAGATTAGCAATAGAAGGAATATGACCAACTGAGGCCAAAATGCAACTTTTGAAAATAACCCATAAAATCTATCAGAACAAATCTGTAGTTTGTTTCTCATTTATGAGGTCTCTTTTCTTCTGAAATTAACATTTGTTGACTGACACTTGCCATTAAGATTGGTCTGCTATGCCCAGGAAGGAAGCAAAAAGTATGGACCTCAAACTTCAGTGTGAAAATTAACCCAATAAGCTCTAAGCTGCCCAGAAAATAAAAAGTAGCTCTTTTTTTGTGTGTATTTCCATAACAAAGCCTTTGCATCCAGGCAGCCATATTCTTCCAGAAGCTTGTTTGTGTTCTTTATTTTTTTTTAAGTAAACAAAAAAAGAAAGTTTTAAATAAGAATTTGAAGAAAGATGACTGAGGCTTTGCAAGTGATTGAAGAGAGCACTTTCAACTACCAGGAGCAGCAGGTGAAAAATATAGATGAAAAATATTGCTTCCTTGCAATTGTACCTAATACAGGGAAAGTTGGGGTGTTGCAGCCAATGGGAGAAAAAATATCTATGTCTAGACACTAAGAGAGATAGAGAACTTTAGAGAGGCAAGGCTGTGAGACACTTTTATTGAAGAGTAAGACTTTGTATTTAACATGAGACAAGAGGTAGAAACAGTGATAGTATGGCTAAGCCAGCCACAGCCTAGAAACAATATCTTTGGTGGACACTTAAAATAAAATACCTGAAATATATATTTTACAAGTTTTTCACTGCCACAGTGATACAGTGGAGCATTGTACAACCATACACATGGAAGATGCAAATACTTTTGACTAAAGCACTGAGTAAAAATATGGCTGGTTTAGTGAATTGCATAGGACTACACAACATTGCATGTGTTTGCACATCTGTTTCTGAATATTTGTGGGACAGAGGGAAGTATGGCTCTGCTCAGTGTGTCTTCAAGTATTCTGGCTATGGAAGAGGCTATTGTGCAAGTTTAGGCAATGCATGAAGTAATGTTGATAGGTCCTTACAATCAGTGTCAGGTTCTTTTTTGCTGAACATTACACTGACACCACTGTGCGATAAACGTGTATTTTAGTATACACTCTGAGTGTGTACATTCTCAATGATTGTAGATGCTCTTTAATGAATCCCACCTTTCCAAACTCATCCTATGTAAAATAACTGTATATTATGTAGAAAGATCATCCTTGGCATACACATGGCATTGCAAAAGTCTGGCACATTATGTTTCATTGCATTTAAGCCAGATAGCCAGAAGTAGCCAGAATTTTCATTTGGATAGTCTCCAGCCATTGTTAATCATAAAATACATGGTACAACAAGTTGGCATTCATATATGTGATTCATAGTGTACTTTAATTATGTATAAAAATCCTAAATTAACTAGTTTTGTCTCCTTATAAAGTGCCCCTTCTGCATCTGTTTCAACCCCCATTGAAGTCAAAGGAAAGCCTCCCACTGATTTCAGTTGAAGTCAGTTGAGTTTTATGAAATTCTTTTGCATGATGTCTCCTCACTTCCTTGAAGTCTGTTGCAAATTTGATTGACATGCAAAGTGCTTGCCTCACAGCCTGTAATTACATAAAGCTGCGCTAAGGATGCTTACTTACCTAGAACAAAAAAAAAAAAAAAAAAACTTCTGATAGAATAGAGTGGCTTTAAAAACATTTTGCAGCTGTCCAAGAATTAGAATTAAGGGCCCAATTAAATGCCTAATACATCTGCTGTCTTACATTAAACTGAAAAGAAAACATTTAATGCTTTTAAACCAGGCGAGCAAATGAAGAATGTTTCTTTGAAAGCCTCTTCCCTTCTAATAAGCCAATATTATGTCATTGTTAAAAGCTAAGCTAAGAATTTTGAGAAATATCAGTGAAATAATTTCTAAAAAGATTCTTTTCTGAAGTTAAAATATATGATTGCAAGTCTTCATATTTGTGCTGTATGACTATTCTTTGAGTTCATTGCAGAATAAAAACATTTAATAACTTCAAAGCATATATAGAATAAAACACTTAATTATGTTCAAGTGTCCTAAATTAATTGTGTTCGCATCTTAAAAACTGTCCCCTTTTCTATCTGATTCAATTCTTACCAAATACAAAGCTTAAGTATTATCAAAGATGAATGCAAACTTCATGCTGTATGAGATAGGTTTAAGTGGATATAGGAATAGGCCAGGTAGATGTAGAAATAGATTCAAAAAACTTTATAAAAGGCTTTATATGGCTTTGACAAACTATCACTTCATAGAATGTTCAAGGATTAAATAAGCTGCTATTTTCTTCCAGAACGGACGTACTGCTTCTAGCACTTAATTTTCAATGCATTTTGCCTTATGGATTGACCAAGTAGATGTCTTTTTCCTCTCCTCTCCTTTTCCATCTATATTGGACATGCACAGTGCACTTCTTTAAGCCCCTTTGTTGGTGACAGGCACAGTGGTATCGAGTGGACCCTCAGCAAGGCTGCAAATGACAGCAAGCTGTGCAGTGTCATCCTCACACTGGAGGGAAGGAACACCACCCAGAAGGACCTTGGTGGCATTGAGTGATGGGCTCATGCAAATCTCATGAAGTTCAATGAGAAGTGCAGGGTCTTGCACATGGGGTGGGGCAACCCAAGCACAAGTACAGGCTGGGCAGAGAATGGATTGAGAACAGCCCTGGGGATAATAAAGACTTGGGAACAAGAAGTTTGTCATGAGCTGGCAATGTGCATTTGCTGCCCAGAAAGCAAACTTATCTTGAGCTGCATGGCCAACAGACCAAGGAAGGTGATTTTGCCCCTCTGTTCCAGTCTTGTGAGATGTTACCTGGAGTACTGCATCCAAATCTGGTTCCTCCAGTATAAGAAGAACATGGACCTGCTGGAGTGAGTCCAAAATAGGAAGACAAAGATGTCCAGAGTGTGCAAGCACCTCTCCTGTGAAGACAGGCTGAGAGAGTTGGAGTTTTCAGGCTGAAAAAGAAAAGGCTTCATGGAAATCTCATTGTAGCCTTCCAGTACCTGAAAGGAGCCTATGAGAAAGCTGGAGAGAGACTATAGAGGAGTGCATAGCAATAGATTAGAAGATAATTTCTTTAAATTGAGAGAGGATAGGGTTAGATTAGATATTAGGAAGAAATTCTTTACTGTGAGGGTGGAAAGGTTTCTAGTCTAGGAAAGGTAATTAAAGAGAAAAATTGAACATTGTCTCCCAAACCTCTGACTCCAAGGTCAGCAACAGACAATTCACACGATCATACTTCCACTTCACAGTTCTGAAAATGGGCAGAATAATCCCTGTTTCCACAGATTCTCTCTACGTTTTAAATTAATTTCATAGATTTAAAGCAACGGGTGCAGGGTCTGGTCTTTGTACCTAATGAAGCACTGACATTATCTCCAAGAAATGCAGCACTAATTGTGATGATGACAGTGACCATGACTGGTGAACATAAGGGAAAAAAATCCAGCCTTTCTCCTTGACCTCAGATCTGTCTCATCTCATTGATGCTCCTTCATGATCTGGACTTTGTTGGAGCTGCCCACTACCTCTGAGTCTGTCCTGCTTACCTTGCTGCTCCATGGGTCTCAGATGTTCCCTTTGGCTCCTGACTCTTAAGGAATAGCTGGCTGTCAGTGAACGTTTGGTTGTCAGGTTTGAGAATAATTTCAATCTTTATGTTAAAACTAAAATTTAGGAGGAAGACATTTTAAGTTGCATCTGCAGAAAATTTATAGAAGAGCAAAAATGAAGATAGAGGGTAGCACAGTTTGCTTATTAGGCATTTGCTAACTTTGAATTAGCAACTGTGAACTGATTGTGGAGCTTCACTTCAGGTTTTCAATACAGGAAGAAAAAAATTATTTTTTTTTTTTACTTAGGGACCAAATTTTCAGAGTAGTTCCTTTAGATTCCCTCGTGGAGGAAAAAAATCCAACATCAAACTAACAACTACCCCCTCTCCAAAAATCCCCACCCTCTTGTTTTCATAAATAGGTTGAGGGTAGTGAAAAAATCTTACTTCTTGGCATCTTTGTTTCCTTTAAGAATTTTAGAGTGATAATGCAACAAAAAAATCACCAGAATTAACTTATCAAGTTTCTTGAGACCTGCTGTTATGCAAAGCAATCCTTTAAAGTAGAATAACATCTCAGCAAGTCTATATTAAAATCCCTCCTCCAATGTATTTTTTATTTCTATAAACACACTGCATCCTAACACTGAAACCATCAGCATGACACAAGTCTAGAACAGAGTCCTGAAAGACAGGACAGGATTATCATCAGCTCACACCAATAACTGACTGTGTGCCAAAATGTTCTCTAGCCCTGACATCCACTGATGTGGAACTGTCCAAATCTGTTACATTCTCCTTCTTTCTGAAACACCATGGCCACAGCCAGGCTGGAAATTGGAAATGGTTCCTCATCTGTATGAATACCCATTCTTAAGCCTGGGAAATGACTGTGGGATTGAAAGCTGCTCTGCCAAAACCATGAGCGGGAATGCAGCTTAAGAGAAGAGCTGAATTCCAGTGCCTAGGAAAATTCTGCTACTACATAATTTGCTAGTACTTTATAATTGTAACTGCAATGTGAATGCAATGACTAGCAAGTCCTTGAGAAATGCTCAGAGACAGGCAAGAGAATGGTAATATTTAGGCTTTTACACATGCAGACTGATGATGGACATTCATATTAAGAAATGTTTCCTTAAGGCATCAAAACCAACTGTCTCAGGGCAGCTATAACACCGTATTTAACAAACAGCTCTTTTGTGTTAAACACCCTTGATGGGGCCATTTCCTTCTCTGCACATGAAACTTTGAAAATATGGGAGCAATAATAAAAGGATACACTCGTTTTGCACAACATCAGTTAACCAAGATAGATTATTATATTTATACTTTCAGCCTGTAATTAGAAACCAAGACTGCTTTCACCAGGGTCAGTGAAAATTTCATCAGGACTGGTGCTCATTCTCAAGAAGATAAGAAGTGCTGTGGCATGAGCAGCTAAAATCCATCTGAAATTTTGCTGCCCACCAAAATGGGAATCAGTTTGGATACTTCTTTTGTACCAGCACTAGTCTCTGCTTGGTGGAACAGCAGCCACAGTGTGAGATGATATTGTGAAAAAACAGCATAAAAATAATATTAACCACCACTAGATAATTAATCTGACATAGCTGATTGCACATTCTGAAGCCACTTAATTCTGGCACAGGAAGGATGTCAAGATCATGACTTTTATATCTTAAAGACATTTATGAAATCGCCTCTGATCTTATTTTCTCTTTGGTCTTCTCTAAATGTCATATTTTCAGATCTCCATTTTAGCAAAATAATATAAGCAATTTTAAACAAATTATATAATTTTATTGACATTTGACCAATTAAAGTACATTTGTAATCAATGTTAGAAAAAGAGCTTTAAGTAACATGACATATCTCCAACTGATACTTTTTTAATCCTTGGTCTTAAAATATTTACTACATAAATGACAAACAGGGTCAAAGCAAATTGCACTTTATAAACTCAAGTTTAAGACATCAAACAAGAATTCATAAACCCAATATAAATGAAAATGCTTAACTTCAGTTTGCTCCATCCCTGGTGTACCCTATGGAGATAAGAAGGGAAGACTGCAATTTTAATTGGTCCAATAAAGCCAGCTTGTGTTATGGTAAAGGAACATAAAAGCTAGATCAAAGGCAGCCTGCCTAACGGGGCTGTCAATACCAACACTGACAGCAGCACCAGCCCCTGCAGCAGAGCAGGCAACACCAGGAATGCAGGCTGCCATATGCAAGGCAATCTTTAGGCACTTCTGTTTATTGGTTTGCTAAGACCTTCCTCAGCTCAAGTTACATCAATGTTAAGCGCTCTTTATAGACATAGGAAAAAGCAGAATCTATGGTAAGAGTAGAGAGAAAAACAAATATCATTCCTTTCCCTGTGTGTAAATGTTGAAATGGAGTTTCCAGTTCTCCTTGCCATAAATTCTTCCTTTCATTTTTTAAATCAAGTTCTGAAGGATTTTATTACTCTTTGTGCTATCTGCTGGTTCTGTCTTGTTTTACAATGATTTATAAGTGAAATTTAAAAACAAAGTAAGATGGCAATGTATCCCTGGCAGGTAAGTAGGAAAGGAGTGTATTTGAACACCACAAATGTTTCCTTCATTCTGAAATAAAGAGAAGGGTTTGTACATGATGTACCTCTTCATGTCTTTCAGTGAGGTCATCTCCTTATTGCCTAAATCTTGTTTCTAAGAACAAATTTGGCTCTGAACTTGGAAGTAGACCTGCCTGTAAACTGCAGAAGTACTCTGAATCAGCTCTGGAAATCTCCCTGCTGTGGGAGTCTCTGCACCCACATACCTAAAGAATGTGTAAAATCTCTGTACCCAAAGCATGGCAGCACCTCATAACACTGATATAGAAGTCCTGCAGTTTTCATTTTACTGGTAGGCAAAATATTTTCACAGCAACTACTTTCTCCTAGGTCAGGGAGGAATTCTGCAATGGAGCAGTAAAGCAAAACTAAACTGCGAACATCTCAGGTGAGCAATGTTGCTAATGAATTTGTAAAAATGGCTGAACTTTGTGCGCACTCACCATAGATTAGCTTCTTGGAACCTGTCTTCCATATGACAAAACTAAGTCCAGCTTGAGATGTGAGGAATACAACCAGACTCCTAAGGTTTTGTCTGTACTGGTAAATAAAGCCAGGCCAGAAATCAGCCTCAAACACTGGACCCATTGTTGTCCTCCTCAATTCATTATAGCCTTGCTCCTACATCTGTTTTGGACTACCCAAAGCAGCTTCCTACATGATATATCTTCTTCCAAGAGAACTGGCCCTGAGCATCTACACTGACTAGACCAACCCACAGCTGTCTTTGACTTAACATTTAGACAAAGCCTCAGTGAGCACTTCCAGCTTGATAAACAGCTTTTCACTCTGTAAGAAAATAAGGACACAAGTTTGAGGATTGTCTCCTCCCTGTCCTAAAGTCCCCAAATACAACAAAATGCTTGATTCTATTATAAACTCCTTTGGTATTAACAGAGTCTCCTTGAATACTTCTCACCTACAAATATATACATTTCTCTGCTTCAAAATACATTTAGTTCTTTTCCATTAAGAAAAATTTAACAGTCACATTCCAAAGCTCTTCTTATATGGTTTCAGCAGTCATGCCCCATGCTTGACTGCTGTTCAAGTGTCTGCTGTGAACAGCTGCAGCATGATTAACAAGGAGCCCTTTCCTCTCCCCAATCCAGAAGACATGCTACAGCTCCTGCAAGGCTGCAGCCTACAGGTATGCCATCCCCACTTCCCATTTCATTGCAAAGCAAAGCTGTGCTTGCAGTCTTGGCAGGAGCAAGAGCAAATTCTAATCGAAGGACAATCTGGGTAATTTGTAGGTTAGGACTTCAGCCTACACCAAAGATGCAACAGAAAAGAGTGAATGCAGCCTTATAAAGCTCAAAATATGGAAAAGTCTGGTAAAGCAACCAGAAGGAGAAGCAATAAGCTCTTACTTTATGTGAGAAACTAGGACTTATTTGTGGAGTACATATTTATGTCTATTTCAGAGACAGTTTGTGCAGCTCTCTCAGAGGTCCAGATTAGCTCCTTTTAGAAAAAAAAGACTGTTCTTGGTCTGGCATCACTGCCTTTTTTTTTTTTTTAATATTTTAATGAATAGAGTTGCAGCCAAGCCTCCATCATAACACAACAATGACATCAAATGAGAACAATAAGGAAAATCCAGAAGAGTGAGTGAAGCATACAAATATCTTTCCGATTTGTTTTGAAGTGACACCATTATTCAGTTACTGAAAATCTACAACGTGAAACTACCAAATGGCTAGAACAACAGAACAGGCACAGTGTTCAGAATTACCAAATGCAGGACAAAAAAAAAAAAAAAAAAAAAAAAAAAGTGGAGCAAAAGGAACTAACAACAGATGAACGTAAAGCAAAACCAAACCTCATGAATAAGTTGTTCCAGTGTGCAGAGTCCTAAGTGCTTGAGCCAGCTTCAGCTAAAGTACACAAACAGAGCAGTCATTGGAGTTCTTCAACAGTCAAGTCACTTGGAAAAACACAAGCAGCTATAAATCAAACAAGCCACGTACTTGTGGGCATATTTCACATAGAGGGTGCATTGAGATAGACCTGCAAGGACATGATTACAATAGCCAAGAAACTGAGCTCTTTTTTTTTTTAATGTTTGGAAAGCACCTAGAACTTTTCAATTGCTACCCAAAAACATGTAGTTACAATAATAACTGCAAACGTGCAAAGACTGAAAATGAATGCCAAGATAAAAACAAGAGAAAAAAAAAAGTGGAGCTAGCAGATATGAGGCACTGGTCATGGCACATGAGTATGTAATGCTGGAACACACTCAAAATCAAATCAAACTTTTATTTCTATAGGCTGTCACATTGGTACATAAATATGGAACGAACAGTGACAGGCTCATTTCCACTTCTGGGTTGTGAGTGTTGATAGCTGTATGGTTCTGATGGATAACTGCAGATATAGGATAAGAAAGTAGAGAAAAATAATTACTACAAAATATCACATGGTAGTCCCCAGAATAGCATATTAACCTGAAAGGAAAACTTGGCAGGACACATTCCCATAACTATAAAAACAAGACAGATATCAGCAGACTCTGCTATAGTGGTACTGTCTATTAAAAAAGGCGATACTGTAATGATTAAATTCAAAACCAGAGGGACAAAGATGACAAATGAAAGTGCTACAGGTATTAAAAAGATAATATAATTATTCAAAGTTGTGTTAAAGTATTTTCTCCATTGTCCACAAAGTGATTAATTCTTTCCAGGCACAGCAATGAAAACCCTCCAGGAAGCTAAAAGTGAGAAAAGCGCTGTTCTGAATTACAAATGTCCTTCCTACCTACCACCTGAGCTCTGCTTCTGGCCACAGCCTAAACTAAAGGGCTGCAAATTAATACATGTAGAGGCAACTTTCATTCTAGCTCGAAGTAGAAGTCTCACCTACTTTGTTACAAAACATTATACTCCTATCACTTATAGCTTTGCACAACAGTGTGGCATTTACAGCACTCACATCACAGATGGGAAATGTGTGTCTAACTCCTTTTTCAGACTAAGAGGATTTAAACCTTCATCTTTCACCTCTAAGGCACCTGCACCAATTTTTAGACTAGACACGCTCTATCTTGTCCTTAGTCATCCACTGAAATAAGGAGTTGAAATCTTGTCATTTTAATTTAGTAAAAGCATTTCAACTGAATCCTTGCAGCCAGGGCATCACCCAAACTGGCTGCACCTTAGAAGTCCCAAAAAAAACCAAAAACCAAAAACTGGAAGCTTCGGCCAAAGCAACTAAACAAAGCTAATTTAATTTTTTCAATTAAAACTAAAATGCTCTGATCTATATAATGTCATGCAGGGAGATGCCACCAAACTGAAGTATGGAACCTTCAGTTTGTTCAAAATGTTTTCTTTCTAGGGCTGAACTGTGGAGGTTGTGCATCAAGATTTTAGAAGAAATCATGCCAAAACTATCACTAAAGTGCCATACTTAATAACCCTCATCTGTGCCCATTCCTCCGGATCACAATACTCTATCAAATCAACAACTTTGATCACTGAACTCCATTGCTTGTTCCTATCAAGGTATGACATATATAGCATGATAGACAAAAAATTCCCAGTACTTTTCTCATTTGTCATTCATATTTTAATCTGTTCACAGAACAGTAACTGTGGTCTGTGAGTCACAATAGCAACACAAACATCCATGCCATCAACACTTCTAGGTATGCCATTTCATGAAACCACTACTTAAGAAATCTGAATAGGCAATGCTTGGCAAATGCTTTGACAGCTAGAGGGAAAATTGGTGTGTTCTAGAAAGCATTGTTTGTAATTCAAAGAAAGAAGATTGAATATTTGTGTTTGAAAAAAATGAGCATTTGTTTTAATGTGATGTTTCCAACAAGAATGGGTGCAATGTTTAATACAGTTTTAGAGTCCATTTTCTCTCCTCATTCTGGACATTTCCACAAAAGCTGAAGACTTCAATCTGACTCCACCAGAAAAGTCTAATTTCTGAATTACAGCCAGAAAACTCATATGAGTTTTCCAAAAAAATAGAAAATTATCTTTATAGTCCAAATGTAACAGAAACTATGAGGTAAGTTCTGATAAATCCTATTACATGATCTCAAGTGAACTCTGGGTAATAGGTAGAGGTTATGCTCATGCTTGTTTTTATAAGGAATAATTTGTTCTAAATACTGCTTATGTGAATGAGTTTCTTTACTATGATCAAAGCACACAATAGCAGTGATGTTACTCCACTGTTCCTTTTACTCTTACCCTTCCATATCTTTTCTTTATCCATGAAAACAGCATACGCTTCATTTCTGTTTCTCTTTAACAAAACCCAGGCTTAACCCCAATTGTTGTCATGTGCCTTCACTTCAGTTGGTACTGATTTTGTTTTTCTTGGATCCAACAATATCTAGGCATACTGAAACATAGTCTATTTCACGTCAAAATATATTGCTACACATACTAGTTGATCAGGAGTTGCTTTCTCTAAACACTGAAAAGATTTCCTCTTGTTGTTTCAGGATACTTCTAAAATGCTTCTCTGAGCTTAGGGCTAGAGTTTGATTAATGCATGATTTCCTCTTTAAAATTAGAAACAGGAATCATGAGTGATGGTTAATAATTTTCATTTGCTCTTCTGCTCTGTTTTCCAAGCAGTCTAATTAAGGCCTGGTTCCCAAGCTTGATTAGGCTTCTTTTACATCTGACTGCAGTTTGCAGATAGTGCTTCCAGGCAGGAACTCATGCTTATTTGCAGTAAATGGAAACAATCTGGGAAGGAACAAGAAGATTGTTTTGGGTTGTTTTCTTTCCCCCTCCTTTAATTAGAGAAATTGTAACGTCTCTTGCCGGAATCAACAACATCATTTAACTATAAATGTCAGAAGTGGAGACACAGTAATGAGGCCCCGAGTCACATTTGCTGAACGGCATGTTGCAGTCATGCCATTAGAAACAACTGTTTTACACTTTTACCAAGTCTGTGGGATTTTTTGCAGGGCACTCAGGCTATGCTGTCTGAACTTCACATGTACTATGGAAGCTGTAAAAGGTCTGTACAAACATCCAAGCTGGTCATTGTTCTCTGACCTGGTGCCTCCTTAGGATACTGAGTGCTGCTGCATCCTAGCAGTGGGGAAGGTGTCTCTCCTGCTGACTAGCACCTATCCCAACAGCAACTCCTACAACAAGTTCCTGTGTTACTACCATGGAATGCATGAGGCCCTATGGGCCACAGAACTGTGTTTCAATTACTGCTCCTCAGAGAGATTTTCTCCTCCCCACTCCCTCTGGAAAGGGACAGGACACATCCATTTGCTGGTTCCATGGACTTGTCCTTTTTATCTGCAGGGAGATGGTTCTCAGTTGGGTGATCCCTCCCATCAGCCCGTCTTCTCAGAAAGTGGAGTCTCTTTGTTCCCTGCCTTCCCCTGACTCCATCATGGCGCAATGCTCCTGGTACTTTTTAAAAGTTGTTTGCCAGTGATGGTGTATGAAATACATCAGGACCTCTACCATGATTTTAGTTACATGTATTTTGTTCTGACACACACATAATTTCTATATTCTTGTTAATCCTGTATGGGGTTGTTTTGTTGGTGTTTGTTTTTTTTTTTAATGTCATATTTTAAGACAGGTGCTATAAGTTAACTCAGTGAAAAACAGTTAATATAAATACATTTTTTCCCCTAAAGGCACATGTTTAAAGGATAAATGCACTTTAAAATAGTTCTATTGGTCACTATGCATTGAAGGTATTAGCAAAGGAAAAGCCCACAATTTGCAGATGTTAGATGTGTGATTCAGCATCCCTTATGACTAGTTATAGTTTCATGCTGTAAATCTAATGAGCTTTTGACAGAAATGAAATTAAGCGCTGTCAGTATTTAGGGATCTAGATGAAACAAACAGTGTCCATTTATGCTACCTAAAGGGGTTGTTTGCACAGAAAGATCTAGAGGATATTCTTTCTACTGATAGAAGCAGCCTGGGACAGATTCTGAAGCATCATGTCACAGAGGGCAGTACAATTCATGTCTTTAGCTCTACAGTCTTCTACCACAAAGAAGTATAGAGCAAACTAAAATGAGATTTTAGGACCCTTATTTTAGATACGGAGCTTCGGCTTCAAAATAATTTGTCTGACCACTTTCCCTCTACAGCTATTAGACACAGTGCTAATGAAAGAGGAAAGCCTTAGGTTTCCCACTTTCATCCTGAGGTTGCTGTTAAGAGTAAACCCAGAGAAAGAGGAAAATCAGAACCCTGTTTCCCATGCAGTTTGTACATTTGATCCAGCAGGACAAGCCATAAGCCATGACACAGGGCAGTACTGACTGAAGGTGCAAACTCTCCTTTCTTCTTTACAGGATACAGACTAAACTACTTCTTGGTTTTCATCTCCCATTATCTGAACTGAACTTAGCTGATGAATGAGGAAGGTTTAAGTGTATCTAAGAGATGAAGCCTCTTCTTGACTTCAGTGAAGCATAAATGAAGTATGAATTACTCATTTTTCTCTCTTAGATGAAGGTCATACTCAAGGACAGTTTCTTTCTCTAGGACAAAGAAGAATAGAATAGAATAGAATAGAATAGAATAGAATAGAATAGAATAGAATAGAATAGAATAGAATAGAATAGAATAGAATAGAATATTCTCATAAAATCTGAGGTGGAAGGGATCCACAATGATCATTGAAGTCTAGCTCCTGGCCCTGCACAGGACCAGGTGTTGTTACATTTCTAAGAGTCTCTGAAGTTTACATACTGTTTGTGAGAGAGAAATAGGAGATAGGTGCCTGAAATCCACCAAAACTGAACAGAATTCAGACCTCCCCCAAATATCTCTAAATGCAGACTGGCTATGAAATATCAGTATTACCTTAAACTCAATTTCCTGTATTTTTATTTCTATTTTTTGCTTAACTTCTCTTTTAATAAATAAATACATGCTGTTTAATTTATTTCTATCAAAAATATAGTAAAGTTTGTTTTTACAGATATGAAAACTATAGAGCTATTTCACTGTATTTTTGCATACAAGAACAAATTTTATTACGTCTTCATATTTATCAACTTATTTTGGTTAAAGAACAGCATGACTACCATGACAGGGCTATATTTTAGAGAAAAGAACAAATGAAATAGGAAATTAAGTTCTCCTTGTACTGGAAGGGGAAATTAAATGAAAAAGCAGTTGTTAAACATTTTGAGTGACTTGCTGAAAGATTAATAAATTATGTTATTGTGTTCAGAACTTACATTTGCCATCTTAATGTCTAAGTGGTTTTCCAACTAAAACTTTGGAGTGTGTTTGGAGAAAATAAACTATCTGACTTTTGAATGACTCACATAAGTTCTAAGCAACAAAGGTATTACATACTTTATCAGTGCACATCATACACTTCCGTCTTCTCTCTAAGAGACACAAATTCATGGTTACATTTTATGCTTTGTTATTAATCTACTTCATTCTCTTTGCATCACTAAGCCATAAGTCGGAAATGCTTGTTATATCTGGAAGACTATGTTCCTAGTTATTTTTGGTCCTTTGATATGAAAGGACTTATTCATTTAAACTAAGTATTTTGTCATAGAGTGTGGATCATCAGTTAGGATTGGTGCTGGGGTGAGGCTGGTAATTTTGCTTCTTATTAAAGTTACCCAACACTTCTCATTATAAAGCCTGTTTTCAGCTGCATATCGCTTTGCCAAACCTTAAATGTTTGGGCTGAAATTTTCCATGCCAGGTGTCTGCCTGAGGCAGAAATATTTCAGGAAGTTTCATCCAAAATGGTACAGCTGTTTCTGAGAATGAGGTTAAAGAAGATTTGTTCTTTACTAATGTTGAAAAAATACTGGCAACCTTTTCCTGGAGAAGTCCAAGTGTTTTTATGCAGAAAGTAAAAGTTTGAAGTTTGGGGTGACAGGAAAATGGAGAGGGGGGAAGCTGACTTTCTGTCTGTGATGTATGTCTGCATAGAAACTTTTGCATTTAAAATTTTCAAGAGTCAACCTTTTTAACATATTCAGCAGGGAATTGTAGGCTCAGTGTGTTGGACTCTAACCTCTTCTGAAGTGCCTTTACTTGTTTCTCACTCACACTTTCTGTGACTGAATGCAGCCAACAGGAAACATTACAGAGAGAGACTTATGAAGCACTTAGTCTGGGTAAAGCAGAGCTTAAATTCAGGCATTATGGTTCCATGACCATAATGGAAGGGGTCCTCACTGGATGTGGAACAGCTCCTCTTTACACTTTCTGCTCATCCAAATGTACTTTCCTGAGGGAAGAAAACTAGAACTGAGGGAAGGAAACTAGAACTATAGGGCACAGCTTGAGTCTCCCTGGTGACTGTTTCTTCCATCCATGCAAGATGTGGCCAGAAGGGGCACTGACAAAATTTTGGTGCTGGTAACTTGGACATAGAAAGCAGGAGCAGCTGGGGCTGTGTGTGGACATCCAGGTGCACACTGGTAAGCCACGGGGTGAGGAAAACTGACCTGCCGTGGACCCTGGGAGGGGATGTGGAGGTGTGGAAAGAAAGAGATATGGGGACTGCAAGTCATGCAAAAAGCAAGGTAAAGAGAACTACAGGAGAAATGTGGCAAAATTGGGAGGAATAGGGTGTGGGGGGGGGGGAGGAAGAGGAAACAGAAGAAACAGAATAGGATAAGAGCAGGGAAAGAAGCTTGCTGAAGGGAAGGAGTTAGCGGGACAGCTGGAAAACTCATCCTGAACATGGAGAACAGAAGAGGTGAGTGATGGAGATTAAGTATAGAGACAGGCCTGGAACAAAGGGAATCTTGGACTAGATGCCAAAAGCAGGAAAGAAAGTGGCACACAGGCATGACAAAGGGCACCAAACTCAAAAGGAGATAGAAAGAAATGGGATAGAAAGAGCTGCAGGTTCTCAGCAGTGTTTTCTTCTGATGGAAATCCCAGTCCAGCCTGCAGATGGACTGATGGCTACTGCACGTGGCAGTAAAATTCAAAGAGACAGGACATAAACTAAAGTACCATCGCACAACAAATCTACTTAATCACTACTAATTACATTCCCTGGGAGTTTTGGTCTCAGTGCAAGTCTTCCAGACCATTCCCAGTTTAGGGCTAGCCACAGATTGCTCTCAGTTGTTGCTATATATGAAGACAGCCTCCATAGAGGTAAAAGAATATTTGGTTACATGGGCACAAATTGTGCCATGCACACACCCAGAACCAGAGGATGGGCCTTGGTTCACATTATTTACTAATATAGATGTTGCCTAAAGCTATAACTGTACTGCTGAATGAAAAAGGGCCAGGGAATGACTCAAGTACTGAACTGCTGATTGCTCATGCAGATTAAGAGTTAGCTCACTCACAGTCTCCATTTTGGACCACTAATCCTAGGAAACATCTACTTCAGAGTGGTCTTTGGTAGCATGAATGTAAGCAACTCTGTGTCACTTTGTCTAGGGCACAAATCAGCAGGCTCTTTTACTCGGTGCTTCTCGAAATGAGTCCACTGTCAAAAAATACAATCAAACAAAAAAAAAAGACAGATGAGTACAATGGTCACACTGTCAGAATGTACCAAGTTAAAATAATTACTGCTTTACAGTGTCAATATTATGGTCCTGTTTTGACGAAAAAAGTTGAATTAACAAGAGAAAGACTTATGAAAATAAGAAGTAAAAACAAAGGCAACCCTAAATGTACATTTTAACAGACATAACAGAGGCTCTATTTTTGCTAGAAATAGAGGAAATCAAGGCACATATCAACAGGTATTGTGCAATGACAAAGTATCCTTTCAGCCCTTGACAGCAAATTGAAGGTGACATACCGTCCCAGGTTTTGTAAATTGTGACCTTAAATTATAGCTAAGGATATCAACACCTGCTTAGCTGCTCTTGTATTAAATCCAGGTAGAAGCTGTCATAACTTCATTGCAGTGTAGGCAGGCCTATGCAGGAACTGAGGAGTGGCCTGTGCAGGCTTTTATGGCATATTAAATCAATGTGGAAAACTTTCAGACCACACTCCTCTTTTTGCCCACTGATATGAAACATGTTTGGCAGATCAAAGCTAATATTAGGGGATGAATACCAATGGCTTTTTTAGTAGATTGGATCTCACAGACCTGGTGAAAAAACATATACTGTGTTCCTGAAAGCACAGGTACAGAAAAAAATGCCAGAGGGCATGGAGGAAATGATACATGTCAATACAAATAACTATCACTCTGGGTGAAATTCCAGTCCATGAACTTCATTAATTTGGTGGTAGCTTGCCAGACTGCAAATCCCCCCAACAGAAATGTAATAAGCAATAAAACAAAGAATTCAGTCACTCTCTGTTGAGCTTCTCTTCTTCTTTGTTTCACTTATTCCTTTAAGCCACAGTTAACCTGCATAACTTTATTCTCATCCTGAGCTGTTATCATGAAGTCTCACCTTATACCATAAGGATAATAGACAAAATGCACAACCTTTTGAAGATTTCAGCAATACTAAAAAAAAAAAAAAATTAATGCTAATACAGCTACAGCTACCAGCCAAGATCAGTCATTCAAATATGTAAGTACAAAGCTATACACATTGAGATTCATGAAAGCCACACCAAACCTAGAATAACCTCTGAAACACATGTGTATCTATTTAAAATTGGTGCAAGCTAAGTCTCCTCACTGATCATCTCAGGGGGAAAATACATGCTGGCAGTTGGCAGAGTAAAAGGAAAGTCATGGAGGTTGAGAAAATAAATACATAAGTGTTGTTTAGATAATATGCAAAAGTCAGCTCGTTGTTCACTTGCTTTCCATGGCTTGCACTAGCAAGATAAGCAGGCTAACAACCACAGCACTAAATTAAACAGATATATCATGGTAATAATAAGTGTTTGAAAGTTTACTTTGCCATAGCCCTAAAAAAGATTCTTCATAATAGACTAAATCTATAACTTATTAAATATGTCCAGCCACCAGGTCCTGGCTGCTAAGACTTTGAAAGGAAAATCATTAATATTATCAAGAAAAACAACAAAATGAAAGTTTCAAACAATAAGAACTTTTAAAAATCAGGTCATTTACCAAAGAGAAAAAGGACCTTGTGGTTCATCGGGTTTGTTTTCCTGCTGTTGCAGACATCCATATCATAGGATATCCTTCATGAACTTATGAAATTGCATTTAGAAAATGTTGTTTGTTTATTCAGTTCTGGAGCTTCAGTATTCTAGCAGTTAAAAACTTTCCTCTGATTTGCACATATTTCTGGTTATTTTACATGCATCTAGTTTTCATATGAACATTGGCCCTCATTATAGCTTTTTGCCTTTTTGGAAATAAGCCTTTAACACATTTAGAGACAGTAATGAAATCCTCATCCCAGTCTTCATTTCAGTAAGTTAAATACCATGTCTATTCAGTTTCCTCTCAGAAACTGCATTTATCCAGCTATTGTCTTTCCTGCCTCCTTGTTTCAGTTTAACACATTTCTAAACATATGGATGGTCAAAACTGCAAGTAATGTGATGGAGGCCCCACCAAAACTCCATCTGAGTCTGTATCTTTGATATATTCTATGTGTCATATGCCTTTTCCAGTACTGGATTACATTGCTGTGATTAATTGGCACATCCTGCCTTCCCTCTCAGGAAGACATCTTGCAGATGATAACAGGAATTATTAGAATCCTTTTCCCTCAGGTTTGTCAGTCTGTCAGTTCTGCCTGTATCATTTAACTGTGTTGTCAATGGCTCATTTTTTATCAGACACACTTTATCAACAAAGCACAAATTAAAAGAATAAATAAAACCACTCTCAAGCATGATATTTCTTATACTTCTTGAGATATACATTTTTGAGGTAAATGCATTTTTTCCCTTTTCAACACTACAAGTTTAATTTCCTTAACTGATCCCTCCCCAAATTCTTAACTTTACTCCTTAATCTCTGACAGTTTAACCACATCCTCCCTAACTTAGTCCACATACTACTGTTCTCATTCCTCTTCCCTGTTTCTTTCTGTGCATATTTCTGTTCTCTTGTATTCTTTTATCCATAGACTTGTATCTAAATTAGGTGTTGGTTTTCTGCAATTCTATTTCAGCTTTTTCTCGTCATTTTGATAGATATTGAACATATGTAGTTATCAATTCAGATATTTTACCCCAAGTTATTAATGCTGAATAGTCACAGAATCACAGAACATCCTGAATTGGAAGGGACACACAAGGATCATCAAAGTCCAGCTCCTGGTCCTGCATTGGACAGCCCCAAGAATCACACCATGTTCTTGAAAGTATTGCTCAAACACTTCTTGCACACTGTCAGGCTTGATGCTGTGACCACTTTCCTGAAGAGTCTGCTCCAGAGCTCAGCCACTCTGTGGGTGAAGAACATTTTCCTGATGTCCAAACTAAACCTCCCCTGACACAGCTTTGTGCCCTTCCCATGGGTCCTATCATTGGTCACCAGGAAGAAGGGATAGGTGCCTCCCCTGACCACCATGAGATTCCCCCACAGCCCCCTCTTCTCCAGGCTGAGCAAACCAAGTGACCTCAGCTGCTCTTCATACAGCTTCTCCTTCACCATCCTAATGGCTCTTCCCTCAATGATCTCTAAAAAGTTAATATCCTTGTCTGTTCTACTCTTTGTGAGGTGACCATCCTCATCAAGAAACTGGCCAATGTAATCTCTGGACGGTCTTTTGCTATTAACATTCTTTTAAAAAGCTATTTTTATTGTCCCCCACAATACTGGCTAGCTTCAACTTTAATTAAGCTCTGGACATATGAATTTTCTCTGCACAGA
The DNA here is from genome assembly GCF_028769735.1 of Zonotrichia leucophrys gambelii. Lineage (NCBI taxonomy): Eukaryota > Metazoa > Chordata > Aves > Passeriformes > Passerellidae > Zonotrichia > Zonotrichia leucophrys. The sequence continues at coordinate 48,244,134 of NC_088169.1, forward strand.
TGTGAATACCATCTAATCTCAAAAACTAGCCTTTATTTTTCCTTGAGCATCATTACTGTGGTGTTACAATGGGAAAGTAACAGGAATGTGAAAAGGTTGTCATTTTCTGAGCTAGGAACAGAACTGGAGATCGTGAAAATAATGCAAAATGTATACTTTCACCCTATCCCATACCTGACTGCAGAAACTAGAATGTCTTAGCTATGCTACCTTTCAGCTATTCAGTACCATCTAGAACTTTGTTTTGGGTTTGGGGTTGTTTTTTTTTTTTTTTTTCTTTTCTAATTTGGGGAATTCTTTATTTACATATTTATTTATTGTTGGCTGTTTGGCTTTTGGCAATGTCTAGCTGGCAAATGTTGTCATTCTTTTGGCATTTCACCTGCTTAGATTTCATCTATGCAACAAACCAGTGAGCTATGCTACTCAGGAGAAGTTACCATTATTTTTTCTAGGGGCTACAGAAACAGTCAACCATACTACATTTCAGTGGTAAACACAGCCGTAATCACTCTATTCTTTATCTAAGAAACAGGAATGTGGAATGAAATATAAAGTTATTAATACAGGATTAATTGTAGAAAATGGTACAATGCAATGCAACATAATAATAAAGTAAAACAACGTCAAAAGAATACATTTAATCATTTCTATGTCTTCCAGTTTATGTGTGATCAGACTTACTTTCAAAATGAGAAAAAACATCATTCTTTGGGTTCAATCCCATATTCCAGATTTCAGTCCAGAATGATTTTTTTACAACTAAGTTATAAATCCCTGAAAACAGGGGGAAATAATGGAAACACTGACTACAATATCATAAATAAAAGCCCTTCTCTGAAGGATTTCCAAGATTTCCAGTTCATAAGAAGTTTAATGTTTCAATTGAGACTTACACCAAACTTCAAATAATGACATACTACAAATTTGTACTCTAAGCAGTACAAATGAAGTAAATTTATTCATGATGCATTACTGGTAACTGTTTATGTCCCAGAAGTGAAAAACACCAAGCTCAAAGGCAGCATGATTGCCTATATCCTGTAAAACCACACATTTATTTCCAAAACTTCACTACAGCCGGAACTCAACTAATGCCATACTCTTACCAGTAAGAATGTTTCTATTGTAAAATAAATAGTATATTTTTCATACTACTGGGGATTTTTTTTTGTGTGTGCATTTTTGTGTGTGCATTGCATTTAATTTTCCTCCCATAAGATAATTTTGTATAAATTTATTCTTTTTTCCCCTTAGCCTTAACCTGCAGAAACAGCTGTTCAATTTGTGTTTTCCTGCGTTTAAAGGACTGCGCTTACTGAACAAATACAGTCATCATGTGGGAGAACTTGTGTACTTGTTTCTGTTCTGGAACTTTTTATTTCTTTCAGATTAAGTAGAGTACATGATCTAGTCACCAGTAACAGTTTTCTGAAATTTTTAATTTTCATCCACTACTGCAAGGCAGGCCTTAATAATTAACATGCAGATGTCACTAGCTCTATTGATTTTCTGTGGAGTGGGGGTTAAATTTCTCTCTTTTTTTGGTAACATCTAAACCAATATGGTGTTGATCCTATACAGTTGGCCCTCTGTGATTTGGTACCATTCACATTATGTCCTGCTACTCTTACCATTATCACATTACATTTGGTCCAACTAAAGTAAAAGTAATAAGAAGAATTTTCAGCTTTGGACTTGGAAACAAAAACTCTGAACTATTCTGCCTTTGGCAAGACAGTGCTTAAATTTGTCTGTTGTAACAATAAGGCTGTTTTAAGGTGTCAGTAGAGAAAAGGCAAACCACAGCCCAGTTCCCCACACTGCATAGAAGTATTAAAGTTGGAAAAGCTCTCCAAGACCATCAAATCTCACCATAAACCAGCACCACCATGTTCACCTCTAAGCTATGCTACCAAATGCCACAGCCACACATTTTTTAAACACTTCCACCACTTTCCTGAGTATGCTGTCCAAATGCCTAACCACCTTTCACTGAAGAAACTTTTTCTAATATCCAGTCTAAACTTCCTCTGACACAGCTTGAGGCCATTTCCTCTTGTCTTGTCACTTCTTTCTCCTTCTTCAAACACTCAACATGGAGGGAAAGCCAGTTAATTCTGAACATCTGTCCTTTACTACAGACAAGACAGGAAACCCAGAGCAACAAGATTCTAATCATGAGCACTTCAGCTGAATATCTAAAAAAGGTGGAGTGACCTTGAGCTCACTGAACTCAAGTGGGTGATTAGAGAGGCACTAGAGCAGCTTCCGAGGAGTGTCCCAACATTAAGAAGGTATTTCAACTCAGTGGTTAAACAAACCATGCTGGAATGCCAGCTGCCCTTTAGCTTCTTGATACTCTATCTTTATTTCCATTTCAAGTCCCCAAAAACATTCATACTGTCATGACTGATTGTCATTGTGAGAAAACTGACTATCCTTATGCTGAAAGGTGTTTCACAACAGCATGTTTGGAAACCAAATGAAGTGGTCTGAATAGAAATCCAATGTACTTGGAGTCAGCTGGAGAATCCTTTTTTTCCATGTCTTTTCCTTTCAGCATTTCAAAATTAAATGTAACCACTTTTCCCTTGAGATGTACAATGATTCTTTATTGTTATTCATTGCCTTTTATCAGGATCTTCAAGCAGTTTAAAGAAATCAGCATTTTCTAGCATTCCTGAGGTGTGCAGGTAGGATTTTCAGAATTCTGGCAGATATCTTTCATGTTTATCACTAGAGGAGATGACCAAGTCAAAAACCCTATGTTTCTGACTTGGTCATCTGTCTTAGGTCATCACCAATATTGCAGAACAACAGAACAGGATATGAATCTGCTCCTCAACTGTCACATTTACAGCTCAGTTTATTAAGGAGCACATACCTTCATAGCAATTTAATCTAGTATTCTGTACAGCAAACCATAGCGACTGACACATGGCTCATATCCTATCCTTCCTTGCCTCTGGTTGGGGAAGTAATCCTTTGAAAGGAGATAGCAAAGGCTTCTGGATGCTGTAATATTTTAAGCTACAACAGCTAAATCTGCCAGTACTTAATCTCTCAGTGCCCAATGAGTTTGGTGGGGTTTGGATTAGCCCTTAAATAAGGAAATTACAGTAGAGGGAATTTATTTCATCTTTCTGACGCCACACAGAAGCTGATATAAAACAAAGGAAGAAATGACAGAATAAAAAATTACAAAGGTAGTAGTTAAGCAACCATTTACTTTCCAACTATATGAAGAAAACATTTTCTAAACAGTACAATATTTATACTGACATGGTTAAAGTTTGTTTTTTTTTTAATACACACAAAGGTAAACTTTGCCTCTTAGTTAATAGTATCACTAACAATATAATTTAGTTAACCACACATATATATCCTTTTTTTTCAAACACAGACAAGTAATGTGCAGCAAGGAAAGAGTAAAAATTACAGCTGATTTTGGCCAAAGCTTAAATTTCTAACTGAAAGCTGAAGCATTGAAACCTATCCTTTCACAAGGATTTATCTTCTGCAACAAAAGCAAAATTCTCCACTTTTAGCACTACGCCCTTCCCAAATAATTTATAGAGTAAACATAACTTACTTTATTTTTGCTAAAATATTTCCATTCAAAATATGCTTATTTTATTCTAAATTAAGCCATATGTTGATGGTGATTAAGAAAAAGTTCCTCCTCCAGCATTGAAATAGATGAAAGCGAATGTTCATGTACATAAATAACTGTAGAGTTGCTTTTTCTCCAGCTGATCATTTCTTCCTATGTAGATCTGCTGTTCTGCTTCTGAGAATATAACTTATTGACAACACTAAAGGGGGAAAAAAAAGATATCTTTCAGCAAGAGCCTCCTCTTTGCCAAACATCTCAGGGTTTGTCTCCAAGGGCTTTAAAAGAAAGGAAAGAATGAAGAACGGAAACCATAAAGCATGCATTACTGCTATCATCTAATTGCTGAATGAATAGCACAGTTGTTTAGTCTGATTGCACTAAGCTAGTTATCCACTGCAAGCCTCATTGACAAAAAGGGAATCTACACAAATTATAGGGAAATTCAAGCACTAAAGGAATGTTTTGGTTCAGAGGTTTGCAGGGACTATTGGCTTTGGTTCCTGGCATAGTTTGCCTTTGCCATATGAACTCTCTTGGGCTGGGTCAGCCCAAAGCTTTCCAAAAAGCCTGAGAAGAGGACAGACTTCCTTGTCATCTGTATCCCATAAATAAATTAAAGTGATGTTCTCCAGTTAGAGTTTGTTTCTTGGCAGGCTAATCGGCAATCAGAGAAAGAAAAGCTCCTCATTTGTGGACTCTAACTAAAGGAAGGAAGTTTTTGTATGTGTATTCACCAGAGACCAAAATATTAAAAAGTGGAAGAGAAAAAACATATGTTGCAGTCCCCCAAAAAATAAATGGATAAAAAATTGCATTAGAAACATGCCCTCAGTTGACGATGTTCTAAAACAAAGCATTCCTTTAAAAGGAGCAGGCAAAACAATTTTACCACTACCACATTATTACAGCTTAAGAACAGGTTTTTCAGGCACTTTTTCTTCCAAATTTATACCCTCTATACAGAAATAGCAAAAAAAATGAAACAAGCTTAATATACCAGGTTCCAGTGGGCTTGCATTCTCTCTCTTACCACACTGCAATATGTATGCATGCAGAATGCCAGGGATATGGATCACATTTCCCTGCTATTTTTATGACATCACAACCAAGAAGTAATTGCAACACATATGAGCAGTGACATTAGTTTATTCAGCACACTTTTCTGAATACTCTATTTCAGTCAGAAAAGACATTGCAGCTCACAGCTGCTACACTTCTCCTATTGCAGCCTACTGCAAAACTCCACCAGATTCTCTTTCCATGTAACTACCAGCACTCAGGGTCCTCTCTCACATTCTCAGACTATTTCTTTCAAATTGTCTTGCATTTCTTGTGTTACTGAGTTGAACTTTCTTTAGCTTTTAATTACTTATTTGTTAAATAGCTAAATCTCTATGAAATCTTATTATACCCACAAAAATAAACAGATATCCTTTTTTTTTTTTCTTTTCCTTTTTTTTTTTTTTTTACCTGCACTGAATGATTACAAAATAAAGTAGGAACATGGTAAGAGGATGCAGTTAGAGACAGCATTTTTCTAGATGGACTTCTGGGATTCTCTGATATTTGTAGAAAACATTAACACTCTGCTCCCAGGTCACACACCTCCCTGTTCTGGGGACACCCTGTGCCTGGCACAGCTGGTGTGGGATCCTACACTCCATTGTCCAGACCAGGGATACCTGTGTCACAGAGGCTGCAGAGTGGCAGGTTAGACAGGAACTTCATCAAATGAGTCACACAAAACAAGGATCAGAAATGCTTAATGGTTATTGACTAACAATGCCAAAAAAAAAAATCTTCTTCTAGCATGACTTCATGTGTCTGGAAAATGAGTATAAGCTTTGCCAATGAAAGACCTGTTTAGCTGCAGCTCCAGAATAGCCACAGCAGCCACATCAACAAGCCATTCTAAATACCAGCAAGCTTTGAGAGCTGTTTCTCTTGACATCTCTCTCAACCACTGTAACATACCTCTAGGGATAAATATTATTTAAATATTAGTTGCATCGTATTTGGAAATGTTTTATCATCTCAAATTTGGAGCCTCTTAAAACAACATTATAAAATGCATTAAAGAAAACTGAGAATTAAATTAAATCAAATTTAGATCCTATTAAATTCAAGTTAATGGAAAATGTACTACTGGCTTTACGCAGATCCCAACAAGACCACAGATGTCTCATTTTCTTTCCAAACTCTATTGTTAAAATTTAGTTTCTCTTTATTCCCACAAACCAGAAATAACAATCAAAGCATAATGATTATAACCAGGAACTGACTTTACGAACACAATGAATATACAACTACAGAGTTACTTTCCTGTTTCCATTCACTGGTTTTTGCAGGTATATTCATGTCAGCTCTCTTCTCTATATCCAGTTGAGACAACTCTAATTTAAATATTTATATCCACCAGAATCTTTCTATGTAAATTGTTTGTCTTTGAAATTACCTTGTTCATTCAACCAGAATTTCAATGGGATAGGAAAGCATGGCTGTGAAGGGTCAGGTATGGAAATTGAAAGCAATTAGTTGTAAGTTCTGGCTTTCCAGACCACCAAGCACTATTCTGCACTTAACAAGGAAGAATTAATAATTAATCTTAAGTTTTTGGCAAGATACATTCTAGGCAAGAGCTTAATGCATTTGAACCACTGCTCCTCATCTTGGAACAGGAAATTGGATTTCTGTTTCTCTCTGGCTGACACTGTGGAGTCAATAATATTTCTCAAGGAACTAAAAGAAGTGCTGGTGATGCTGATGTTTTCAAGAGAAGGGTCTGATGCAGACAATCATGGTTAGGATATATCTCCTGTGCTGCATGACATCATTTCCTCATGTGTATATCCTAACAGTTGCCTGACTTTATCCCTCAGCAGTTTGAGGTTAGAAGCTTCTTTAACATGCCCTGGCTCATGAACCCAAAGGTTTGAGGCTGAAAGAAAGGATGTTTTCTGAAGGGTTTTCTGTGCCTCTTACAGAAGCTCTGAGAAATATTTTGTACTGTCTTCATAAAAGGCTGTTTGTTACTTTGGGTTATATTGCTCAGTCTCAAAATCACTGGACCCTATTAAAACCCTTTTGCTTAAAATCCTCTACCAAATATTGAACTGCAGTGTTTGACTGAAGGTTAGTTTCACCTTCCCATGGTGAAAGCAAGAAACAATTCTTTGCATCCACAGTGGCAGTAGAACTACTATTGCCTTACCCCTGGCAGCCTGCCTCCCAAAAGAAGAGACAGAAAACTGCATGTCTATGGAAGGAGTGAGAGGTGGAGTTCTGGGGAATTCCATCATCTCTTTTGTCTCCTGATAGCTCCTCTGGGATGGCTCCATCTCCTGAATCCCTTCCTCCTCAACCTCCTGTTTATACGAATGTGCTACACAGGAATTAAAAAGGGGGAAAAAAAATCCCATTATGACTAGCAAGGAAAGGCTTCTAGGCTTGCACATAGTGTCAGGGATCACCATTGCCTGAGCGCCTCATTTTCTGTGCCAGTCTGACTCTGCTGCAGTGCCCAACTTCAGGTTTTTCCTCCCCATGTTTGCATTCCCATTTTAATGGTGAATAAAATGCTTCTCAGAATAACCAAAGTAGATCAGTAGCACTACCATGACAGAAGCAAAAACAACAGTCTCTATTACGTCACATAATGAAAAAAACCCTTTTTTTACATGGACTGGGCGTCACATGAAAACTCACTTTGACAGAGTACAAGGAATATCCTAGTACTTACCGAGTACAGTCCTTGCACATGATTTTACACGCAAATATCCTTTCCACAAAAACTTTTTGCTGTTCAAATTCATCTGGAAAGCTTGACTTATTACTTTGTGGTATACCATGTTTTGCAGTATACCATATTTTGTAGAATAACATATTTCTCACATTTTTTTATAAAAAGGAACAATAACAGAGTATGTACAATCCAGAATTATATACAATTTTCACAGAACAAAATTTCTATTTGCCATCTGAGCTACAGAAAGGAATATACCACTGACAATTATGGTTGTTAGTTAAGTGCTAGTCAAATTTATAAACTCTGCGATACAGAATTAAAAATCAATCCATTAAACTTGATCCTTTCCAAATCTTCAGAGAGCTTTTGCTTCTAGTTCTGAGTAAATTAAAGAGAAGATCTTATTAAGTTAAATATATATTTTACCTAATTGTATTCATTCATATCTGATACTAAGATACTTAGTCTTTTTGTTGAGGCCTGTGACCAAAAAACCCCAACAGCATCACTTGAAAACAATCAAAGAGGTCAAACTTTCCTGTCTCAGCAGTTAAAGACCTAATTTTGACAGTCCATTTCTGAAGAGCAATGTCACTTGGGCATGTAAACTAATCTCTGGCACCACCATTTTCTGATATGTTTAGTGTTATCCACTTCTAGACTCCCTTGAGGCTTACAAACAAGAAAAGATGTAGCATGTATGTTAGTTATTATAGATTTAGAATTATAAATAAAATTACCAAATGAAAAATTGAAATATTTTGGTTTTTCTAGTTAGTGCTTATATTCCAACCTGAAATTATCCAGGGCCACGTTTGTCCAAGCTGCTATCTCATATTTTGCACATGAAAATGACTCCATGATGATAGATCAGATATATTTTGTGTCCTAAATATGAAGAATTGCATTTATCTAACTGATTCAGCTCTCAGTTTTGAGTCTGGGAGTAACAAAGCCAATATAAACTTAGTTCATAGTTCAGTAATTAATTGTTTGGAAACAATTCATTGTAAATAGTTTTGTATTTATAGCTACTATGAAACAATGAAGATAACATCTGAGAAGGCTCCAAGTGAAGCAGGAAGACGCTGCAAAGGATGTGCCATTGTCATTATTAATAAAGCTTCTGTCTGACTGCAGCACAAGGTGAGAGATTGGTATCAGCTGTGTCCCTGGAGGGACGAGACAATGCAGAGCTGCAGTGAGAAGAGTAACACACCCTTCTGAGACAGAGTACGTGGAGGATGAAGCATCGCCATGGTTTGTTCAGTTCCATTTGCACAAATGTCATGGCAAAAAATACCTTCACTATTCATTTATAAAAACCTTGCACAGCATGTCTATAATTTTGTATGGATTCCCAGAAAAGATCTTTTGGCCAAAATGTATTTATTCAGTGTCAGAAGAAATGCTTTGTTTCCTTGCACATTAACACCACAAGTTTGCATTTTGACTTCGTTAATGAAGGTAAAAATGCTCTTTCATGCAGATACACTGGATAATAAATTCTGAGTAATTTGCAGCCCCTTCAAAAAACATCTACAACTGCATTAAAGAATGTTCTTATAGGACAAAACAACAATAAATAAACCAAAAATAGCAAGGCTGATGCGTATCTTTTCCTGATTTTCCAAAAATGGGAAGATTTAGTGAAACTAAACCGGATGACAAAACCATTCCTATTTCTGAGAATAAACTGCAGTCTAGCCCCAATATGTAGAAGCGGAAATTGCTATTGCTGTGAGTATACATTTTTCTACTTTTTGTATAAACAAGCCTTAAAGAGAGACAGGATGTGAGCACACCCATCCTCTGGTGAGTACACTAAATCATCATGCAATTTTTTTTTTGTTCTAGATCAATAAATCTCAAATTCTCTAGACAAATAAATACAATAGGGAGGCTAGAAATGAGCTCTTAGGGGTGGCAGTTTCTTAATCCAACACAGTACAGCCAAACCAGAAAAACTCACTGTTTGTTCAGTTGTTTCTCCAAGGTCACCCATGCTCTGTCTACTGTGTCAAAATAAGGAGAGATCTCTTGTTCTATTGGCACTAACTTGCACCCAGATTGGTAGAGTGTCATCCTTGCTATAGCACATGTATCTTGGAAAGGTTTGCATAGTTAGGGACAGAGCCAAAGAACTAGTGCAGACAATCAGGGGTTAATTTGAGATAGGATTGTTAAGAAATAACTGCTCTGAATATGTAATAATAATGATTATAAACAAAAAAGGAACTAATCATTTGATGTGTGCTTTGTCTATAAATACCAGTCCAATAAAGTCATGTTTCAAAGGCTAAAACAAGCCTGAATTATCATTCAGTCTTCTATACAACGCTCTCACAGAAGCCTATAATTCACTGAAATATAAATATTTATACATAAATATATAGATACATGTATTGACTTGCAACAAAGCATTCAGTTCTTCAATGTTCTCTTTGGCAATCCTTTGTTTGGCTGCAAAGAAATAATGTTTGTTCTTCTGAAAGTACATGCTAAAGATAAAGTATGGTACAAAAACTGACAACATCTACATGAGAAAAAGATTTGAAAGGACAATTTTTTAAAAGAGCATATGAAAATATGCTGTTTGTACACACTCCAATATGTATTGCAGTGTACATCTTATCTGAGTTTTTCCATTGCAAGGTACCTTCTATTCCCATTTGACATACCTAAATTATAATTTACAGAAAACATACTTATCAATATCTTACATGACATTCAAACAAGAATTACTATATTGAAATTCTTGATTAGCATGGCAGGGGCTGTCTCATATGACAGGTTATAAAAAATCCTAGTATCTTGTCTTATTCTGCTCTCCTTTTCCTGTGCCTCCTTCTCCTTAAATTATCAGTTATTATCATCAATCATCTTGCCTTCGCTATGCTTCCAAAGTCTCCATTCCTGTGGCTCATCCTCCCTACTGCACACTCAGTCTTCCTGTGGCCAAATTCATTTCCCCCTCTTCTCTTGCGTTTCTCCAAGCCATCGCAAACTCCCTCCTCCCTGCACACCACCACAGCCCAGTCAGCTCTTCAATCCCTTCTTTCCCAACTCTCAGCCTTTAATTGACCTTCCTACAGGAACTGTTGCCAGCTACCACTTCCCCTTCCCTCTCCTCCTCTGCCTCCTTTGCTGGTCAGTCTGGGTGGGAGAGGAGGAGCAGGAGATGGAAATGGGAGACAGCCTGTCTCCCTGCCAGGTGTCCGTGTGGAGGCACGGGCTGTGCGGTGCCGCTGGTGGGGGCTGGAAATCTGCTGAACACATGAGAAGCTGGGAACACTCGGGAAAGGAGGAGATCCAGAAGGGGGCCAAATGTAGACATCATCAGTGCACACCATTTGGCAAACTCGTAGATGCTAAAAATTGAAAAGCAGGGGGAGGAAGCTAAGTTCCTGCTAAGTCATCTTGTGCAAAATATGTGTCAATCACTGCCTCATTCTAAATCACTACCTGGTCCTAACAGTAGCAGTTTGGAGCTTTGCATTTAGTTCTCCATACTCCAAGAGAACCCAGGCCCATGAAATAAGCATATTCTTATAATATATATATACATTTACTTTAACACATTGTGGTTACCTCTTTAAATTTCTGAAATGTTTTTTTACCTACCTGTCACTGAAAATTACACTGTGTCCTTTTCCTCTAACTGAAACATAACAGGCCTAAGAGGATTGAGAGTCAGTTTTCAGGTTTATTTATTATTCTTTTTGATGAGAGGTGGTTTGAAATGAAATAACTTCTGACAAGCTCTTTCCTTTTCATTTGTTCTTATTTGGTGAGGGTGAGGGAGGTGGGGGGGTGAAATCTGCATCAGTAGATTTTGTTTTGACAGTAAAACCTCTTTCCTCAAATGAAAAAGAAGGATGATGGAAATTGAGATTAGCCTCACATGTGTGGACAGACCATAGAGTTATCAAGAATTATTCCATATGCAGAAACAACATATCAATGACCTAATTTGTTAACTGGCACCCAGTCAAACCTCAGAGCCACCCAAGGTAGGAAAAAATAAAACCAGCTTGTGGATTCTTAGGCAATCTTGCTTTGTTTTTCTTTCATTCGGGGGAAAGTCCTTTCAAAACCACTTCATTTCTCTGCTACATGTATTCATATTCTCTTTTGATATTCATTCAGTTGCGTAGCAAAGAATTTTATGCTCAGCCATAGCAAAACATGTATAGACAAGCTCAACAGGACTTTTCATGTTGTGCTGTCAACACTGCACAATGCCAGCCCTTTTTAAAATAAAAACTTTATGCAAAAAAATGTTCAGACTTTTGGATCAATTGATAGCTAGTGATATCAACTGAATTACAGCCTTTACATTACTTTATAAGGTTGATGGCTTGCAGAAACACTGATTCTGGGGTTGGAAGTACCATGAATACAAATGTGTGAAATACATTAATTTCTATCAATTATTAATCCCAGAGCTATGATTTTGAGATCTTCTTATATATTTTAATTAAATACTCTTGAACCTATCACATCCCTCCACATACTTCTTCTTAGGTAGATAATTGTTTGACACAGATGATTAATTTAGTAAAATACAGATACAAAAAAATTCTTGAGTGTGAAATCTTGAAATATATGGTTAGCTGTGCAGCACCTTTGTCAAAAAGGGTTTATTTCTCAACATGCCCTAAATATTCTCTGAAGTCAAAAACTCAAAACCAAAATAATGAATAATTTGACCAAAGTTCAATTCTTTTGCACAAAAGAATAGATCACTCCTCCCACTTACACTAAAGCAAGAGATTTGCCATGATGTTCAAAAGAGCTTTGGTGGATTGTTGGTGAATATATTTGTGATTGCTGTGTGCTTGCTACTGAAGAGCATTTGCAGCTCAAAAATGTTCCTCATAATATTTACTGTCCAGCATATGCTCATAAGTGTCAGTAAGAAAACCTTTTCTGCTATCACAGGTAGAAATTAATTCCTGATTACCATCTAAGTACAAAAATGAAAAGGATCTATGCACATTAGATAACATAACATTTGAAAAGGTCAGTAGGAAATACAAAGAATGGTAAACTTCAAAAAAAAAGCAGTTTTACCTTAGACTAAGTATGACTGTAAGAGACAGGCTAAGTCCTACAGCCATAGGATACCAAAAATAAACAGATGCTGCTCAAAGCCTGGTTTGAATGGACTGAGTAGCATTATCCTCTCTGTAGGGGACAAACATTCCCCCCTTTCTGAAGGAAAATATGCGTAATTTCAAGCAAAGACATTCTGAAATTCTGGAGAAAGTCATTTTCCTAAAACATTGTAAGGGTGATAATACCTGTGAATACTTTCCATTGTATATCCCAGTGCCATGAATGACTACATAAACAGGTAGTGCTACCATGGGTACTTTTCCTTTCCCAAAAGAACTATGGAAACTATCCTGTCCATTACATAGACCCCATATCAATATTTATGTTTCTCACAATAATACATATTTTCTTATGCCAATGCATAATTTTAAGGTCACTGATTGCAAGAGCTTACTAGGCCAATTTCCAGACCTTCACAAAGCACAATTACATCCATTAAAGATGTGTGTCTCAACTTACCTAAAAGGAAATAAAATAATCTTAAACTTTGAGATGTATGATCTGCCTCTAAATCAAATTTGCTTGGATGCTGTAAAATTCCTACATCTTAAGTGGAAAACCGTAATTATTGCATTTTACACTTCTAATAGAAATTAGTATAAGGCAAGGTATTGAAATACATTTGAAACTTTTTCTTCTGCACATACTTGTGCTGGCTAAGCCGTGCTAGTGAAAAAATCATACAGACATGAAAAAGAAGTATGAAAAGGAACTTAACTCTGTTGGGGGTTTTATTTTTGAGTTCAGATCAAAATTTCAAACAATGACAAAAAACAAACAAAATCAAAGCATAGGTAATACCAAAACCCCACAAACCCAAAAAAGCAAGAACAGAATTTATCATTTCTATAAAACAGAAGATCACAGATGTTTGGAACTTTGGATGTGCCAGATGGAGGAAATATAACAGGACCGATGGAAATTTGGACAGGCTAGACTTTGAAGCTGACGTTTGATGAGATGAAGTCACTGAGAAACAGAATTGTCATGAAAAGTCTCATAATATCACATGCCAACCCAAACCCAATGGCTGTGTCTATACTGATAAATAAAACAGGGCCAGAGAGCAAAACAAAATGTGACTGTTTTTGGAGATAGTCCCTGGAAAATGTTTGACCCAGAAATCTGCCACATATTGACTCAGAAGGAGTTGTTTGGAGAGATCCTCCAAGAGCCTGGGACTGAGCCAGTAGTTAAGCAGTGTCTACAATAAAGTATCCAAAACTCTACTTCCCTCCCTTCTTTTATTTAGCTCACAATGGCAATTTGTACCATCTGCCCAAATATTGCTAATGGTGGGAAGTGGTTATAATATATCATCCCTTGGTTAGATACAATGGAGTCTAATGAAGGATTTCTTTGAGATTCTAGAGCCTTGAAGACAGTGCTATGCTACAGACAGCTTCAGCTGTCATTTCTCTTGGTTGCTGTTGATGCAGCAAATGATGCAGTATGGCTATGCACTTACAGTCAAGATCTCCTGGAGCCTTCTGGCCAAACCTTGTGCATGTTAGTTTCTCATTTCAGCTGGACAAGTACCACATTTGTCTACTTCAGTTCTGAAAAAGTTAAAAGAAATACCAGCCACATTAGCAAGGTATTGGAGGACATTTATAGAAGCATAATTAGATAGTCTCTCATTTCCTTCCTTCTCTCCTGCTTCTCTGATTGCCCAGCCCATGCCAGTAAAGTAAAGAAAGCATTTTCACAATGATTTTAGATTGCAAACAGACAGGACTAAAGACCTTTTCCTAATGTTCTCCATATATAGTCCCTAAACCAAAACCTTCTTTTTCCTGTTCAGTTCAAGACCTTTTCATAACTAGGTCTTAATCCTTCATTGCTGGCTTGATGCCCTGGGGTACGGATATAGAAGTTCATGTAGGATGTCGAGCTTTTGTTAGATGGAACAGCTTTCCTAAATTGAAGATTTAAAGTGGAGGCTCTGCCATGTCACTGAGAGATCCATCTTGTGCAACACAAAGGCACTAGTTTTGAAACAATGCCATAGGAACAGCATCTTGTGCCAGACACTACATTTATTCAGGGTTACTTGAGCAGAAGTAATGAGAAGCATTAAAGCAAAGTTTACATAATGAAATGCAATATCAAACACTCTATGTACATTAGTGAGGAGAGTAGAGATTGAGTTGTTTTGAACAAAACTTAGTCTGCTTCTTCAGAATGGAAAATTACTAGCAGACTGCAAAATTACCCTCTCCCCAATTTTAATGTTATTTTTGACCTAATATAAATATGTTTGATTGTGGCTCATTTTGACAAAATGACAAAAATATCTTCTAAAATGTCTGATATATTCTTTTTAGTAACTCTTACTCAGCAACCTGATCTTAGAGAGGCCTGTAAAATATACAATGCCATTCCATAAGATGAGGAAAAAAAAATGATGAAATAAAAATGCATATCATCCACAGAGCAGAGTATTAACAGAAGCCAACAATACAAGATAGCAAAACTAGATAGCATTTTTAGAAAATTATATTCTGATTAATACCCTATGCAGAGAACAAGGCTAAACACCTTTGTCTCCTTAGGGAACCTGCTTTGCATGGGAATGGGCTCAGATCTCCTTTAAACAAAGGGCTTTTAACCCACATCATGACTTCTGGTGAGGAATTCATGCCTGAAGGGAGTCAATGCCAGCAAGTTCACTTCAAAGAATCTGGAGGGCAAAAAGCAGAATTCAGAGCCTCTGTGACCTATATGCACTTTCTACGGAAGGCCCCATAACCCACCTATGTAAAGAGCTACCCCAGGAACCCCAAAACTGCTTCCCATAAAGCTTGCTCAAGCCTAATAAGCCTTGAACCAGGGAGAAGTTCCTTATATTTCTACCATTCTCTGCTACATGTGGCAGTAGTGTGGCCATATGGAGAATATTACCTAAGCAAGGTAATTTATACATGGGTACGAGAAGGATGACAGTCTATGCAGAGAGGCCTGGACCTGTTCCAGAGGGAGGCAGGCAGCAGCTCTTCCCTCTCACCTGAACACCTTCAGGGGTACAAAACAGTTGAGGAATGTCTCAGGACATGATCTAGAGAAGGAACCTGCTGGTTCTGGAATAATAGTGCCTGGGGCTTTTTCCTTACTTTTTCTTTTACTGACCCAAGAAAACCTACTGTTTCTTTACAGGTGCTAGGGGGAACCTCTTCGATAAGGCCATGATTTTTGTCCAGAAAATAGTATTTGAAAGCAAAGTATTATGATGACTGTATGGATTATGTACACATAGCTCAAGGATCTTTATCTTTTCCTTTTCTTTGATTACCCATGGCTATAACAAATCTTCCAGAATTTGACAGCAAAATCTGCCCAAGCTAAGAGAAAGCTGTGACCAGCTTCCCAGATGGCTGCAGCAGGAAGATGAGTCTCCCACTGTGCTGCATCCTCAGGAAAACACAGGTCTAGTTTTTTCCCACTTTTCCCCCTCTCATATTTTCAGCTGTTTGCATGTGTGTAGCTAGGATCACCTCAGGCAAAGGGTGGCATGGCAAACCAAGGCAGAAAACTGGGCAGTGTCAGGAATCAGCTATAGGATGGGTGCAGCTCATGTAGAAAGATTGCAAAAGGCTGTGACATTGCAAACCAGCCTGAAGAACAGGAAGAAACAGCTGCTCAAAACTATGTCCATGACCTTTCCATGGACAAACCCAGTGGGGAATACATGTATTCTATGAATGATAAGGGAACAGCCAAATGAAGTGCAAATGGGAAAGACAGACTGAAACAGGGCCTGGACAAAGACCAAGAGAAGAAATTACTAGGGAAAAAAAAAAAAAAAAAAGAAGAAGTAATTAAGACCCCACATATAGTAGAGGAGAAAAGCAAAGCTTTGTGCCAAAAATCCTAAGAAAGCCCACAGGAAGAGCAGATGGGAAATATGTGTGGAAACAGTGCTAACACCTGCAACAGGTGTGTTATTTTTTCAATATGAAGAAAGAGTTCCAACCACATATGACTGCAGCACAAGCACTGAAAGAGACCTGTCAGAAAGACAGAGAGGATAAGCCGTCCCAACCGATTAATTTGCATACAAGGAAAGTAGTTCAAAATATTACATAAGCAAAACATGATAGAGAGCCAGGATGAAAAGGACTGTCATAACAAAGGTGTTGCTAGATTTATTGAGTAGTGCTCCAGAAGTTCTAATCATCATATTCCCTAAAGAAACAAATGACACCAATAAAGTATATTTATACAAAATACAAGAAACTGTTCCTTCAGACAGTAAGGAAAAGAAAATCTTATCTGCACAATGAGGAACTGTGCAGATAAGAAACTTGCAGAAGACTTCCCTGTGTGAAGCACGGGTGAAGAAAGTAAAATGCTGGAAGCCAACCAAGGAAAGATCCGATGGGGTAGGCTGGAGGGGTTTGATGCACAGATCACTGGAATGCCTCCTGCTGCCACAGCCAACTGTTTGGATTACACTGTCTCCCCTAATGCAGACAGGTTGCCAGCCTCTTGGGCTCAGAACTGGCAGAGCCTGTTAGGCAGGCTGCAAACCTTCAGGAGAAGGAGGGAAAGGGAAAGCTTTCACTTAATTTGGATAATCCGGCTTGTACTTCCAACATACAAATTAGGCGAGAAACTAAAATTGTTCTGAAGCAAAAGATGAAGGATAACATGAACATAATGCCTGACTCAAATGTGTGGGGAAACAAGCAACAACTGGAAGGTGCCGTACTAAATAAAGGAGATTACGATCTGGAAAGACTAACTGAAACTTAGTGGGATAATTCCCTCGTGTTGAAAAGACAGGATGCAGTATGCATGGGAAAGGCAGAGTAGAGAAAATCACGAGGCACAAAATATGTTATATAATGCTTTCAAAGCGCATATTTTATCATTTTGAGAGTGACAATACTAAATGGTAAAAATCTCAGGTAAGCATACAAAAAATTACAAAAATCCAACAACAACAACAACAAAACCCCACAAAACTCCTACAGCAATAATTTCATGCATACCCCTTAGGCTCGTACTCTGAAACAGAGCCAGGGAAGGCGCAAACCTCTGATTGCATTTTAGTTGATCGAGTCTCTAGATAGTGCGTACAGATGCAAAATTGTCAAACAAATAGAGTGAATTCCAAAAATTAAAGATGAAGAGTTGGGTCAAAGTTTCAGCTGTTGGGAGGTGGAGCATTGAAACTATGAAATCAAAGCACTTGAATCCAATACAGGAAGAAATTAATTCAGTGAGAAAAATGGTGTAAGGGAATCAACTCCACTTCCAGAAACATTTTAGGGAACATAAAATATTGAATATGGGATATGAATAAATGCTTATGTTTAAAAAGAAAATGAAAAAAAGAGAAAAACATTCGGGACTTCTGGGGAAACTGCAAAAGAAATTAAACTCATCTGTGGGGGGGGGGGAAAGGAGAAGGAGATACAAGGCAAAGCAATGGTCAGAGTGTCTTCAAAAGGGCTATTCAGAGTTCAAAGTACATATACAGGAAGGAGTGGTAGGAAAGGAATCCAAGGACTCTTAAATCTCAATAGTCCAAGAAGGGAAAAGGAGAATAAAAGGACTTATATAACTACCAAAGGGGGAAAAGAAGTACAAAGATCAAAAGAGACTCTACCAATGAAAGGAAAATGAAAGAAAATGAAATTTAAAGTTGAAAGTTAAAAGAAGATACAACCTGAACTGTGTATCTTTTTTAGCATGAAAAGAAATACTACAAGCAATTTAGAGCCAACCCCTCCAAACTCAACCTCAACTGTTTGGAACGGGTCCCAAAAAGGACCACGCTGAGACCCCTTATGTACTTTTGAAGTATTCAAGAATCAAGAGTAATCAAGAGACTTATCTTTGGCATAGAATGTAGGTAATTTAGGGTGTGGTTTACAGGTTCTATCTTGGGCAATAAAGGCACCAATATCTCTGAGCCAGTCGCTCTAGGTTTTTCACAATAGACAAACAGGAAATTACCTGTCCTGATTTTAGCTGGCATAGAGGTTTGCCTTTTGTTGTTTTGTTTTTTTTCCACATTAGCTGGTACAGGGCTGTGATTTGGATTTGTGCTGTAAATAGTGTTAATAATACATACATGTTCTCATCATTGCTGAGCAGGGCTTACACAGAGCCAAGGCCTTTTCTGCTTTCCATACTGCCACACTGGGGAGGGAGTTGGAGGTGCTTGGGAGGTTGGGAGGAGACACAGGTGGGACAGATGACCCCAAATGACCAAAGGAATATTCCAGACCATATGGAATCATGCTCAGTATAAAAAGTGAGGGGGTAAGAAGTAGGAAGGGGGGATGTTTGGAGTGATGGTGTTTGCCTTCCCAAGTCACTGTTATGTGTGATGGAGCCCTGCTCTCCTGGAGAAGACTGAAAACCTGTCCATGGGAAACAAGGAATTGATTCCTTGTTTTGTTTTCCTTGCATGCATGGCTTTTGATTTACCTGTTAAACTGTCTTTATCCCAATCAACAAGTTTTCTATCTTTTACCCTTCTGATTCTCTTGCTTACCCAGTGGTGGGTGAGTGACAGAGCAGCTGCCTGGTAATCAGTTTCTGGCTGGGGTTAAACCACAACACCAACCACTGTTACACACGAGGGAGCCCTGTTTTCCTGGAGATGGTTGAACACCAGCCTGCCCATGGGAAGTGATGAATGAATTCTTTGTTTTGCTTTGCTTGTGTGTGAAACTTTTGCTTTTCCTATCTCTGCACATGAGTTTTCACTTTTACCCTTCCAACTCTGCGCCCCATCCACTGGAATGCTGTGTGAGTGAGAGGCTCTGTGAGGCTTCAGTTCCAGCTGGGGTTAAACCATGACATAAACTCTGCATAATAATGTTAGCTTCTGGAATACCATCAGACACATCACATCCAGAGACACCTACTTTTGTCCTGGGGGTATAAAAAGCATCCTAATTTAGATTTAGAGATCTAACTTGGGCACGCTTCAAGTCATATGAGACAAATGTCACCGTTCCTTTCTAAATATTACAAAATCTAGAAGGATGAATTAATGCATGCATGTGATACGTGAAGTTGATTCCAAAATAGAAAATTCAAAAATTCAGATGACAATATTTTAGGTCTGTTTTTTGTGAATGTTAAAAATAGCATATCCTCTTTAAGGACAATATTAACAAAGATGAATGTTAGGTCCACCATTAGGTAAACACAAAATACTGAGTTTTAATACCCCCTGAAATATAAGTAAAATAAATATCTTACCAGAAATGCCTAATGTTGACTGGTTATGACAACAGAAAAAATAGCAATATTGGTAGAAAAAAATTAATATTGTCAAAGTAAGAAAATAAAATACCTAGGACGTATTGTCATTGTCTAATCTCTTCAATCAGAGGGGATGAAATAGGAAAACAATCCTTGCTCTCAGAAGTTTTGGATTGTATGTGCCACAGTGATGTGAACTGTTGAAAAAGTACATTTTGAGAAGTATTGTATAGCAGGAAGAAAATAAATGATTTAACACCTTTAATGGCACCACCATAGGAACACAAGGGAGCCATCAATATAAATGAAAAAGTGGTGCAATTTTACTGGAAGATATAACTGCGGCCAACTCACTGTCACCATGGTGGGCCCTGTCATCTCCAAAATGGAGCAAACCCATTGGCTAGAAGCTGCAGGAAGAAATGTGCAGGAGGCCTGTGTCTCAGGCTGACTGAGGGTGTATTGTATGTGTGTGTGTGCCATGTTTTTTCTGATTCTACATCAAACTGCTTCATCTTCCCAGCAATCATTCTCTTCTAATATAAAGGATAACATAATCTATTTACCAGCAGATCTGACAGAAAAATTGGTAACATCCAACTTTTGGAAACCCAGCCTAAATTTACAAATTTTCATTTCATGCATTTTGCTCAATTTGAAATGAACTTATTACAACACTGCATTACTCAGCACTGTAACTGTTTAAAAAAATCTAAGCTTTATAAAACTCTATTTCTTAAGGAAAATACTATTTTGCTAAATAACTTATAAACCATAGAGTATCCACCTTGCAACTCAGGTAACACCTGCATGATGAGCACTATTCGCTAGTAACCAGTAATCTAAAACTAACCATTTCACTATGGATTCAGAAAAAGGATAAAAGTCCATTTCTATGTGCCTGTGTTTATAAAATACTACTGTGGCAATTATATATTTCATTAGCAATGTGAGCCCATGAAAAACATAGAGAAAAATTAAAATTAATTTGCATTATGAGAAAATAGATTTCTGTGCTTTTATACTTTTATATCTTTACATTACAAATAGAACATTTACTTCTTTTCTTAGACACAGAAAGTGCCTTTTTATTTCTTTGTTCCTTATTTTTCTAGTTACAACAACTCTAAAAGAATATTTAAGGTAGTAACTGTCTCAGTGTTACAGCACTGTGGGTGAGAGGGAAGACCTCCCAAAAGACAGGAAGGAAAAATGAATTATAGTGTCTTCCCACTCATAAATATATACTGAATTTCTTTACAGTCAGGCAAGACCTTAATCTCTACAGCTGTGACACCTACAACTGCCACCATGTGCAAAGAATTCATAATCAGCAGTGTGAAATAACTCCTAGGAAATGTCAAGCAAGAAGAAAATCAAAGAATATAATCTATGATGCATATTAAATGTGTCAGAGGCCCCAGAGTAAAAAAAATGCATGTAATCATATGATTACAAGTTGTAGTATAAAGGGAGTGTTAAGGTTGTCAAGAAAAGAAAATTCCTTTACTTTAGCAGGCCTAATTTTTGCTCCTTGCAATTTTCACCACTGGGGCTCTTTTTCTGGGCTTTGTTGGCTTGGGTATTTTTGGTTGGGTTTGAGGGGAAAGAAGAGGTTAGGGAAACTTTTTTTTTTTCCTTTTGTTTGTTTTGTTGCTGTTGGGGTTTTTGTTTTTTGGTTTTTATTTTTAATTTTAAATGTGGATTTTTGGACCACTGTTCCTCTTCTTGGAGGTCTGCAGCACATGACTTCACTGGCAGCGACCCTGCAGAACAATGAGCTCTGCAGTGAAGTTATTCTTGGAGACCAGGCGACAGGATGTTCTCATGTAGGCAGTATGCAATTATACATTGTTATCTGGGGACAGCTGATCCAGCAGCCAGCACGCTGCAACACAAGTCAATGTTGTTACTCATACAGAAAGGATAAACCTCCCTGCAGAACAGAGGTTAAATCTAGCAAAAGTATCCAAAGAAATAATCAGTTTCTCCAGCTGCAGGTGTAAAGAAGAAGTTAATGACCCCAGTTGCATTATTACTCCCTCTAATATTATCCTAGATTATATTAATTGCTTCAGCATGTATGTCTGGTACAGAACTAACTTAAAGAAATACCTTTTGTCTTTTCTGTCTTATTCATACATATTGCATACATACAGCAATCCAAAGTGTTTATATGAAATGCCAGTTTATCATCTGTGCTCTCCCAATCCAAGGCTACAGAGAAATTTAGAGATAGAAGTTGGATTACAACGATTTACATCTGAACTAATAAAGAGAGCTCTGTGACGCAGTTATCACAGTACTTAAAGATATCAACCCCCAAATTAGTCATCCTGGTTTCTTTTATAGCTACTGGAGAGCACTTGTAGGGTGTCTCTCATCTTAACCTGTAGCAGTCCTTTTAAAATACTCTAAAAGGACATGCTTCTGTCCATTAATCATATTCTCCATTGACAACAGTCATAAGTTTCTGAAGATAAATTCCACCTTCCCAGTGTAGCTAGAGATAAGGCTGTCTGGGAGATTATTTATGCTATTGAAATTGGAGAAAAAATGGAAAAAAAAGACAGGAAGATAGAAAAATTCTTCATCATCACTAATATTAGGTTTGTTTTTGGAAAGGCAAAAGTGCTGTCACAGTCCATCTGCCTTAGCACAGCAGCAACTTCTTTCTTATGTGTGCAAGCATTTAAATCTCATTTTTGGGCATACCACTGTGTAAATCCAGTACCTGGGTAAATGTTTGTACAAGG
Organism: Zonotrichia leucophrys gambelii; assembly: GCF_028769735.1. Lineage (NCBI taxonomy): Eukaryota > Metazoa > Chordata > Aves > Passeriformes > Passerellidae > Zonotrichia > Zonotrichia leucophrys. Next base: position 48,266,602 of record NC_088169.1, read on the forward strand.
GTCCTCATAGATGTAGCTAGCAGGACAATTTTCAGCAGGATTGGGGTCATCCTTCTTCCATTCTACCCATGATAAACCCATTATTTTTTTCCAGTGTGCACATCCAATGCATATTATTTGAGCTGTTCAGACTCCTAATGCTGATTCACCTTCTTGCTACCCAACTTCCTGACTACTGTGGGAGGGGTTATATCACAGATGTTTTCTCAAGGAAAATAATTCTTATCTGATATGGTAGTTGTCCTGAGGACTAGAATGGCCCGTGGGCCACAATATCCCTTAGGTAATCAGTTGGATGGCTTTGTTCCATGAAGTGGGTGCTACTAATGAGCACACAAAAAATAATGCTAAATTAAGTATCATAACAAAATAATGTATTGTCTATAAAAGTCATTTTCATGACCCTCTGGGCTCAATGAATGCAAAACATTTTATTTGAGATTATGCTTGAGGAGCTACAGCAAACTGCAGAATGACTCCAAAATCCAGTTACCAGAAGAGGAAGATTTGCCTTCAGAATGCGCATGTATAAAGGTAATTTTTTGGTTTTGGTGTAATTTTGTGAGATGTAATACTATCTGACTTTGAAACCTGTGTATGATCATGTTTCCTCCGAACTTTGTCACAAACCTTTGAGACAGACTGAAATTTGACCCAGCAGAATGGTACCTGTGGTAGCTGCATAACTGATCAGTCTGCTAAATAAAATTATGGGAATAATAATTTGGGGAGTTATGTTGGCAATTTAGTCATTGAAATGAAATTACCAAATGCAATGGGCTGATCCTGGCTGGATGTCAGGCTCCCACCAAAGCATCTCTATCACTCCCCTCCACAACTGGACAGGGGAGAGAAAATATAATCTTGGGTCATTTTGTTAAAGCTATCCAGAAATTGGGAAGGAGCTTTTTCCTATCAGAAAGTCTTCTGTGGGATTGTAACATTTCTGATCAAATTATTCACAAGGAATTCTCTCAGCTTTAAACAAAACCTACTTCAATTTAAGTGAGAGAAATACCATCAGCAGCTTCTTCCCCAGAGAGACCTACAGTCTCCCAATACATGAGAAAGTACAAATACCCACTCACCTCACTTACTGTGAACAGTTGTCACATCCCAACTCAAAATACATCAGAGCTGAACTACAGTCTTCTCTGAGACTCTGCAAGAGGCTTTATCAACAGAGAACTCTCACAAAGTTTTTCCCTTTGCATTTTGCATTCAGAACAGAGTCCTCAATCACATTGCTTTAAACTTGTAGTTACTAAAGGAAATTGTGTATTTTGGTCCATTATTTGGTTTAAATTCAGACCAATTTTTATACCATCCTAGTTCTGATTTCTTCATTAGCCTGTATCTCCCAAATTAAATAGGAGCTTATACTATGAGTTTTTTCTTTTGGTCACATACTCTACCAGCCTCAATCTGAGTTCAGACTGCACTTTTCTTCATTTTACTATTCTTTGTTTAACTGCTTGGCTTCAAAAAAGGTCTTCCCCTCACATTCTCTTCCCTTCTTCTCCTCTGCTTAACTGATTTGCAGTTCTTCCCTTCAGTCCTTCTAGGTCCTAGCTAATCCCCTGAGCAGACAGCAATGGAGAAGCTGCCAGAGCAATACCAGGGCTGATTCAACATGAGCTACTGGAGTAGCTTTTGAAGAATCCCAGCACTATGTGCTTGCCTATTGAAAGTATTTTGCTTGGTATAAATTACTATATCTTTTGAGTGTAAAATCTTATTTATTTTATTTATTCAGCAATTAGCTTTGAGAAGGGGGAGGGGTATTTTTGTTTGAATTGTGAATATAAGTTTAAATGTCTCGTCCCACTGTGGAACAGGAAAAACATTCCTTATTATGCTGTAGTTACTTATCAGAAGCTGTTAAGGAAAAGAAAGAGAAAGAGAAAGAGAGAGAAAGAGAAAGAGAAAGAGAAAGAGAAAGAGAAAGAGAAAGAGAAAGAGAAAGAGAAAGAGAAAGAGAAAGAGAAAGAGAAAGAGAAAGAGAAAGAGAAAGAGACAATACATTTGTGGAGAGTGCTGAAATTTGTTAGGCCTTTCAGATCTAAGGATGGATAAGCCTCAGGGAAAAGCTAGATATGCATGTATTTCTTTAATTGGTTTCAAATACGATTTCTTTGAAGTGTTTCTGGACTAAATTAAAATTCTGTTTCAAGAAATTTGTTTGGTCATAGTGTCAACCATTGTCATTGATTTTGGAGAGAGAAGAGTAAGACAAGCTTCAAAATTAGTCATAGTTTTCTGGAACTGTATCTGAGAAGGTTGTTTGAAGCTGAAAGTGTCACAAATTTTTCTAAGAGTTATTTGATCTGTACTGTATGTGCACATTGATATTTTGACCTTGGCCAACCTTGAGGTTGGCTTCAGCCATGCCTGTCTGCATAAGATGTGCTTTCCCCATCTGCACTACACCAAAGCCTCTGTATTGTACCAAAGTAACCCCTACTGCAATTTTTTTTTCCGAAGCAAAGCTATTAAAGATCTCCCCTCTGACAATACAGCTCTTCTTCCAGCTATATCCTTCCTTTGCAGGAAGCAAAGTGGATGAAAAAGAAGCAGAAAATAGGAACAATGGACTGCAGTTGATAGGCAGCATCTTCATCACTTCTCTCCAGTAAAGACAGCACAAAGTGTCATTATAGAGCCAATATCTGCACATCCCTCTCACTTCTGATCCACTCCTCAAGGGGAGCTTTGCACTTCTTCGTCAAGAATACCTGACCAGTGATGCTTGAGTTGTTCATCCAAAGGTTTTGCACTGTTTCCACGCTAAAGTTAGAAAAAAACATAGTTCTTGTTCACTTACACCAATGCTTCCACTGCAAACAAAAGCATATCCAGATAAGAGAAGTAATAAATAATAGTGTGTTGGCATTATTTTTTGTCAGAACCATCAAAAAGCATTGCATAAAAAATTGGTTGGAAAAAAATTCTTCCCTTCAATTTGACAGTTAAAATAGATAAATATAATTTCACAAATGAGTGATTTTAAAAGTTGCAATAGCTAAAAAAGTAAATTATCTGTGATAAATTGTAGCTCACTAAACCAGTGCAAAAGGTCATTTACTAAAGTAAAATATTACCATGTATTACCATTTGTTAAAGGGAAAGTAAAGCCTTAATTGATATTCACTGAATAATTAAATTAATAGGTTACCTATGTTAATAACATAAGAACCTCCAAAACAGCTAAAATGAAAACCAGAAGTCATAGAATAGCAACACTCAGCCTAGGTATGACTGTCATGGAAGAAAAAAATCCCAAAAAACCAGGAAATAGGAATAATATAGTGCTATTTGTCGGTTGCCTATCAATGATACCCTAGGTATGTCTTTTTCCCTATTTGTCTGTAGCTTATATAACAAGAAGCATTGTATGCAGGCTAGGCATAAGTATAAATGCAGAATCATGCAGCCTAGCTATGCTTTCTGTTTCCTTCTCAAAACCTTGTTTCTGAAAAACAGAACGAGGGGAAAAATTCTTAAATGGTTTATTATTTATGACACTTAACAAAAGCAGTGCCACTAAATGTATATGTTTTTCGTGCTGAAATAGTGTCTGTCTAGGAGAGGAAGGACTGGCTGCCCCGGTGCCAGCAGAGGGAGCATAGAGCATTGCTTTTTGTGGGCTCCAAACCTGCGAGGGGAGCTTTGTCCCTTCTTGTTCCGATTTTTTCCCCCAAATTAAATATTTTTGAAACTTAATGATCGCACACTCCGTGCTAAAAGCACCTTTTTATGCATCACAAACACAGCTGCGAGGAAACACGGGAGTCAGGTTGCTGTAGGATAATTAACTTCTAGCATCTGGAACAGCATGGTACACACAGATAGGGAATTTCACCAAGATGAGACCTAAAACATCCCGAGGCACGGTGGCTGTATTGTGTAACAAAAAGGTATCTCCAAATCATCCCGATTTAGGGGCAGGACACATGCCCTGGGCACAGCAGCACAGAGGGGAGATGCTGCTGTGCCCAGGGCATGTTTGCGCACAGCCGCGTGTCCAACACACCTGTGCCCCGCCAGGAAGGGGTGTGACCTGGGCGTTGTGGGAATCAATTAGCTAATGAGCCTTATCTCCCTGCCCTTGCTCAGGTAAAGCTTCCACTAAAACTTCCACGTGTCTGAAGCCGAGCAACAGCAGAGCTTCTGAGGATGAAACACGTGATGTGTGCGCTGCTCGCAGGCCAACAACAGCAGGGCCTACTCACCCCGACTCCAGACAGAGGGAAAATGTGTGTTAAGCCCTTCTATGCATTACAAGATCCATACAAAGGACTCCAGAAAACTTAGAGTCAATTAAGGCCTTTTCGTTTCCTCATGATTCTCATTATTGGATTCTCACAAAATTGGATCCCACTTTGCCATGCCTTCAAAGGGACTCTTGTTAAAGCAAACAGCAGCGCTCAGCATCTTGCTGGTTTTATTCCCAAGTAAAAATCTCATTGCAAAATGTAGCAGACAGACACATCCCTTGGCTCCCTGACTCTCCCTAAAAGAGTCTGGAACCATAGAGCTTCCAGAATCATATTTTCATATGTTGAAGCCTAAGGTTGTAGAGGATCTTCTCATGCACAGTTACAATTGCATATGCATAGCTGGCTTTTGTACATACAAATAGAGCCTGTACACCAGTGCATAGCTCAAAGGAATCTAGACAGCTATACAAAAACACATGGGTCTCAGTTTTTGTTTTATGAGGTGAATTAAATGAAGGGGGAAGAAGAAGGTGATGGGAAAAAGATGAAATTCAGACCTCATCAAAGTCAAGGGTAGTTTTCCTATAGACTTCAAAAGAGTCAAAACTTCATCTGTTGCATTTATGTCCTACTGAACCCAGAGATATGCTCAGAAACAGGTTTCAACCTCAATTCATTTGGCAGCCCAACTTCTTCCTGGTTGAATGGTGGAAGCACTGACAAGAATCTCACAAGAAAATTTTACTGTGATCTAAATCAGTAGTTCCCAATTTTTTCTGGTTGTCTGGGCAATTACCTCCTTTTAAGAGCCAGTGGGAGCTTTACACTTACAACTCACATAGCCCAAACTAGAGTGTTCATGGAATGCTCCATTGGGCTAGCATGCAAACTAGCCCCATGTTTCCCAGAAACTATGAATTTGCTATGCAATTCATTCCCAAGCTGCTCCTGTAGTTACTCCTAGGAGTAGGTTACAAGCTGGACAAATTCAGTTTGCAGGCTGTATTTAGCCTATAGTAAAAGGGTGTTTTTCTTCCAAGCTCACACTGTTTACACCAATCTGACTAAGGACCATTAACTGTCTTTCAACAGTGGCTTACATCTTTCTTGTGGGAAGAGAAGTGGGGGGGGAAATGTGGGAAAAATTCCCTTCCTGTTGTCAAATTTAACCTTGGTCCCTGTAATTCCAACATTGCTGACACTGCCAGACTTATGAACTGAGTACAATCCTGGCCACACTAAACTTGATGGCAAAACTCCCTTTGACTTTATTAGAGTCTAGATTTCACAACAAGTGTTGAGGGAGTGTGACTGCAAGACTGAGGCAAAGGCAAAGTAAAAGCAAGAACATTTTCTTCACTGCAATCCAGAGAAAATGCATGGTTCTCCAGGGCAATAAGGCAAGCAATAAAAATATAAATAAATATATAAATAAATTAAATGGATCCCCTCTTCTGACAGTTGCTAGTTCTTGGCATTTTTTTCTCTCATCTTGTCATCTACAGACACCTGTCCAGCTGCACTTTCTTCACACTTGACTGCCCAGTTAAGCTCCTCTGTCAGCCTTGCTGTCACTCCTCTTTCAGCACATGATGTCAGCTTTCCTGCCATCTTGATGTCACTTTTTCATATGGCAGGATTCACAGCCTTAGCTGACAGACCTGTTTGTACATTGGAAGAAAAATATTTGTCACACTTGCTTCCCATCCCCCATTAAAAAAGAGCTTTTCCTAAGTAAGAAAAGCCTGTCAGGAAAGTACTGACACTGAGTTTGTCTGCCAGCAGTGTTCCAAAACACTGGATTTTTTTCTTCTGCCTTCCCAAAGAGATGAGAAGAATTGAGAAATGAAGGATTCAGCTCTGCTAGGCAATAAGCATACATATGCTATAATGGCTTTTCAAGTGCTCTTCCACATGTAGGTCAGTGAACAGCAGAGGTTTTGGTCCTAGTTATTGTTTGGTTGTGGGATTCTTTTTATCCACTGATCTAATGGTGGCTAAGCAATCATTTTGTACTTCTGGGCAAAGGCAATAGCAAACTTATTAACTGGGCATTTTTATACTGCTCCCCAGCACAAGAGACACACCTCAAAGCCCCCAAGGTGGCAGGTTCTAAAATGTCATTCATTTTAACAGCAAGATATTGCTATATTCACTGTGTGAGCAGACTTTAGGTGAGTTGGTATAATGCGATATATGAGAATGTGTAAGTCTTGGTCACAGTTAAGAAAAGCAAGAAAACAGGTTTTTTTCAGCAAAAACTTTCCATCGTGGGTTCCCTTTGCAGGACATGGATAACCTCTGACTTCCATATGGTGCTGGATTCTCAGAGGATGAAAGTGAGCAATGGTAAATCACCCCAGATGAGTATCTCCTCCTCAACATAATAAGCAGTTTATGTATCCGGCTGCAAAAGTGTTCTAGGAAGTTGCCAAACAGGAAGGAGATCCTTGCCTGGAGTAATTTGCAAGCTAAAGGCTGGATCCTACCAAAGCATCTGGTCTGAGGTTTTGAACAGCTTTTACTCCCATAAGATTTCAAAAGATAGTTAGGAGGGCTATGTCTTACAGCATGCTGTAAGGTTTGGCTAAAATTGCCTGTAAACTAGTCTCAGGCACTTAGCAAGTCTATGTTACCTCAGCCTTTAAACTACAGCAGAGATGCGCTGTGGATAGATGAAGTGAAATTACACCCACAAGGAGATGAAATCATATTAACACACAAACATATCATAGTGCAAGTGAAAGACAGACACTAACAATACTCAAAATTAAAAATATGCAAATCCTCCTTCCCATGGCCTGACCTACCAGTGCAATGGTGTTAAATTGATAGGTTAATGTCATGGAGTGAACTCTACAGAGCACGCACTTAAACCTGCTGCCACACACCTCCTTTCTCATGACCATTTTTTTCAATTAAATACCCTCTGACCACTCTCAAGCCAACAGTGATATTCTTTATATCTTGTTAATAGGTGTCATAGAACATATATCCTCTGTTTTGTGAGTAAGGAGAATTTAATGCTGCTGCACATTAGTTAGTTCTTCCTTTTTTGCCTCGATTTTCACAAACCCCAAACCTTCACAAAAGTTTGATTTTCTACTTACTTCATCCTCCGGCTTTTCTGTCAGTTTTTTTTTTAAGAGTTGCATTTCTGGCTAGAATACAACGTTTTAGTCACAATGCACGGACATTGCAGAACATTGCAAAAAATATTTGACCCCTGCTTTTTATTTCCTAAGTGTAGCATCAGTTCCAAGCACTGAATATATTGGCAGAATTGGGCATTGCTAAATGGCAACACTAAGTCTAACAGATCTGGATTGTAGTTAGTTAGCATGCACTAACTACCTCATGTGATGGCAGGAAATGACAGCTCCAAGGCTGAAATCAGATCCAGGCAGGTGGGCTCCTAAAGGGGGTTGGTGCAAACACAAATGTTGGCCCCTGTGGATCCAGCTGCAGCAACAGAGCCTTAGGTTGCAGAGGCCTTAGGAGAAAAACCTGCAGTTGTGTTTAAAATTTAATGCATCCAACACATTTTTATGCACACACATCATATATGAAGCATTACATATGGTAATGTATCAATACTGCCTGTATCAGACAGTTAAGGGCACTAAGTACAGAGGTACAGACTTGCCTACAATGAGACACATCATTAACTCTCAGGTTTGGAGTTTTCATTTCCCAAATACAATTGATGGGCTAAGTCCACGACATCTTTTTGAACTCCAGGACACAGAGTTCCTGTGAAAGAGAAGAATCAGAGCGAACAGCTTTTCCTTGCAAACCACGCAGATTGCTTCCCTTGCTGTAGGGAAGACAAGGGATGAGTTACTCCAGTCATTGGAGCAGATGCAGAAACCAGTGGAAACGTGGAGACAAAAAGTCAAAGCCCAAGGATTGGCTAATAGAGAAAGAAGTGTTGTAATTGCTAAATCACCCAAACCGCTTTGCCAAACTTTGACATGCTTGATTTCCTGTGCTTAAATAATTTTTAGGCTTAAAAAAAAAAAAGGCGGGGGAACGGGGGGGGGGGGGGGGGGGGGGGGGAAGGGAGGGGAAGTGCAGAAAAATAACCAGCTGTTCCTTGTATAGTGCAGGAAACATGTATGATTTATTGCTTTAAGGTTATTTTTGAAGGGGCTGCCTGTGGCAGCCGGAGTGCCGGAGAAGTCACTGAGGCCTGTCCACTTGAAGGGCTCAAACTGTTTCCTGAGCAGCCCTTCTTCACTCGTCACCTCCGACAGCTCCCATTGACAACGTGTGACTGGGGCCCCGGAGTGTTTTAAAGCCGCGGGGGGCCGGCCCGGACAATGGGGCTGTCAATTACCTTTTCCCCCGTTGTGAAAGGGGCCGGCGAACAATGTGCGGGCGGCGGGGGGCTCTGCCGCCGCTCCGAGCCCGCCGCCCCCGCCGGGACAGGGTGCCGGAGGTGCCGCCCGGCCCGCCCCGAGCTGCCGCCGCCGCCCCACAGCCCCATCCCCATCCCCATCCCCATCTCCATCCCCATCCCCATCTCCATCCCCATCCCCATCCCCATCCCCATCCTCATCTCCATCCCCATCTCCATCCCCATCTCCACTCCCCATCTCCACTCCCCATCCCCATCCCATCCCCATCCTTACTCCCCGCTCCCCATCTCCATCCCTACACCCCATCCCCATCCCCGCTCCCATCCCCATCCCCGCTCCCATCCCCATCCCCGCTCCCCACCCTCACCCCCATCCCCGCTCCCCATCCCGCGCCCGCGGGGGAACGCCCAGGCTGCGCTACCTAGATTGTGCCTTTAAAAACTTCCTGTGTGCCTTGATGGCTTGCTGAGAGGACTGTCCATCATACAGGCGCTTTGTCTGGCAGTCACTGCCATTTGAATTTGACTGACTGAGGAAGCCCGAGTTATTTGTAAAGAACAACAAGGCTTTTCATTCATAATTTCAGTGGGGGGACAGGGTGCTAATGACTGAGCTTGAATAACCGGGGAATGCGGTATTCAAGGCAGGAAGAAGCCCAACTGGCTGCCAAATGAGAGGAAGGGAGGGGAGGGAAGGGGGATGTAGGTGAAAGTGCTTGTGTGAAAAGGCAAACAATGAAATCGGGATCACACGCATGTATACAAATACAAATCAGGTTCTCAAAAGGTGAGACAGGCAAAGACAGAAGCAGGAAGGAGAGCGGAGGAAATTCCCGTTTCTATTTCATTGACTTGCCTTCAGAACCAGCCTCTGCAATGCTAAATCCGAGAGGGTCTCAGCAAAAGGCTCTTCCCTCCTGCCTCCCTCTCACCACAGAGAAAACGCTTTCCCTCTCCTAGTCCTTTTTATTGCAAAAAAATCCTTGGGTTTGAAGTTGGGCTGAATGAAGATTTTGCCTTTGCAGCTTAAGCTCCAGCTTCGACCAAACCTGAAAGTACAACTATTAGCTAGGGCCCAGCATCTACCATCTGTACGCATAATTTTACGTATTGACCGTCTAATTTAGACATATACTTACATATATTCTCTAACTCTGCAAAGAATTTGTCCTCACAGAAGTCAAACTTTACCTGATGCAAAAGTTATTGAACTAAATAAAGGTTTTTGTCTTTATTTCTGTTGTCTACATTGGGATTTTGAATAAGGTGTTAACAGAAATTTCCTTAGCTGAAAGGGATTTTATGGAGCCATAATTTGTGTCCCTGTGGAGAAAACAAATCTACGGAGCTAAGAAAGAAAATGGAAATTGAACAGCACATACTTTCAAAAACACAACTGCTTTGACACAACGTAAACCGCCAGAACTGGATATAATTTATGCCAATTTGAATTGCCTTGTGAGTAAGCAACAATAAGAAAACTTAAAATATGTTAAACGGTTTAAACACTTAACCTCAAGAATGAAGGAAGTTTTCCAGTGGGCTTATTTTGCAAGCTTGTTCTGTCAGATGCAGTGGATTTATTGTCTATGTTTGTAACGCAATTTCCAATGCTTCCTTTAGCTTTCATTAATTAGAACACCATCCTGGGAGCTGCACTGGACAGCTGGATTCCCTCCCTGGCCTGGAGCACATTAGACTTTCACTCAGGCTCCAGAAGGAGTCAGGGGCTTATTTAGGAGGAACAGCTCCAAGATTCAGCTTCTCTGTTAATTTCTGCCTTTGTATCTATGGGACTTTTGTAAGTTTTAGACTTGCTTAAAATACAGGAAAAGATGATTACAAAACCACAAATGAGATAGCAGTAACTACAACAGATGCAGAGATGGAAGTTTAGAGAAACTCTTTAATCAAGGGGTGGGAGTGCATGCTCCTGCAGAGATAACCTTGTTTAGATAACCAAACATTTTGTCCTCTTCCCTCTCAAAGTAAGATAATTGTCTAACAGTTCATAATTTTTTTAAGTGTTCCGATTCCATCAGACTCAGATTCTGAAATTTTGTTAGGGCAGAAAGACTGGAGGTCATGAAGGAAATGAACACCTTGGGCCTTCATGGGAAGCAGCATGCACACAGCACAGAGACTGAACTGGGACCTAAGAGTCCTAGCCCTTGCTTTTGAGATAAGTTACTTCTTTCTTCCTTGTTTTTTCTCACCTCCAAAATGGGCAGTGACATCTCCTGAAAACTAGTTTGAGATCTGTGGAGAAAACTGTGATAGAATATCCAGCAGTTTAATTATTGTCATTGATATTGCTATTATAATCAGGGGGGGAAAAGCACAGATCTGACAGCAGAATCAGGGTATATTACAATCTTAATTTTTTTTTAATTGATGTAACCATATTTACAGTATTGTATTTTGATTGTGTTCTGATTTTCAGACAAGTGATAGAGAAACAGCAGTTTTTATCTTCTTTTTTGAGCAAAATGCATTAATCTCCAGGAAATTATTCTGTCCTGCATACAACACCTCTGTTTTCAGGATGCACTTGTATGCTTGTATTCAGAAGAACATAAGTCTTTCACAATTGAGGAAAATAAAAATAATCTCAGTAAATAGGATAAACATTATACTTTTTTTAAACCTTTGCTCAATCTGCTTCCTTTTGTTTCCAGCAAAATCTTTAAGTCTGACTTGTACATATGCCTTGACTGACATTTAAGGTTTATGTTACCAATTGCTCATCTCTAGGAGTTTCTCTAGGAATTTTTTGAACTCCAGCCTCCAATGCAGAAAAACATCTTATGTTCTGGGAGCAGAGTGGCAATCACAGCATGGAGGTCCATCCTGGCTACCTTGCACTTCTGAGAAGAGCAGGCTTCTTCCAACTTCACTGCTCACAGTACCCAAGATATTAATTTACCTTTCTGTTACTTACTGCAGTTTAGACCTAGTTCAGGTATCTCTACATCAGTGGTTTTCTAACTGTGATCTGTGAATTCCTATCAACCACTTCTAAATGGGAGGTCTCGTAATTTACAATTTTCTAAAAAACTCTATGCTTCCCCTACGTTTTTTTTTTCTCTTCTAAAGCACAGAAAAAGTCTACAGACTGAAGAAATTTGAAAACTACTGTTGCAAACCACAGCAGAGATGTGATAAGTCTCTTCATAAAACCTCCTTTCAAATTTCCCATAACTTCTAATATTGACTTCTTCCATTTATTCTGAGTCACTTTAATCCCAGGTCAACACATAAATGTCTGCATCCTGCTATAAAATATTTTGGGAATTCCCAAACCAGTGCTTATTAACATTTTAATAGACAATCAGTTGATTTTGCATAAAATTCTAGTAGAGTCAAGCCCAGTGTTATCAAGTCTCTAACTGAATGAATCTAGAAAATGCAGTGTTTCAAACACTAACAGACAAGACTGGTCTGTGCTGTCATTCTTATGATTATTTCTACCAAAGAAATCAAAAATATTAGAAGAAATACCCTACCAAAAACAAATACACCATATAAACCATAAAAAGCCTGCTACAGTACCAGCTTAGCACATAAACTTCACTTAGTCCAAATACATGTCAAATTGTCCAATTTACGAAAATTTGGTCTCAAGGCATTTGATAAGAGAAATTATAAAATGCATTGTATAAGCTAGAAAGGTTTATAAAGTTGAATTTTTAAAAAAATGCTGATTTTATCAAGGACACAAATATAACCAAATAACATTGAATGACACATCAAAGAGCATACTAGCTTTATTAGAACAATTTACATGCAAAAGCTCCACATTATATTACCAGTACTAAATGTATGTATCCTTCAGTATAACTTCAGAAGGTACAGGAAAGAGATTTGTTTATTCTTTAAGTTTACATAAGTATATTTGGTATTCAACAAATACTGGCAACTGTCCCTCTATATACTGGGGCAATCACCAGATGGGATAAAGTAACACAGGATCTGGCCTATACCATCTTTAAGAAAGGTGTCTATCATGAGCTAGATCTGAAAATAGCAGTTTAATCAGAGAAGATCTGGGTATCACTAAAAGCAGGAGACTAAATCTCCGAGCAGCTGAGGGACTTGTGCATTCCCAACCAGAGTGGCAGGTATCACATATAACAGTGCTGATCCTTGTCCCACAAGACTGTGCTCCTAGAACTCAGTGTTCATTTTCCCCCTTTTCTCAGGGAAGAGAATTCCAGGATTTCCTTCAGGTAAACTACAACAAAAATTGCAAAAGCAAAACTAACAGTACAGAGTCAAGGACCTAATTTTCTTTATAAGTACATCCACCTGTTTACAGTGCAGTGTGTTTGACTTCTCTGTTTCTCTCTACAATTTAAATGGCCTTATTTGCCCTGAGAATCTCAATGAAATATCAGTATACAAAAAAAAAGCTTTACACCTTTAAAAAGCTCTGTAATTCCTTTATGTACTTTAGCTTATTCACAGTCACACACACGGAAGATAATCAATTAAAGGTTTAAGTTTTGATGGAACTTCTGGGCATTAGAAGCAATGTGCAGCCAAACTTAGTCCTTTTAGGATGTGAAGAATCAATATTCCCATATCATTGCATTAACTCATGAGATAATGCATGAAATGTTCTCAAAGTCAGCAAAGTACTGCACTTTCATTCCCTTACAGGAAGAATTCCTTCTGAATGAGCTGCCCTCTCTTTTCAAAGTAAAGGGAGAAACCACTTGTTTTCCAGTCCTGGTCTGAAAATTGAATCAAGCAAAAATTTGTGGGACAATTTCAGGATGAAGCCGAAAAGTTTCAGCTATTTCATATGGGTGTCTGTCATGTCATACACTTTTCAAATGTATATTCCCCATTTTTCACCTGAAGCCACTGGAATTGCTACTCTTCAAATATATCATGAACACACAACACCTATACACATATAAATACATGTGTATGTTGGTGTGTACACATATATATATATATACAACAGTTACATTTCTCTGCTGAGAATAAACTCAAGAAACTCGTCTCAAAAATAAGGCCTACTTGGCTTAAAAGCAAAAAAAAAAAAAAAAAAAAACCAAGGGAAATCCCCCCCCAAGAAAAACCAAACCAAAAAAACACAACAAAAGCATGCAGTGGTTAGAGCAAACCACTAGGGGAAACATAATCACATGCATTAAGCCATTCTCCACTGCAAGAAATGTGAGTGATACATGAAATCCTCCAAAAGCTTGTTCCAAGGTACCATCAGATTAAAACTCTGAGAAATCAGCATTGAAGCTCCAACATGAACACACACAAGCTCACACACAAAAAAGACCACACTTAATTTTTTGCAGATTTATGCACTACAGATTGTTTACCTTTGTGCCCGTGAGCACACAAATCTTTGCACACAAATCTTCTCTTTCAAACTCATCAGTACCAGGATGCTGTATTCTTGGGGGTTTTTCTGGCTTTATTTTTACCTCTTTTTTTTTCTTTTTTTTTTTTTTTTTTGAGCTATAACACATTGAAGCTTCACCATTTTGCACGCATGACTGCCTGTGCAAATAAAAATAGCTTCACTGTTTTTAGATCTGTCTTTGAGACTACTCACTGTATCAAGTGTATACACCTGTAGTTGAGAACTGATGTGGGAATTGATGATTGCACTACTGACCAAAGGATTTTAAAATGGTGTTATGAACTTTCCAGCTTAAAACACTATTTATGTACTCAATATAAACGATGATAAATAATTTAACAGACCTTTCCCATGTGTACAGGTCTGCACAAAAAGTTCTTAACCTATTTTTGACTTTGCTAGGTGGGAGGAAGTGAATTTTGTCTTTCTGCAGTGAGGAGAATATTGTGTTTACTGTTTCCCGGATATTTTAACCCATTTTGTCTCCCACAGCGGAACACCGTGGATTGCCTTGCTGACACAGAGCGCGCAGCCTTCACACAAGGCGCATCTCCGAGGATGCTCATGTCGCTGCCCGGCGCATCCTCATGGAGACGCCAGGCCGCTGGGTGTCCCGTCCCGCGGGGAGGCTCAGGGCAGGCCCGCGGCTCCTGCGGCGCTGCCCGGCGCCGGGGCTGCTGCTCCCCGGAGCCGCCCTGACCCGCTGCCCCCCGCGCCGGCGCCGCGCTCCCTCTGCCGGGGACAGCGGCCGCGCCCCGCCGCTCCCCAGCCCCGGGGGTAGCCCGGCCATACCGGGCTGCGGCTCCGGCCCCGGGGATAACCCAGCCACACCGGGCTGTGCCTCCAGCCCCGGGGATAACCCAGCCACACCAGCCCGGGGGTAACCCGGCCACACCGGGCTGCGGCTCCGGCCCCGGGGCAGCCCCCGCCCCGCCGGGAGAGCGCTCCGTCTGCGGGCCGGGGATCGAACAGGGTGGGGGGGGGGACGGACGGCCGGGCTGCAGCAGTTCTGTGCGGGCTAAGGAGCGATGGAAGCCGCTTGAAAGGAAAGAAGCGAGCCCCGTTTAACTCCGGCTGACCTTATTGTCACCCGAGTACGGAAAATAGTTTACAGGTTCAGAATATTACTGTGGAAGAACGGATACTTGAGCATAAAACCACGAAAACCCGAAGGCCGTCCATGTGAGACATAGCACTCGTTATTTACAGGTTTTTATGGGGAATGACCACCTCCTCCACAGAGCAGTGACCAGCAGGTGTAGGAGAGGAAGTGCCTGCGAAATCGCCTCGAGTAGTAGAGGGCTGGCTGGGGCTTTGCACGGCGGGCTGTCCCTGTGAATAGCGCAGCGATTCCTGCCTTACACACGGTGTGTATTTTAAGCAGTGCCACACGTGACACGGCAACACTGGAGCTCGGTGCGCGCCTGCCCGGGGACAGGGCTGCGCGTACAGATACGTGCCGGCGCAAGATGCCCGCGTCCAACCAGCCGCAGTGGCCCCGCCAGTGCTTCCAGCCCGTACCAAGGGGACCGAGCTGCGGCCGTGTCAGGAAACGCCCAGAAGACAAACAGTCACGTTCGCGAGCTGCTCGCAGACCGCGTCCCCCGCACGAATGGCAACTGACTGAAATAAAGTTGGGGGGGGGGGGAGTTTGCAGGGCTTTTTAAACTTATTAGAAAAACCCCCACACATCCAGACCCCCCCTCCGAACAGGCGGGGGGACCCCGCTGGTGCCAGGGACGCGGCGCACCCCGCGGGCAGGCGCCCGAGGCGCGGGGAGCTGCCGCCCGCTCCGCGCCCCGCGGGCCCCGCTCCGCGCTCCCGCCCGGGCACGGGGGCGCCCTCCGCGCCGCCTAATCGCATTAATCCGCGGGACAATGCCCCAAGTAATCACCCTTCCTGCTCCCTGCGCGGCCGGCGACCGGCGGCTGGAAAGGGCGAAGCGGGGGAGGGGCAGAAAGTGTAAACTTTTATTCCACTCGGTTAAGAAAAACGGGTGGGAGGCAACGGGGAGCACCCGGACGCGGGTCTCCCGAGCGGCCGCCGCGGCGGGGAGAGCGCGCCTTCCTCCCCGCGAGAAGCGAGTTCCCCTCGGCTTCCCTGCAAACCTATCGCCGCCTGCCTCTGAGTAAATACACGAGCACAAAAGCAACCCCGAGCGGCGTGAGACCGCGCACGGAGCAGCCTCCCGTGAGCACAGGCTGCGGCCAGGCCCCGGAGCGCGGCTGCCGCTCGCCCCGCGCAGCGCCGCGGACGGGCCGGGGCCGGGGCCGGGGCAGCCGGGCTGGCTCGGCGGCGGCAGCGCTGCCCTTTTGAATGCCTCCCGCAGCTCTGAGTGCTGGCAGGGCGCTGGGAGCGCCAGTGAATGTAGCCCCGCAGAGCCAATGAGCTGGGACCGGATGCGATATATCCTCTGGGACAACAACTGCTCTGTTCCTCCTCAGATCCACATGACGCCATTTACTGCTGCTTTTGCAGAGAGATCACCCTACCTCCTCCGGAAAGAAAAAGAGAGAGAGGGAGAGAGCGAGCGAGCAGAAAAACGCCGAGCCCCTACAGCTCAGATCTCAAATCTTCCTCCTCCTCCTCCTCCACCTCCTCCAAACACACAACAACAACCACCACCACAAATCCGCTGCGCTCCCAAAACACCCCCCCGATTGCAAACCACAGAACTGCCTGCAACACACACGCTCGCAGAGGGAGCGAGAAAGCTAAGAGGGAGAGAGGGGAGAGGAGCCTGCAGCAAGCAGCTTCTCAGCAGAACGGCTACATTGCACAAGCTGCTTTTTTGGAGGAGCTCAGTGGAAGAAAGCTCTGGGATTTTATTTTAGATCCACTTTGTTTTGTTTTCTTTGGCTTTTCCCTTTCCTCTTGATCAATTTGCAACAGCAACAAAAAAAAAAGTGACTTGGTGTTGGCGATCCGGCCTCCTGTTCATTGAGGAAAAAAAAGGAAAGTGTGTGTGTGTAAGACTAAGTGATTTTTAGTAGCAAAGAAAACCCACCCCGATCCGGAGAGGTGTTTTGATTATTATTATAGTGTATACACGCACACACGAATTTATAATCGATCTGGGGAGAGGCACCTAAGTTTGCTGTGGACTTTTTTTTTTTTTTAACGTGGTGATCATTCTTACTCTAATTTGCAAGTTGGACTAAAGCAGAGTTTGGAAAAGAATTTTTTTTTGCTTTAGGGCTGGATTTATTTGCAAACCGCAGGAAGAAGAAAATACAAGAGAGAGAGGGGTTTGGTGCTGCGCCGCGATCACGGTGAGAGCCTTTTCCTTCTTTGCAAAACAAGCTTTTCAGTAACCTCCACCCTCCCCCCCCCCCATCCTTTGGTTGCTCCAAGAAAACTCGTGGAAATGTTTGAGGCCGATCCCTTTTCCATTCGTACAGGTTCTCCCTCTCCCCCCCTTCCCTTCTCCTTCCTTTCTCAGAGAGGAGCTGGAGGTGGGATTTCGGAGCGCTTTCTCTCCGGGCAGGGCTGGGGGAGCTCCGCGGGCTGCGCCGCGTTCGTGCCGCGCCGCGGAGCCCGGGGCTGCGCAAGGCTGCGCGGGGGGCGGAGGGCTGCGGCGGCTGCCGGCGGGCCGGGGTGCGCTCCACGGAGCCGCCACAGCTCCGCCGTGTTCTCCGTGCTGCTGCTGCTGGTGCGGGGGGCCGGGCACGGGAGGTCCTGCGCGCTCCTGCCCCGCCGGGCACGCGTGGGTTTCCGACGAGCCCCGGGGGAGGCGAAGGGAGGGCGCGGCGGGGCTGGCGAGCGCCGGGGCCGGGGGTGCCCCGCTCCTGGGGGAGAAGGAAAGGAGCAGCCCTCCTTGCAGTGCGGGATTTACGCCTGTCTCTAGTGGCGTCAGGAGATCCGTGCGATTCGGAAGTGAGTGCACGTCTGGTGCAAATATATACGTGTGTGTGCGTGCGTGTGTGTAAGCTTAGATACTTCTCCTGCGATGAAATTAATTCGATCTGTAAGACGAGGAAAGTCCTTCCCTAGGTTCTTCTATGCAGAGAGCATGTGTGGAGGGGAAGGAAAAGCCATAATTTTTACTTTTTTTTTTTTTTGGTGGGTTTACTTCGTGACAGCCCCCTTCCCCCATTAAAAAAGAGGGGAAAAAAGAAAAATAAAAAAAGCTGCTGGTGTTTTCAGCAAGCTGTTTGTGTGTCACTTTGCCCCACCCCGATGGTAAAGTCCCTTTTGCCCTAATCCATAGTCTGATCACACACTCGGCCCTTAATGGGGGTTTCAAAGCACTTTGAAAGAAGAGGAGGTGGTTGGTGTGTGTGCGGTGGGAATGGGGGTGGGGGTGCCTTGCACAGGCTCCGGCCACAAAACAGAAATTCACGGGCAGAGAGAGGACTTCTCTCCCTTAGGCTTCGCCCTTCCCCGGCCAGCTGTACACGGGATTTTTCCACAGCAGGCAAGAAGCCCCTCGAGTTTTAAACCTCCCCAAATGTGCCGAACGCGAAACCCGTCCCCCTCGCTCACCCTTTTGCCAAGCCCAGTTTGAAAGAAAAGAAAAGTTAGCAATCCTGGCACTTGAGCTCGGTGAGAGTGGACTTTGGCTCTTAGAAGTGGGGAATCGTGTTATCACACACATGCACACACAAAAAGGCAAATCTGCTTCTCTGGCTCTTGGCGGATGCAAAGGGGAGAAGGACTAGGTCAGAGGAGGGAGAGGTGTGCCCTCCCGTCAGGATTTCCAGGCAAATGTCGGCTTGCAAATAAATGTGCTGGTTCTTTGCATCCTGTCCTGTTAGCGGATCTGTGACGGGGAGAAAACCCGGGGAGCACCCGGCTCGGCCCGATGCCCCGCTGGAAATGCCTCCCGGGTCCCTCCGGGCTGGGGCGGAGCGGGGCGGGCTGAAGGTCAGGCAATTTGCAGAATATGCGTAAAATAAGAGGAGCTTTTCCAGCGGCTGGCTTTGTGAAGTTGAATGGGTGTTTAGGGCAAGGCGAGAGGGGGTAATCTGCCTTTTGCCCAGCTGTCCCGGAGGTGTTGTCTGAACCGTCTGCAGGGCGCCTGGCACTTCCCGGGAGGGGAAGCTCCTTTAGCATCTCCTGGGGGAGGGCGGGGGGGAAGAGTTGAAAGGAAACGTGGGTTTGACTTTCTGATAAGGCGGCTGCGGCTGCCCCCTCCCACCTCCCGGCCCGGAGGATGTCTCCTGGTTATCTCCAGCTTGTCTGCACTCTGCGGCGGGCCAGGGGCTGTCGCCTCCCACCTGCTGCGCGCCCCCCGCCCGAGGCGGAGCTGGAGGCGGGGAGGGAAGCGGGGGCCGGAGGCTGCTTCTCCAGCTCCCACCTTGGCGTCTGAGGGGGGCTCCGACACCGATCCCGGGGTCGTCTGAAGCGCCTTCAGGTCAGGGTCAGCTTTGCTTTTGCAGTGGGTTGTCATTTCTGGAGAGGCAGGGGCTGAGCCGGCGTACCCTCCAGGCTGCCCGGGGCCCGGGGATGCCTGGACGCGGAGGAGACATAGGGCTGCCAATTTCTCTCTAGAGTCGGGAAAGCATTTTATTTTCTATTATTTCCTATCTCCAGATAGTTTCAGAGGAGGTGAACATCTACTTAGGCTGTTGGTTGAAACTTTTGGCGTGGCAGAGGTTTTAATTTGAAAGAAAAAAAAAGTGTAAGCAATACTTCAAGCCAAGTTTAAGTTTGCGAGACTTTTTGGGGGGGATATGGACGGGAAGGGGGGAGAAGGAGCACCGTAACATACATCCTGTGTCCAAAACCAGGATTTAGCAATATTTAAAATAAGTGATCACTCTTAAGAGTTAGAGATTTGTCTATATGTATTTATTTTTTTTTTACGAAAAAAAAACACTTGAAGCAGGGGAGCCAGGAGTTAAAAGGTTAAATGTTTTGCATTGGTGTTAGAATAAAGACTGTGTCTTGAGATACTCTTTGTTAAACTGTTTGGCTATATTTTACTATTCTGCAGTACAGTATTATTGTTGGTAACTGATGTGTACAGAGTAACACTATGGTGCTCTTTCTAGGTATAATTGAAGACATTGTGTGGTCCTTGTAAGAAGTTTGGTTCCTGCTTGGGTTTTAATTGTAGAATATTGTTCTGGATTTTTGTATAGGTAATTGGATTTTGGAGCCACTTTAAGATATGATAAAGGCAAAACAAATATTAACTAATTTACAGGGCAGTATTTGAAACTTGCGCATATTTGAGTGTGGAAGTTATTTACAGGTTCTCATCTTCTGTGTCTTTTACTGGCTTTTCATTTAAATTCTATAGTCTGCATTTCTACTTTGTAGTTAACAATCCTTTCAAGTAATATTCACAATCAAGTAGACGTCTTGGATGCTGGCATTATTTGATTCTGTTATGCATGCCTCTATCCCACAAGCCACTCTTGATAATATTTACAATTTGAAATGTAGTCTATGGAATTTTTTACACATAAAAAGAAAACAACAACCAAACAACTGTGGTAACATTGCTTTTGTAGTTTTGAGCCTTAAAATAACAATCACAGTGGTGTGCACCAGTATGACACACACTAAAATACTGGAGAGAGATATTTTTACTTGTGCTGTTGAAGTTTTTGGTAGCACTAACTCATTTAATGTCTAACCTCAAACATTTTATTGCTATTTAGTGTTTTTCTTGGGACCATTGGTATTAAACTAAAATTTCCTATTTACATCATGTAAAGTTTAATGTGTAAAGAGACTAGCCTACCAAAATATTATCCAGTTTAAAACAAAATTGGAGAATTATATGTCTGTCATCAGCAGGTCACATTACACTTGCTAAATACTTGCAGGATAGTTTGTTTTTGTTTTTTTTTTTTTTTTAGTATAAGGTTTTCAGTAGCCTGATGTGAAAAGAAGTGTCACTTCAAGTGGCTGAAATGTAATCACTTTAAAGGCCATGGTCTAACCAGAAGATGGCCTGAGAAGCCTCAGTCAGCAGGAGTAATACCTAGACTTTCCAGAGCCACAAGTTAAGTTGCATGGTCCTAGGAAAGACTCCTAGGGATTCTTAAAGCTCTCCACAGCAGTAGGCAGAACAGGCCAAGGGAATTTGGTCACTCAGCTGACCGGTGCCAGTGCTTGTCCCAGACGTGACTGCTTTATTTAATGGCTGATGCATTACTTGATTGTCTGTGGTGCTGTGGGGTCCTGCAGGCTTGAAAAACTGCTGGAGAGAGCATGAGATGTGTTTCAATAGTGAATCCTCTCTTTTTTGCTCCAGGATTTCAGATGTGTTCTAAGCCTGGCGGGGTGAGCAAGCTTCTGGGCACTGATGGAGACTCAGCACGGCAGTGGGTCGCAGCCCTTACTACAGGCTCGGCGTGACAGTGGGCGGCCGCACGGGGAGCCCGACCTGCGGGATGTCCTGATGCAGCAGGTCCACGTCTTGTCCTTGGACCAGATCAGAGCCATCCGAAACACTAATGAATACACAGAGGGACCTACGGTGGCTCCACGGCCAGGGGTCAAGTCTTCTCCTCGGGTAACAGCCCAACCCAAAAATGAAAGGCCCCACGGCTTGCCTGAGCATCGCCATGTTAGCCGGATCCAGCACACGCAAACGCACGCATCTCCTCGAGCGCCTCTGTCCCGGTCCATCAGCACAGTCAGCACGGGCTCACGGAGCAGTACGAGGACCAGTACGAGCAGTAATTCCTCAGAGCAGAGACTTCTGGGATCATCTTCGGGGCCAGTTGCTGATGGGATAGTCCGGATGCAGCCCAAGTCTGAGCTCAAGCCAAGTGAGCTGAAGCCACTGAGCAAAGAAGACTTGGGAGCGCACAGCTACAGGTGTGAGGACTGTGGAAAGTGTAAGTGTAAGGAGTGCACTTATCCAAGGACCCTGCCCTCATGCTGGATCTGTGACAAGCAGTGTCTTTGCTCAGCCCAGAACGTGGTTGATTATGGGACTTGTGTTTGCTGTGTGAAGGGCCTCTTCTATCACTGCTCTAATGATGACGAGGACAACTGTGCTGACAACCCCTGCTCCTGCAGTCAGTCACATTGCTGCACTAGGTGGTCCGCCATGGGTGTAGTGTCCCTCTTTCTGCCTTGCTTGTGGTGTTACCTACCAGCCAAGGGTTGCCTTAAGCTGTGCCAGGGCTGTTACGACCGGGTAAATCGGCCTGGGTGCCGCTGCAAACACTCCAACACCGTTTGCTGCAAAGTTCCCAGCGTACCCCCCAGGAACTTTGAAAAGCCAACATAGCATCGCTAGACAGAAATACTAAAGTAACAAGGATTATTATTTTAACGTACATATGCAACCAACTAAGCAGCTATGGTCTTGGCACTGTAGTAGAAGGGTTGGGGATGTACTTTGCTGTTTGCAGTGAAATGCTTTTCTGTGTGTGTGCCATCTTAACTGATACGCTTGTTAGAATCCAGCTAGTGGCATACAGGGGAAAAAAAGGGATGCAGTACATTGTGACCCACATATTGCATAAGCTAAAGCAACACAGACACTCCTAGGCAACTCTATTGTTTGTGAATAGTACTTGCAAAATTTGTAAATTAGCAAATGACTCCTTTTTTTTTCATTGTTTTCTGCCAGAGATAATGTGCTATATTTTTGTATATACAATAATATTTTCAACTGTGAAAAGTAAGTGCTGTCATAAGACATGGCACAGTCACAAAATATTATACTAATATGTTGTACATTCGGAAGAATGTGAATCAATCAGTATGTTTTTAGATTGTATTTTGTCTTACGGAAACCTTCTATTACAAGACTTTGATTTCCCTTTGGACTTCATGTATATTGTACAGTTACAGTAAAATTCAGCCTTTATTTTCTAATTTTTTCAACATATTGTTTAGTGTAAAGAATATTTATTTGAAGTTTTATTATTTTATAAAAAGAAATATTTATTTTAAGAGGCATCTTACAAATGTCACCCCTTTTTATGAGGACGTCATAGTTGCTGCAAATAAGGGGTGAATGATGCATATGTTCACTATAAAATAGAAAATATATTAACGTTTGAAATTAAACTGGGCTACTTGTCATTTTTTCCCATTTATTGTTCTGAGGTGGAAGAATTGATACTTACAATTGCAAACTTCACAGTGCTATAGTCACAGTGAGCCTAATGTGAAACCAAAATGAGATTTTTAAGTGTATTCTTTTCTTCTTGTTGACTTCTTTACCTGAAAACAGTGCAGGATTTTTGCTCCCTTCCTTTCCACAAATGTCCCATATACTGTTCCTACAAGAGAAAAGGAAAATGAACATAGGAAGATGCATTAATTCATTCCAGACTAGGACTAATAGGCACTGAAAGCTTGACCTATTCTATAAGTGATGAGCTTTTGTGCTTCAAATAGGAAATAAGTAATCATTCACGAGAAATGTTAGGCTTGCATGGCTTTACTCAGTGAGAGAGAGGAGGAAAAAAATGTAATTAATACTGTCAATGCAAAAAGCTTGCAGGATTATTTGTTAAAGTTAGAAGAGTATGCCACAGGGAATGATAGATCTGAATGCAGTCCAGCCTTATGTCAAACATTTGCCTCACTTGTAAGAAGAAAGTTGCTTGATTTGTCATTTGTGGCAGTTACCTTCCACTGAGGTCAAAATCCTTTCCCTGCCAAGTTTCCCACCGGAAGCCTAGAGAATGATTTACCTTTCTTTATTAACAAACTATCATTTCCTGTTCTGAGCATGTCTCTCCAAGTTTAGAGGTCTTAATGTTCAATTTTATTTATACATTTCTTAAGCTGGCATTTAAGAATAGTTGTAAGTATTTTTAAGCTGATGCTTAAAAAAAGTCTCCCAGCCTTTTCTGAAGCCCCTCCAAGATAAACAAGTTATTACTAATAAATTAAGAACTCACTAAAAGTTGAAAACCAGAGCATTGAGTAAATGTTCTGTCTTTTTGCCCCTTAATTTTCATCTCGGGTCTGGTGTTTGGATGATTTTACATAGGTCTGTAGGACTCAGAAATCTTACACTGTGTGTTTGTGCATATTGGTTATCAATCATCAAGTGAAATTAAAAAGTGCTTGTTCTCTTACTCTTTTTTTTTTTTTTTCCTTACCTCTCTGGTGAAAAATGTAAGCTGGTTTACTTTCTGCACCAGCTGGCTGGATACTCTGGTATACAAAGACGAACAGTATATATTTAGCTTTCTGAGTGGAATTTGCCAGAAAGAGGGTAGCTTATGTTACATGAGTAGTTTGTCCATATTTAAAGCACATCAGTATACTGTAACTGAGTAGTGGACTGTATATGTGAGATTGTGCTTGGCTGCTGATAAACAGAGATTTTTATTATTTAATTATGGGGGGTTTTAGCAATTTTGTTCTTGAAGGGGTTAATAACCATCATGTGTTTCCATTCACTGAATGTAGTTCTTGAATTAGATTAGGTGCTTATGCTTAAACTGTCCTGGGCTAGTCTTGCTGATTAAAACAAACATTAGGAGAATCTTTAGGCTCTATCTTGGAAGCCCCAAGTCCCACTGATTTCAGTAAATACATCAGTGGACTGATGAACTTGACAAAACTGAAGGCAAGCCCAGTCTTTTCAGTGATTTATGTTTCAGTTGAAGATAACTCCACAGAAAGCTGAAAGTAAAACTGAGAAACTGGGATGGCTGAGCAGCGCAGCAAAATGGGTGCAACTCAAAAGGCCTACCAGCTAAAGTCCAATACTAAAATTGTGGATGTGTTTTCTTTTTGCAGTATAGTAAGTTCTCTGTCTGCCTAGTTAGGTTCTCAGGGAAAAGGAAAACCATCTTCTTGTTGGCAGTGAAATTAGAACTGGTTTGAACACTGAGCAATGGTTGTGACCTTCCACTTGGTTCTTAATGAGGATAAAATAGTGGGTCCCATCCACCCCAGGTAAGACCATTACCAGAAATTGGGCAGGATGTATGACTCTTGGGAGCAGGGATGTAGGGAAGTGTGGCCTGTTGGGCTAACTATGGCACTGGGGTCCAGGCTTCAGTTAGTATGGATTGATGTTTGTGCCCACTGGACTCTTAAAAGCTTGTGTATATTAGTTAACATCCTAATATTGCACTTAATTAGATAAGGTTTAGTATTCTAAATAAAACCAAAATCTTGCCTCAAGCAGATTAGATTGTTTTAATAAGAATTAAGAGGGCTTTTCAAATGGATTGAGATAATGTTATTAGGGCATGCCTACTTTATCCTTTGAGATAGGAAAGCGGAGGTCCAAGTAAGGAAAATTTTCCATGCACAGGTTTTAGAATAACCATGAAAGTCATGCTTGATATACATCATATAGGACTTTAATTTTAGACTGCTAGGAAGTCGTGAGAGAGAGCAAAACCTTTATTATTGCTCCATTTGTTGTGCTGCTGCTTTAGAGTTTTGATCTGTTCACTTAGAGATTCCTTAAGGTTTGTTTAAGGTATAGAGATTTGCAGGATCAAACTGAGAGTTGACACCAGTAACGATGGAAATGAATAGCATTTTTTCAAATTATTTTTCTGTATGATGTAAGCTACAAATAAATACATAAAAGTTAGAAACATTTAGAAATTCCTCTATTAATATCCTCAGGATCTTCTTTTCTTTCTTTGCTCTTTATTGGTTTGAAACTTGATTATATTTTTTTTATTTTTTTTGAGATAGGGATCATAGCAGTATAAAATAGGGGAAAAAAAAGGAAAAGAGATTCAGATTTAAGTAGAGAATAAACAGTGCTTTGGATGGAAATAAAATGTGTTCCTAAAGGATTTGAGATAATATTCAGGTGAGTATTTACATTCAACAGATTTACCAAATCAGTCTTCAAAAGCCAAAAATTCTCCAAGTGCAGAAGTGAAATAGTTAAGTTGCTGTGATGATTAACATAATAGATTTTTTACACTTTCTTACTAAACTCCCAGCATTTAAAGATATAATATTACCTGTATTACCATTTTCACTTTTGGTAAAATGCAAAATAATTAATTTTTGTAATTAATGAAATCTTAAGTCTTGTTCTCAGGTGGCAGGAAGAGAGCAGAATGCATTTCTGTTCTACAGTGGAACGTTTTTAGGAATTAATGGTTGGGAAAGATGGGTTTGAACAGTCTGTCTTGTCTCAGATGTTCCTAGATGGGTGCAGGTACAGCAAGTAATAATGATTTCATCTGCTGAGACTAATTTCTCAATCAGTCACTGGAGCAGAGTGCCAGAAAGAAATTGGCTGAATGTGAGAGCACGCTCGATTGAGTAGCGTCTGTAAGATTAGTATTGAATAGATGTCTTGCTGAAAATGTCAGCATTTGTCTTGTTGGGTCATCTTAAATAAATTACATGCTGGGATTGCAGGTAGACAGCACAACAGATGTGGGATTGCAGGTGACAAAGTGCACCAAATCCTTAACAATGAAAATACTTGGGTGTTTTCCTCTTTATGCAATCTGATTTTAAACTGGAATCTTAGAAATAAAAAATAATGTCTCTTTGAAGTCAGGACAGTTTGACTCAAAAAACACGTGCATATAAAGTGCAAATATATATAGTACTTTTCAATTAAAAAATATTTCATGTTTCAATCTGTGGAAATCCCTTTGTGTTATTTCTCTTCACATGTATTCTTTCTGGTCCCTATCCCTTTCTTTGACCTTTCCTAGTCATAATACATAATACATTATTGCCACTTATAGAACAAAAGGGGAAAGACAAGGATGAAACATGCTATTCTCATTAGTATTCTATACCTGAAAGTTTAGGACAAGGTCAAAGAACTGATTAACTTGCTGCACGTAATTTTTCCTGCATTTTTGGTGATATAAAAGGTTTTTTTCCATTCACGTGACATTTGAATCCACTACTTCAGAAAAATCTTATTTTCATTGTTTTGGTATGAATTTTATTACTCAAGAAGGCTTTATGTGTCTTTGTTTTAACTCACTGGCACTGTGCTTCAGGTTAAAGAGGAAGAGGTGTTGCTCCATTAGAAGCATGAACTGCTGCTGTTCCTCTGCCACAGGGATTGTTCAGTAGAGAGCCAATGTAGTTGCTTTTGGACAGGAGTAGCAATGATTTTGTTTGGAACAGAGTGGGATCAGTGTTTTCAGCCTTGGGAGAAAGCATCAGAGGCTGTGCTACATATCTCAAGTTTCTCTTTACGTGTGGTGTAATAAACTTTTTTTTTTTTTTCTCTGACTTCAATGTGAATGCTGATTACAAAAGCTTAGGGCTAAAATGTTCAAATTGCTAGACTAAAATGGGTTGGTTCCCATTTCAGTAGAAGTTACCAATAATCAGAAGCTTTGACAATGTAGTCTGCTATTATGTAGGATTATTTATGGATATTTTAATACTTGGGGGTTTAAGTTACATTTTAAAATGGTCTTGCCAAGGGAGATAATCTGTTTCAAAAAGGTAAGGAACTGCATAATCAGAGGAGCTCTGCTTTGCTGAAAGACTGCTGTGTAATTACCAAACCACTTGGTGCGCCTGAGATATGTTACAAGAGATAGCACTTGGTGCCATTTAGGAGTTGCAAAAGTTTCATTTGGAGAGTCTGAGCCAGTACACAAGGGTGTGTTAGGAAGAATCACCAACTTACAGACATAGAGAGCCCCTTGGGCAATGGGAGTTTTTTACTTTTTTACTGTCACTTTATTTTGATCTAGAAGCATTGTATATGAATGAGTCATAAATCGTGTTGTTGTTCTTCTGTTTAATGATGAAAGTATGTGTTGATGCTCTCAAAGTGTGCTTCAAAAAACCACACCAGAATGGAAAATCTTTAAATGACCAAACTTACCACAGAAATGAATGCAAACATCAGGGCTATAGCAAGCTGTGTTTCGAAATTAGTTGCACTGTAAGTAAATTGCACTAATTGGTTATGCTAAAACTGTTACTATAATTAGACACAGTTTCGCTTTAGGTCTCAAAATCAACTCAGACCTTTGTCAGCGTCCTCTGTAGTGCAGTTTCATTAATTACTGATTTACTTAAAGTGTTGCTTCTTGTAAGACACATATAAAAGTTGGTTTATCACAAACTGTCAAATGCATGAAGTCAAGAGTTTTTCTTCCCTCTCATTTCCCTTTCATAAAGCATTGCAAAGAGGAGGAAATTGTGAAATAGTTTTATTTGCTTTGGGTCATTTTATTTATATATTTTGTTTAATTATTGAAGACAGAGTGCTAATTTGATGGATTGCTGTTTTGTGATTCCCTTCCCTCTCTCCCCACCCCCCTCACAGTCACTCCCCCAAAGTATATGGCAGTATGAAATATATAAGTACAGCAGTTAAGGGACCAAGAATTCACTTTGTGAACTTAATCTTTAAGTGCAGCTGCATTAAATAGCAAGGTGAAGCAGGAGCATCCTTGCCTTCTTGCTGAACTCATTGAATGCATTGTACCTTTCACCAGTCGGTTTACTATCTTCTACCTCTGCTGCTCTGTAGATAGAGATTATGCAGTTGTTTATCATGTATATGTTTTTGTGCCTCAGTGTCTTTTCTTTTTTGGAGAAACATTGTGTCATTCTTTAAAAGTAGTGCATGAGGATCCCATAATACCGTTACTTGAAAAAAAAAAAAAAAAAACCACAAAAAACACACTAGCGACGTGTGAAGGTTATTTTAACTGCCCAGTGCCTACTACTCTCAATACTGTTCTTGGGGATGAAGGCTCTCCTCAGATTCTTTCATCCCAAGTGGAAAAAAAGACTGTGTGTGTTATTCTGAAGTGTGGCTGGAAGGAGGCATGGGTTACGGTACAAAAGGTGAACTTTCCATCAGGGCTGTGCCTGACCTGTTCTCTTCAGCACACACCCAACTGCAGTACAAAGCCTGAAAGTGTGCAAGAGTGTTTCTGGCCACCTCTGTACTCTAAATCAGACAGTAGGTGGAAATGTTCCTGGACGATGGATTGCAATTGCCCACGCTACTGAAGCGTTAAGACTTTGCCTGTGTGAGTTAGGTGCCAAAAAGTATTCTCCCAAGCTATTTCCTACCACATTTCAGGAGCCATTTCCAAAAGTCAGCTTGCCAGCAGCTCCTTCTTTTAGAGGTTAAAGGAGTTGCCCAGCATGGACACTGTCCTTTTGGGGCCAGCTGGAACACAGTGCCCAGGAACATTCTTGGACAGATTCATTTGCAATCCAGGAGGAAAGAGATCCCTCCCACAAGTGTCATCTCAAGGGAAATTCACTCACAAAGACAGACATTCTCATGAGTTCAGATGACACAATCTAATCCTCAAGTAGAAACTTAATTGCACACACAAGCAATTTATTTAATTTTTTTAATCTCAATTGTCAAGGTAGTTTTTAGAATTTTGCAAAGCTTGCTCCAGTGTAGTTACATAAAATTATATATTGATATTTTGTATCTAATCTGAACTAGTACTTTTTTTGTTTGGGAGAATGGCTTTTTTTTTTTTCAAAATTGTTTCTTAAGTATGTACTGACAAGTCATAAAAACAGACTTTGTCATATATTTTCTTTCACTAAAAAGTATGATTTAGTATGTCACAGCACCTGATTTTTCAGAATGAATTGAGATGGTGTTTCTTGTTTTTGGAAATTACATATATCTCTGAAGAAAAAGGTCACAAAAGATCTTTTCCTTTCATGGTAATCATTACAACTTCATCTTTTCCCAAGATATGGAAAGTGTTCTCTCATTATTGCTTTCACTTAGTCCCCAGGTTACAGAATGGGTGGCTTATGAAGCCTTGCAATTGCTGAGTGATTGTGCAGACATTCATGGAGAAACACTGGTGTAAATATTGCACTTGAGCTTAGCCTCTGAGAGAACAGATCTTACTAAAATATATTTCTGCATACATGCACTCTGAGGGATGTGGTTGGAGAGAAATGTTACAATTCACCCCTTAAGGTCTCTGCTTTAGAAAAAGGAATCAATATCAACTTCTTATTTTTTAAAAAAGTTGATAAATTAAGCTAATATTAAACTAAAAGATATCTTGTTCAGTTTATTAAATGTGTCCAAGATTTGTGCTGTTTACATTTCACATAGTTTTTATCCAAAGACCTCACTTCAGCTGCAAGATTGGTGGGTGAAATGCCTGGCCTCACTGGAGGCAATGACAAAATTCTCCTTGACCTCCTTGAAACTTTGTATAGACAAGAGGTGAATTCCTGAATATGTACTGATTGAACATACACTTGAATGGATATCCTGGGAAAATCCCAGCTGCCTAGGGGAATAAAAAAAGTTTGTAATTGCATGACACACACTTTTGAATGAAGGAGTAGCTATCTTAGTTTAGGATTTTTAACCTTCATTCTGATCCTACTTAACTTACTCTACTACGAAGATAATTTATTCCTACCACTGCTGTGGGATATATCTAGTTGCTTCCTTTAGGCATCAATCTTTTATATTTTGCTGAGAGATTCTGTTTTGAGGGTTAATTCCATTAAGGGTGCTGTAGACTCCTGTTAGGCTTTTTGCTGACAGACTTGTGCAGATAAAAGCTTGTGTGTAGGCTTTCTCCCTTTATTTCAGCTTACTGTTATCAAACAATTCTTGTATACTGAAGCTGCAACAGTTTGAATTCAGTTTAGCTCAGCTCTTGCAAAAGAGTCTAGGGAGAGTATTTATGTGGTTTAGCTGACAGTCTGGTTAATTGGAATAGGCTCATTCATACTAATAGTATCTGCACAGTGTTTTGTGACTGTTACTAAATCAGCTCTAAGCCCTACCTGAAGTTACATGAGTGAAAACATGCTTCAAGTGAAGCACAGTGAGCTGCTGTCAGACAGAAGTGTCTGTGTGTACTAGCATTGCTCTCATCTGAAATGCCCATTAAGATGGGCAAAATATTGTCACAGTTACATATCTACATTGTACATTTTATCACCTGTAGATATAGATAAATAGAGAGATAGATAAATAGATATATGCACATCACAATTACATCTTTCTTAGGGGGAATGAGGAATTGCCCCTTCCTATGAGGAATTACCATATTTCACTGTTACCGATATTCCTCTTCCAGAGTATCAGCTTTTGCTGTAACATTTCCATGGTTTTTAAACAATACCATGAAAGGTGCTCCTTTCTCCCACCCCTGAGAGAGAGCATCTGCAGAGTGGAGTGCACCTACCCTGTGCTCTGTATATTGAACCTCCCAGGCGTGGCATGACAGTCCAGTAAACAGAACAGCTTTTTTCCACTTTGTACTTTCAGTGACAAATGAGTGGTAAAAATACAGGTTTTCTTATTGCTAATCATACAAATATGGCAACTTTCAAAGCCTTCATCAATTCCTGAAGCAGCTGATAGGCAGCTCTTGTGCAGATGCACAGATATGCAGAAATACTACTTTGGGAGGAAATATCACAGGATGAGTGATGATGAGAAAGGTGAGTGCACAGATGTGATGTGCTATAGAAACCAACCATGAACAGCAGTGGTCATGAAATAATGACTGATGGGTTTACTGTTGGTGGGACTTAACTGAGAGATTCAGTCCCACAGTAGTGTAGACAATAAGTAGATACAAAGAACACTCATTTCTAAATTTCTAAATTTAGGGACTTAAAGCTTAATTGTCCCTGCTGTCCACATGTGATTTAGACATCTCATGTTGAGGGCAGGAAAGGTATTGTTTTCTTCAAGGGTTTTTTGTTGGTTTTGGTTTTTTTTTTTTTTTTCCTTTCTTTTTTTTCCTGGTTAGTATATGGAATTAGGATACAGCATTCATGGCAAAGAAAAAAAAAAACAACTAACCTGTCATCCTTGCTGGTAAGAATTTCAGAAAGGTACAATAAGGTTTACTGGGACAAGGAAATGCCACAGACCAAAAGAATGTTGAAGTCAAAGTTTTGTGCTGTTCTAGTATTTACTTCCTTGGCATGATTGGTAAGTTGTCGTGGTTGCAGTGATTTTTATCCACTGTTTGTTTTAGTCTTTCTTTGCTAACAGTCCTTGTCTTCTTCAGCCCTCTTAGGGTCTGCCAGTCCTATGACCATAGATCACACATTTGCCTTAATGAGAAAACATCCATTATGAAATATAAAAACATAACCCTGTCTAAAACTATGTAACAGCATTTCAGGACAGTTGTTTCTGACATTGTGGGGAGTTTGTGATTCTTTGGTTTTGGTTTTTAATAGTTAAACTGGGGCCCAGATTCACAAGTTGGGTAAATCAACCTGGCACCACTACTGACAGCAATGTCCTGCTGATTTCCACGAGTAGAGAGTTGGCCAATAACTTACTACAAAAAAAACCCCATGGCGCACAGTAGAATAATAATCTTAAGATTTTATCAGCTTTTGTTTCTTTTTGCATCATTGTTGAACAATAGTTTTCACTATAACTCAAGACAGTTCAGATTCCTTATTTATAATACTTTAAGAGCTATTTTTTTATTACATTCAAGATGCTTGTACAAAAGGAATGCTTTCAATTCAGTCACTTAACTTTAGGATCCTGGGATCACAACAAGCTCCCAGACTTGTTGCAAAAAAAGCAGAACTGCAAAAGGTAGAAAACCGATCGTTTTAATTTACATGCAACAGTTTTTAAACTTTTTAAAAAATACTTAAAGCATGCTTTGTGTGGTGGGCATTTATGCTGGGTCTATTTATTATGGAGTGAATAATATTTTTCAAGAATGATTCATCTGGGTTATTTTAGAGACTGCCTTGAATTCTGGTCATTTCTATAGATACTGCAATTCATAGTCATTAGTAAGCTAGTGGTTTGATCTAACCTCAGCTACCTGTTGCTGGCTGTGAATGGAAGAATTTATTTTTAGTGTGAAACCACAATATGAATATTTTCCACTCTGAAAGTATAAAAAACCCTTTAAGTAGAAATTTTACTCCTTCACTGTAATGTGCTGGAGCTCTGATGTCAGACATACTGGGTTCTTCTTACAGAAAATCCTTTAAAATGCCTTATTCTCTATTGAAGTTGACAAGAATTTCCTCCACTTAACCCCTTCGGTGCCCCCAGGCGTTCAGCTCACATCAAACAAAAGGGAGCTCCTCTACCTCCTAGACAGGGATAGTGGGATGTTGACAAATGCAAAATGAAAAATAAGGAGGCAGAAAAACCTGGGCCCTTGGAAGGAGGTTGGTGGGCAGGCTCACACAGCTGTGATCCGTGAGAGGCAGCGTCTCTGCGGGCTCTGACTGTACAACTGCACAACCACTGCCACTGCCCTGCTGATATGGAAACTTTCATTTTGGCGTGATGTGTCTTCGTCTGTTTGTTGGGCTGGGCTATTTGGGGATAATTCTGCCATTTCTGAGAGATTCAGAACCAGAAATGATCTGTAATTTCGGGCAATGTCAGCTCTGATTGGCAAGAGCCAATGAGTTAATTGTGCTAGAAAGCTACCTACAGCTCTTGAGTGAAACCTGGAGTTTTATGTGGAGTTATGAAAGCTATTATTCAGTATAACAGTGGGTGGACTACTTCACCCACCATGGACTACATTGCAGAAGAATGAGAACCTGAGACCTATGGAAAGCCATTGGCCTACACACAAACTTCCCAATTTTTTACATAAAACATTTGAATTCCATTAGAGATTAGATAAGAAACGACAATCAATATCCAAGTTCCTTTATACTTCATTTATAATTTTGCAAACAAGCCTAATCTAGAGTGCAGTTAAAAGCAAGAATATAAATGATATAAAATAAATTATTTTATATCATTTATAAAATAAATTATATACAAGGATATAACACAGTTTAAAAACCAGAAGAGTTTGTCACTCATACCCAAAGCTAAAGGATAAGAAATAGCTCCTGAGACTTGACTGAGAGCCTGGCTTCCACAGAATATAGGGCTTTTAGGTAATTGATGGCATTTATTGCTGTTCACCACCAAGTTTTTGCTGTTTCAGTCAGAGAAGCTACTGACCTTCCCTGCTTAGATTGTCACCATATTTCCACAGCTTTAAAAAGATTTCAAAAAATTTGTGGACTTCTTTGATGGAGGGAAATTAGTTCTTCCTTCATATTTGTGATGCCTCTGAAGTTTTCATTTTCTTCACTTTCTTAAGAGGTCAAAAGAAAGAAGTAGTCCATGATTTAAATCTGTCAACTCAATTAATTTATCTTAGGTGAAGAAAGCTGTTGTCTTTGTGTCCACACTTGTAAGGGAAAAAAAAGTGTATGTTTTTTACTGCTTGCTCACACATGATCATTAGCACAAGATAAAATGTTCATGTGGTTACAGCTGCTGGAATTTCAGTGCATGTGGTTTGGTCATTCATGCTACCAAGAAAATGTTTACCATCTCTAGCAATACATGTCAAAAGCTACAGTCATGCTCTTAGCACTGTGATTTTAACATTTGATAAGTAGAAAATGTTTGTTTAAAAAACATGAGCAACTAAGTACCATTGCCCAACCAATTTTCTCTAGAGAAGATGAGACCTGAGCTTCTGGTTAACACCTTCAAAGATGTTACTAACCACCTTGCATTTCTCTCAAAATGCAAGAGACCTTGCTTTTATAAATCTAAATATTTTTTCTTCTCCTGACCGGCTGCAAGGAGTTTTTACAGGTACTCACCTTCATTACCTAAGCAGGATCTGTTTGATTTTTGGTCTAGAAGCAGAAAGGACGGGCAGAGCATTTCAAGAGATTCCCCCCACCCAGGTTGCAGAGGAAGAAATAGTGGGAGCATATATCACTGTGCATCCTAAATGATGTGACAAGTAAACATCCTTTTGGTAAGCAAGCAGTCTTACCACAGGACTGTAAATATTTTTGGTAATTACTTTTTTTTCTCTTACTTTTTAGTGTGATTGTGAAAGAGCCATCTTTGCTTTCAGATTCCTGTTTGCCTTGCACAGAATGGAATCTTGACCAAGGTTAAAACCTGGATTTAACTTCTACCAATTTACAGGAACTACAACAACAGATTTTTCAGGAGTTATAAATTTGTAAGGGCTGTAATAAACTTATATTTTTTATTCCCTTGCTAGATAAACACTAGAAAGAGCAGAAAATACAGTAAGGGAAGAGCCTACTGACAGGGTAATTTAGGTACTTCATAAGAGACTTTCGAGAAGTGGCAGCCAGGCTGAGAGGCATCCATAATCAGGAGCTGGTTGAGAAGATGTGTAAGGCAATCTTCAGGGACAAACAGCCTTCACAGTTAGACACAGTGTCGTCAACACCTGTAATGATAACCAGCTTCCACAGCCCAACTGCAATTCTGTTTCTGGGCAGCCTTAACCTCCTTCACTTCTGTACATTTGGTGTTAAAAGTGAGATGTGCACTTTGA
Organism: Zonotrichia leucophrys gambelii; assembly: GCF_028769735.1. NCBI lineage: Eukaryota > Metazoa > Chordata > Aves > Passeriformes > Passerellidae > Zonotrichia > Zonotrichia leucophrys. The sequence goes on from NC_088169.1 coordinate 48,301,777, forward strand.
GTGTATCTGTGAACTGTGCTTTATGAACCATAGATCCTTGAACACAAAGTAAAATTTCTATAGAATTTCTATAAAATTTCTATATTCAAGGTAAAATGAATGGGGAGCTTGGGTGCACTGTCTGCTATCCCCGTACAACAGTGATGGACGTGAGGGATAGGAAGGGAGTGGACTGCACAGTGGCCACGTCTGCACATGATCTCTAAAGAGCATCTCTCTTGTCCCCATCAGAAAATACATCCTGGGCTGTATGAACAACTCTTCTGAGGCTATAGAAAGTCCCTGTGTTCTTAAGACATTTTTGAGAAACAGAAATCCATAACAAGTTAGAACTATCTTGGGTTTTCCTGAAATGGGTGTAAGGAAATTATAGTGACTGCCTGTGTGTCAGCTGCTGTCCTCTACAGCCTATCAAGGCTTAGGTGGCTGCCAGCATCTCCATCTGGATTCTCCTAGAAAATGTGTAGAAGTAATGAAAAAAAAAAAAAAAAACAAAAATGGAAAACTCATAGAGTGGTGCTAGATCTAAGAATTTTTTTCCAATGTGAATGAATATAGCTGACACTGGGCAAAGATGAAAATTCTTCTGCTAAATATGTTGATAAAGAAAGAAGAAGATTAGGGAATATTTTTCACTAAAATTCAGCTTTTCAAGCATTTAAGTCAACAAGACACTGCATCTGGTATCCTGCAGGAAGCCCAACACAGATGTGAACACCAACTCTATGGACAGTTCTGCAAAGTTAGCAAGTTGGCTGGGTGATGCTACCAAAAATTCATGCCCAGGAGGTCAGCTCTGGAACATCCAGAAAAAGATATAACCACTGATACATGAGTGTTTAAGGAATAATAAAGTACTTCTTCAACCAAGAAACTTCCTGCATCCAATCTAGTGTTTTAATGGCTTTAAATGACCTTTCTGTTAGTTTCCAAAGCCTACTGTCTCAAGCCATTTTAACATGTTTTCCTGCAATATCCTTGAGCAAGGAGTTCCACTCTTGTACTCTAAATCTAGCTTTTAGCTGACCAAAGAAGGTAAGATTTATTTCACCCCAAAGACTTGCAAAATGATTTTTATAGATGTACTTCAGTACCTTTATAAGGATTGAAGGTACACTGACTGATCTCTACTTTGATATATAATTCCTTGATTGTATTGCAGCATTTTACCTGTAGTATGAACCCTCAGATGCAGCACAAAGCTAATTTATCTAACTGTGTGCATATGTTTCCAGTGCCCCTTCACTGTTTTCTGTAGACATTTATTAGGTTGCTAATGATTTTGTTAAGTCATGGAAAAGAAATATTACCAGATGGCTTCCCTTGTCTTCGCAGCTCAAATTCCTGCAACAATTATCAAGAAAGATGCAGGGAACAAAAATCATGGCAATGTCATTGTTTTTTTGTAAGGCAAATGTATGAATAGCAGCTGAGTTATACCTTGGGAGTTTCTTCTCATGAGGAGAGAAACATACCTCAGTATTGGGGCATAATAAATTTAGATTTTTCTATCAGTGTTTGGTAAAATGTTCAAATCCCTCTGTATCTTCTTCAGGTTTGTATCTTTTCAGGTTTTTCATCTAGCAGTAAGAGTATGGTACTCTTTGAAGCTTCCTGAAGTGTCTTGCAATGTATAAGGGCTTTCACTGTTTCTGTGTCAGTTATTATAATCAGGATTATTATTATCAGCAGTAGCCTTCCCTCCCACCCCTCCTAAATCCAGAAAGATTAGAATTACATCCTGCTCCGGGAGGGATAGAGAGGACACCCATTATATATAATGTCAAGCATAAACCCAAAATGTACTTAGTGCCATGAAATACAGATAAGGTTAGATGCACTGGTGGAATCTGGCTGGTTAGGTCATGTTTATAACTCCTTTGCACAGCAGCAAGGAGGATAAACCAGTTTATCTGGTCTATTGATTTTTTGTTGCCCTGAATCCTGATACTTTGATTTTTTTGGCTCGAATCTTTATGCTGCAAAAAGGGTGAAACTGATGCTTAGGGCCATCTCCCTGGGGCTAATATATGGATCAGGTATGCAGGCTGCTGGCAGAGGATTTTCTAAGGTAAGTCTGCAAAACATGCAGCTACAGGTCTCAGTTTAGGAAGGGTTTCAAACCCACCTCTCTCATTTTACATGTTAAATGTGGCCTAGAGGAACATCCACCCACACCAAATGGAAAAGCCAAATTTCTTTCCAGTTCCAAAAACATTATAGACATCTGCCAAATGACATTTCTAATTCTTCCCGTAAAAAATGGAAAGCTAAACAGAAGCATCACCCTTCCAATAAATCCATTCCAAACTCTTCCTGATTTATTCCAGATACTCTGCATTTTGGTGAGGCTGTTAAATAATACCTGCTTTTGTTCTCCTTATGGGGCTTACCTCAGAAAGTATTTTATATAGTTGTTCCTTCAGAGACTTTTAAAAATGCTCTAGAAATCATAAAGAGGCAAAATTTGACTTCTGATACACGTGTTCAGTTCCTATTGACTTCACTGGGGAATTTCAAGCCGGAATAAACCACAGTGTTGGAAATATTTACTTAGGCATGCTAAGGAAAATGAGTAGTTCTGAATAATTCTTAATATTTCCATCAACTACAACAGAATTTAAGTACATTAATTTGATTTTTTTTTAATATAAGAAAGACACAAATCATTAAAATATGCTTAAGAAGTCAAAGGAATTGTAAAGTGAAGAAAGCCACAAAAACTTCTTGTCTGTAGGGTCTTTTTAAGAAGTAGTTAATCACAACATCTCACAATAGATGTATGATCTCTAAGATGTAATTAAACACAAAGCTATAACTCATTTTTTACTGTGGTGAGATTGTTGAAAAGCATCCAAATTCATGTTACCATAAAGAAAATTGGTCCTAAGATTTTTTCCTTCTACATTATAAAGACATTGAAAAGGCTGTGTTCAGCTGTCACTGCTGTCCATCACTTTGTTCTGGAAGGTTTTTGAAGCCTGACTGCTTGGACAAGCACAAGCCCAAGGTCCTCTGGCTGTGCCCTGACCTGGTCAGACGGAGCCAGATCCTGTCCAAAATCAAGTAATTGCACTCAGGTTGCTCAACCCTGTTGGTTACTTCAAAACACAAGTGCCATGTGAATGTCTATATGACTTTGGATCAGAGCTGGCTCATGTCTGGCCATTTGAACAGCAGACAGACAAGCTTGCATCTGTCTGTACCTGTCCCTGGAGACATACCCTAAAGCTGCTAAATAGCTGATTTTTTTTTTTTAATGTCACAGTAAACAATGAATATGGAATGTCAAGTAATCATCACAGAGCTGAAATATCCTCAACAAAGAAAACAGGTAAAACAATGCAAATAAAATGAGATTTTCTTTCCTCCCACACCCATAAACTGTCATGCAAGTGCAATAGCTGGAATTGACGTAAACCCTTTTTGAAAAGCTAATTTAGTAGTGGGCAATCACCTTTAATTTGTTAATTATTCTCTTATTTTAATGTTTCTTCTTATTTTAATAAGAATTTTGGTATTTCAAAAATTTGATCCAGAAATACTGGCTATTGGTATAGGAATTACAAAAGAACCTGTAAAAAGTTCCATTTTCTTTCATAAAATTGAAAGTTCTGGTAAACTTTGGATAAGATTCCATATGTTGAAGTTTTAAGTGTTGCATGAATGGGTCTGTTGGCAAAATTTTCCCAAAGTATATTGCTATTAAATTCAGTAATGTAACAATGTAAAATGGCCATTACAAGGTCTGAAAAAACACTGTAATTAGTAATTTGAAAGAACATCCCAGGTAAAAAGAGAAGATGGATCTATAATCCTCACTGGCCATTTAGAGCAGTGCTATCTAAAACTATTCACTTAACTTGTTACCATAAATATTTGAGGGTTTATAATTTACTTTTATTTTGCCGGTTCAGTTTTTCCTTTTCCATCTTCAGAAGCCGTCTTTTTGAGATTCCACTGGTTACTCTGCTGTTTAAGTTCTGGTGCAGCCTCCTGCTAAATACTGCAGTCCCTAGTCTGGGAATTCATCCTATATGGCCTGCTACAAGCTGCCATAAGTGCCATAAGCTGCCACAATAAGCCATAAGTGATGGCTTATTTTTGGGTTTGGCTTTTGTGGGTGAATACGAGGGACCGATGACCACATTTGGTTTGGAAATACTGTAGCAGTAATAAATGGGAGAGGGGTTTATGGAACTCTTCCAGACACCTTTCCCAGGTTTTCTGAGATGCTCTAATAGCTTAAAGGTAAGAGAAAAAAGGAACTGAAGCTTCTGCACCTAACTTGGGTCCCTATCCATTCCCCACATTCTGACAGATCAGAAGACTAGTTTAAAGAACTGCTTGTCCTCAGTGTGATCAGAGAGCCATTCCATTTTACACTGGCAGCAGGACACCATATTCACAAATAACACATTTTAAAGAGTTCTTTCAAAGCTGTAACTCTCACCATGGCTTTAGTCATAGGTCTGTGCCATAAAACGGAACATTGTTCTAGCAGGGGACAAACAGGTGGCAGTCAAGTCCAGAGGTGCAGCTGAATTAAAGGCTTTGCACAACTGAAGGACAAATAACTTTAAACATAGCAACTTTACAACTAAAATATCTTCCATTTCAGTAAGAAGCAGTACTATGTCCCCAAAAGCAGAACAGAACATGAAGTAGCTACAGGGCTTCATGTGTGGATATAAATTTAGAAGATCTGATGAGACATCTCAAACTTTTCTCCAGCTGCTTTGATGACATCATTGGTTTCACTATCTACAGTGGCACCATTGTCAGATTAAACAATGACAGTTCTAAAACTATCCTCTCTGCTTTCCTGACAGATATTCATATGCTGCATAAGAGGGAAAAATAATCTTCTTGTCATCATATTTTTTTGCTTTTTTTCTTTTCCTTTTCTTTTTTTCCTCCCACATAATTCCCTTTTGTCCTTCAGGTCTTAATTGCAATTCATTATTATTTTTGTGAAGAGCAGCCTTATGAAGGCAAAGAGTTAAAGACGTCACTTTAAATGACAAAAGCTGAACACTTTACCCCACTTTCAGTCTCTCATCTATTCATCCTTTTCATTGTGAACTTCGCTATTTCAGCTTTCTAAGCTCTTCAACTACCTGCCCCTAATTTGTATTCCTGGGAAGAGGCCTAGGCTAGTTATTTTGCATTTGTGTGCTAATGGTGCTGAGTTTGCTTCTAAGAGGAGAACAGGGAGGGGAGGGCAGGAACCTCCAAAAGGGTTTAAGTGGGAGTGGGGGTGAAGGTGCAGGAAGGGTTGTTTGGGGGAGAGTCATGCTGAATTTTAACCCTGAATGCTTTCTTATACAATTTCGCACAAAGCCCTCCTGATTATATGGAAAATGACACCCTGTGAAAACTTGCCTGTTCATATACACCTTTTAAACAAATAGGTTAGTCAAGTATCTGGAAAGCCTGGGAGACAGTTGGGTCATCTTTTTATTAATACATTAAATCATGACATACATTTTCTCAAAGCTTTTTTTTTTTTACATATGCTCTTGAAAATTATGCAACTTATTCAAAGTACGTATAGTATTCTGAAATATATTTATTAGCGGAAACAGTCTGTACATGTAAATTATAGTAGTGCAACCTGCTCTGCTTTGTTTGATAAAACCCTTACTTTCACAGGGTTAATTTTGCCTGTGTGCTTAGATGCCGTGTGAGATAAAATACCTTTCATTACATTAAATAGGCAAACAGAGGCTTTTTGACTTATTGACTAGTATTTCAAAGCCTAGCATTTCTTATGCTAATCATTTTTATAACTAATTTAACAGACGTAAAAGAATGTCATTATGAATAATTAGCGACGTTAGTAATTTAGTTTCTAATTAACCGGGGATGTGGCAGACCATTACAGATGGGAATTCTCATTAGCCATGAGAGGCATGGGCGTCTTGCTGCTTATTATAGATTCTGCCTATATTTAAAAATGGTTTGGTTGTTCACAGTTTTTAACACGAAGCACTTTCACTTCATGCTGCTGGGTACCTCAGCTTGCTGCACTTTGTCACACTGTAAACCAGACAACTATGTAAAGTGCCTGATGCAACAAAGCGTGTAGGCAGTCATTTTCCATTTCATGAATTATTGCATGACAGTAGTTCTCACCCCAACTCCACACCCAAGAGGTGGATTTGCAAAGGGGGCATTTTTCTTTTGCAGGTGTAAGTTGCTTGCAATACAATTTAGCACAGACATATTAGATCTTCAGATCTGTGTTCCTGATTCATTTTCTGCATAGAAAATGAAAGGGAGCCTACCTGCTTATGTCTCCCTGTCTCTCTGAGCTTGTGACATACTTTTGCAGAACTATTACAGTCTCTATAGCATCTGTTCCCCCTGCGTAGGCTTCCACAGGTGTCTGCACAACAGTTCTGAGGTATGAAAAAGGCTGCTCCTTTACACTCTTATGTACCCTGTGTGAAATTCCCCACACCACTGCTGTTTCTGCTCTTATTACATTTTTTTTCTTTAGTGGTAATTTCCAAAATTATTACTTTTTCCAAATGCTCAAATTCTCTTTCAATAAGACCCAATAAAAATACAAACATCTAGAGAAAGGGTTTTCCTCCATTTGAAAAATTTGAATATGTATTTACATGCATTTTTAGTTTCTCATATAACAATAATTTGGACTCAGTACAGTCAGCTTGCTTAGAAAAGACACTGAACACTGTTTACAGTAATAGTAAGTAATTTTTCAATTTGTAATTTTAATTAGCATATCAGCAATATGGACCAGGCATTAAACTGTTTGAGAAGGACAGTCTGCCCCATGATTTATTAGTCTCTGGAAAGCAGGACCATGACAATTGCATGGGGTACAGCAGCAAATAAACCTGGAGGAGAAAAGCTCCCTTCGAGTTCTGAAATTTGGGTTATAAAAAAATGTCCACCCCAATAATGGCAGACTTTGTATACAGAACAAAGACATGCACAGTTTTTCAAGGATGACGCAGTTAAACTGCTCTAAAGTGTTTATTCTGAATATACATAACACACCTCCATCCACCATTTAAAGTAGTGTAACTAGATTAATTTAAACTGTCCCTTTAGTTAACCACTGCAACTTTCTCCAGCAGAGAGAAATAAAAGTGATTTCAAGTCAAGTCATTCATTGTTTCTGTCCAAACCTGTTTGTGATTCCTCTCACTTGGGAACAAGTATGTCCCATTTCAATTCCTGTGTTGGAGTCTGCATCAAAAATATTAGAAGGTGTAAATTAAAATTAAAATTAAAAACTGCTGTTTCAATTCAAGTGTTCACATAGGGAAGAAGTAAAGATGGAGATTCCTGATATGCTTATTAGCCTACTTATGTATATTGTATGGCTAGTTAAAGTTTGCCTAAGATACAATTGAACATACTTAGTCAGATTAGAAAATATTTTTTTCTTTTCATAGCAGAGATTAGAGCATTAACCATAGCTATGGAAAATGTTCAGTGTTCAGTGCCTGCTCTACTATAGATATCATAATACAAATGACCTTGGGCAAGTCACTTAGCATATATTTGCACTGCAGTCAGACAACCTAACCTTAAAGTTCAGCATTCCTGAACTTTTCAGCAGCACCACTAGACCACTGTCAACCATCCCTTGTTTTCAAAGGCCACTGTGGCCCCCTATAAAAATTTCAATCAAAAGCACTATTGTGACAACTTTGTTTTATATGGTTCAGCAAACCACTTACTATAAATTGGGAATTGCAGATGGGAATCACTCCAACGTCATGGCTTCAATGTGGGCTAAATGCTGATGGTCCCAGGCAGATTTGAGCATCCCAGGCTGCTTTGTCCATACTTCCATGAGTGCCTGAGTGCCTGAGCTGCTTGCTGCCACCAACACTGCCATGTTTGTGCTTGCTGCTGCCATACTTCCCCATGGCAGTGAACACAGGGCCTCAGCTGCTCACCTGAAAAAGGAAAGGATCAGTCTGCCTCACAGGTAGACTCACAATCTGAACATAAACGTATCAAAATGACTGTGAGGAATGCATAACAGAGTATTTTATATATGTTCTAAAATACACTAAGTAGTGTATCTTCTCAACTTTCCCTGGGAGCTTGTGGGAAGCCTTATTGGCTAGAGGTATAAGCAGCTTCCTAAAATGAAAGTGGGAGATTATATAGCTGTCAAAAATTATCCCAGTTCTGTTGGTTTAACAAGTGTCTGATTCATCTGACCTCTCTAGCTTGACTACAATGGAAATTAACAAAAAAAAAAAAAAAAAAAAAAAACCAAAAACAAAAAAAACCCCAGACTATTTTAAGAGAACTGAAGGTATTACAAGAAAAGAGGTTGTGTTATAATGAGGACCCCATGGCCAGCAACAACCTTCACAGATGCTAGAATCTGATAGCTTGTTTGGCTTTGACCTCAGAATTAATGTGGCATACCTGAATATGTGAAATCTTCAGACTTGGCTCTGAAATCTTATGGTAATATGGACATTTCCCATTGAAGGGAGTGGGGAAGGTATCTACCTGCATATTGCTCCCAAAGGGTATTAAGTAAGGGGCAGCATAAATGAAATTCATACAAATACCAGATTTGGGGCAATCAGAATACAGTCTGGTGGTCATGGTCTTTGATCTTAATCAGTTTCTTCGTCCTTAGTTGCAAATTCTTTTCTACAGGACAAGCAATAGTAGACTGTTTTCTAAGGGAAACTTTGCCAGAATTAGGTTAAAAAATATACATTGCATACCTCATCCCCTTAGGTTACTACATTTTTTAGGCATAAACCAACTGCACAGAGTCATAGGCTTTTTCAGTGTTTAAAACAACCAAAAGAAACCCAAGCAAACCAAACCAGGAGTGGATCTTGCACTGAGCCAGTGACAATTTTGCTGTGGGGAAAAAGACCATTAATATTAATGCCTACAACTAGATCAGCTGTGTGTATAAGTGGTATGAGTTCCCATTGCTTTCAAGTTCTAGAAGATGAAAGTCTACACAGCTGTCCTACTTTGATTGCTGCTTTTTCTCTGCAGGCTTCTTCTGAATGCTCTTGGAGAAAGAGAAAAATCTTTCAACTACAGTAATCTAGACTTCACTGTGCAATGACTGAAATAGATATTGTTTTGTCACTTATAAGTTATTGCTTAATAGAAAGTTGTCTGAGCTAGTTTCCTAAGATTGGGTGATGACATATCTGAACATCATTTATCCCAATCATGTAAGCAGGATCTTTATCTTAATAAAAATCCTCTGTGCTGGGTTTGGTTTTTCTTTCCTTTGTGTTATAGATTATGTTCTGATGCATAAAAATGAATAATTTAGTCATAATTGTACCACCACAAGTTTATTGTAAACTGAAGCCACAATTGCAATTTTGGACGCCACAAAAAAAATTGCTATAAAAATTTCTAAATAGTTCTTTCTTCAGCTGCAATAACATACCATTTTGCATTACCAGATGTTAAAACTCTATAGATTATCTGACAGCAAATACTATATCAAAGGCAGTTCAAAAGAAAAGTAAAAATTATTTTCATATTTTTAATCATGCCTGCAGATGGGTTAGGATAATCTGTCATAGTTCAGAAGTAGAAAAGAAACAGACTTGATGTAACTTGGCTCAGTGGTCTGTTTCAAATATGGTTCACACACAATGGGAAAAACAAACAGGTCTTTGCTTGAGAAAACAGATGCAGCAGGCAAGTGCAAAATCTTACTCTGCTTGTTTCAAAAGCAAAAAACTAGCTTTTTAACAGAGAGAAAGACAGACCACTCAAAAATTCCATGTAAACTTTTCTGGTTTTGAGATTCTTTCTGTGCTTCCCCTTTCCTCTTCCCACACACACTGAATCAACAAACCCAGATGTTCACAAGAATTCGTCCCTCGATATCCCATCCTGTGCCCTGCAAGTGCAAGGGGAGATGCCTTACTGCAGATGCACAGGAATTCCTCAGTGCTGATTGTAGTGCTGCAAAGTGATGTACAGACTGCTCTTTTTATTTCTGTATGGGAAAAGCTTCATGGGCTGAACCCACTTCAGAAGCCCCAGAGATCTAGAAAATCAGTGCTTACAAAAACCATGACTTCTGACTGTCAGCTTTGGGTGTGCACATCCTGGGTTCTTGTCTTTTTAACAACACAATGTTCCTTCTTATTTTGGCACAGCACTGAACTAAAGAATGGGATCTGGAAGACAGAAAAGAGCCCTATACTAATAAAAACTGCAATAGATAATTATTATCTTTCTTATTTATGAAATTTATGGGGAGGAGTGTTTCAGTTTATACCCACCTGAGCATAGTCTTGGTCATCTGCTTGCTCACTTTTGTCAAATATTTTCATTCACTGACACTTATTTTATTTTCAGCCAATCTGTGATTTAAATGTGCGAACACTTGAGTCTGCAGAAAGCAGCAGGCTCAGGTTTTCTACACACTGCGACTCTTGTGTCACCTTCACCTAGTTTAGTTATGCCTGAATACCTCCTAGCACCCTTCAACCAGCCTGTCTTGGAGGAGTTTAAAGCAGCAGCGAATTCATCAGGAAAGTACAAAAAAAAAAACAAAAAACGAAAAACTCCAAAACTAAACCCAAACCAAAACAAAAAAGCCTCAAGCCAAAAATGGAGTAAGTGGCAGGGTTGGGGGTAGGATGGTGAACCAAACTGCCTGGTGCCTGACATTAGAGGGGTTAAAAAAGAAAAACAAAATATCAAAAAACAAACAAACAAAAAAAAGGCAAGAAAAAAAAAAGTAGTCCTTCACCATAAAGAATAACCTGGATGTTTACTGTGCCTGGCTGCACACTCAAGAGCAGTGAGCAGTGTCTGCGTGGCTCCCCTCCCCAGGCCGGATGGCTCCACAGCTCAGTGCCTTGGCTTAGGTGCAGTTGGAAATGCCCGAGAATGGCTCTTTGTTGATTTTCGCCTGTGCGAGAGAGCCTGGTGTTGCTGCGAAGCGAAGTGCTATTGAATTTGCTCACTCAGGCAGAACACTCGACAGGAAGGAAGGAAGCAGCCATTCTTTCTGGTCCTATTGTCTGGCCTGCAGGCTTAGGCAATCAAACAGCCCTGTGGCCCGGCTGCGGCTCCCGCTCCGGCCGCTTCTGGTGGGCCCGCCTGGCGAAGGGGGGCAAGCGGGGGACGGCCTGCTCATGGCGCTTACTTTGTTTTCCCGGCGCTCCATCACATCTTTTCACGGCTCAGGGCCTCAGGTAGCCGCTTCCCAGCCCTCCGCCTTTCCCCAGGGAAAGAGGCTCAGGGAAGGGAGGGCTGAGAGTAGCCGCAGGTGGGGTGGAGCTGCTCCAAGCTGGATGATGGGGAAGTGTGGGAGCGAACTGCAGGAGCCTGTGAGGAGTCCTTCCAGGGCTAGGACATATTTCTGTCATGGTCAGAAGGCGCTGCTTGGGGCTGAAGGCTTTTTAACAACACGTTGATTGCTGGGGTGAGGTGGGAAAGGTTGCAAAGGTTGCAAAGGAGCAAACCTGCCTTTTGTAAGAGGCTCATTCAAAAATGTAGATTTCTGATTCCCCAGTCTATCTCAGTTAGCTGCCTCTTCTCCCCGGAAAACAGGAAAGAATGAGAATCAGAGCCAAAGGACTGGTTTTGCGAGGCAGAACGCTGCAAGCCTGGCATTACTGCTCCGCTTGTAGTAATGCCACGGGGGCAGGGTGAGTTCTGCTGAGGATTCCTGACAGAGGAAGTGCAAAAAGGGTAACTGGTCTAAGCATCCAGAGGAAAAATCTGTCTGCCACTGCATTTTACCTGTCCTATTACATCCCTGGAAGGGGGTCGATCATTGCAACGCTTCCAGTCTCAAGTCAGGTGGCAGCCATAACATTGCAGTGTGGATTTTGCTATGAAGCCTGTCTTGTTCTTACTGCAATGTGACCATGGGGTAGCCGCCTACTATGGTTTGGGAGCTGGACAGCAATAGCTGCAGGGGTTTTTTTTTGTTTGTGGTAGGCTTTTCTCAGACAATAAAATCCAGTGGTGGATCAGGTGTGTCAGTGGTATAATTCTTAATATTGCATGACAGATAATAACATTAATAGATGACAATATCACCCTGCAAATCCATGATGTACAGTGAGATAGCAGAGCCTGGTAAATGCAGAGGCATAGAACTTACACAATCCTATTTCTGCAAGCCCAAGGATGGTTTCAATGTGGTTTAAATGACTCTAAATCCAGATTCCAGTGCTCCCACCCTTGCTGGTGTCCCTGGCTGCATCCTCTTAGTGAATGTTATTGCTTCAAGTCTTGCTTGGTTGCAAGATGTGGGCACAGGTGGAAACAAATGACAGTCCTCAAGCCTGGTCCCCTGGTCATCGTACAGAGGTTGGTGTTGGCAGAAAGGGCAGGAGGGAGTGGGGGAAGCAGGCAGCATGGGGAGCTGCCAGCCTGGGTTCAGAAAGATGGATATTGCCTTTTTGGCATGGCACCATGCCGAGACTCTTCAAGTGCCATGCATTTCTGGCGTAGCCAGAAATATTTGCTTATACCCAAGAAAGCCTGGGAAACAGGCTGCAGTTGCATGTTGTTAACTTCAACAGAAAAGTATGTGTTGCTTTTAGGAATTGTGGCCTTGGAGTATACCCAGCTTCCCACTTTTGCCTTAATCAGACCTCTGCTCAACCTGCTCACACCTATCCTGGTGCAAATCTAAAACAACCTTGATGAGTTAATGGAATTATTCCAGGTTTGTCAGTGCAACAGGAAGGAATCAGCATGAATAAGACCATTTTTTTCCCTTTTAATGGAAACAAGTAGGAATTACTAGAACAGAGAATAATTTGTAGCCAAGAAGGACTTTTGAATTTGGATTTTATTACAAACTTGAAACTTTGGCCAGTTTTGATGGGATTTGTAAACGCTTTCAACAAATGTGGGCTGAGTTTCAAGTGAGGCTGGGCTCCGTTGTGCAGGAATCTGGGCCAAGGTATGGTTTTGAGTGGAAAGCATATGAAACTCACTGCATTTTCCTGATTTAGAGTCTTGCTTTGAAGTACTTGGTCCATTCAAACCCAGAACTTAAAGCAAAAACCCACATGGTGTTAGTAACTGGAGCCAAAACTATAATAAAAAATTCCCTTGAAACCCTATGATTCAAAGCTAGCACAGATCCAGATAGTCCTTATAAGATGCTACATTTAGCATATGAATTTCTTAGTTCAGAAACTTTAAGTACTCTGAAATCTTTACTAATTTCTGTATTTTTGAAATATCTCATTGTAAGCACTGCAGTGGAGTGGAAAGATTTAGGATTATTACGTTTGTTAAGACCTTGTCTATGAATGTATAAATAATCAATTATTTTTCTTATTTTTTCCTAAATAAAATATGTTGTTAGTGACCCTACTCTGTGTCTATGGACTCTTTCACCATACTCAGAACTACAGTATCTGAGCCCTCCAACAATGCATGAAGCAAGGTGAGTAACATCTGTTACATGCTGTTTATTGTCTCATCCTTTCCCTTGAGATGCAGCATGTGCAATAGAGTGTCTTGCTCTGGTTGGGGTTTTTTTTGGTGTTATGATTTGTTTTATGATCAAGAAACCACCTCTTTGAAAATGTCTCACAGGGGAATTGAGTGGAGGATATTACTGGTTACAAACTGGAGGGAAAATTTTCTGTGGGGTACTAATGACATATTTCTTTTTTTTCTTGCTCTTGTTTTTTTTGTTGTTGAGAGATATTTTACATTTTCACTTTACTGCAACAGTCACATACACAAGCTCTGTGCACATATTCACAATGCTCAACAGAACTGCTTTCAAACAAACAGTTTTTTTGAACACAGCGTAATGCAATTAGTGTTACTGCCCAGCATGCCTTTGATAGCACACAGTGTGCTACAAGATGACTTCTCTCTCCTTTACTGATGCACCACAATTCCATATGAGCAGCCACCCAGCGACTCGGCTGGCTTTTGCATTTCCAGTTAACTACCCTGAATCATAAAAGTCTGGGAAAGGGTCTGGGAAACGTGTTCCTTCAACTACTGCAATGCTTCAGCAGTAAGGCTGAGTTTACATTACATGTGGAAAATCACATGTCAGTATGCGTCATTCATTGTCCTGTGCAGATCTGTTCCATGTTTCTGAGAGGGGCTGGCTGTCCCCAGCTGCCTGCCTGTAGAACATGCACAGAGATAACGGGAGGTCTGCATGTGACTTGCTGACAGCATCAGGCCCTGGTGCTATAAGCAGTCAAAATGTTTTGGGTTTTCATCAATAATCCCAGTATGAAGGGTCTTATTTCTTGCGCAGCTCTGTAATTAATCCTTGGCTGCTTGGGCTGTGATCCCAATGGTCCAGGACAAGAGGAAGCAGGGACAGGGCAAGCAGGATAGAGGTCACTTATAGCTCATCCAAATCAAAGAGGTGGCCTTAAAAGTCACCCGGAAAGGGTACTGAATTGTTTTGAAGGTGAAAAAGAGAATGAAAAAGGACAGCTATGAGGATGCCATGATCAAAACTAAAGAGAGAACACAGAAGTAAAGGAACCAATGCTCATTTGCAGAACAACCAAGGATATTGCCATTACCAGTGACCTTCCCTAGGAATAGCTGCACAGGAACATATTCTGCAGTTACTTCTACTTCTCGCTGGAAATTCAGAAGAAAAACCCAAACATGCAGAAGTTTTCCAAAGTCCTGTCCCCATCCATTTTTCCTCCTGGCAAGTCCTGTTAGTCCCTTCTGTATATACAGCAATGTGAAAGAGAACAAGAGCTGGTTTTAAGGATGTTAGAGCAACACTGGAGAACGCTGTACTGGACAACTGTCATAACACAATGTCTCAACTTAGAAGAGTGACTTGCCATTATTTCACCTGTCCACATGAACTGGGTATTAGAGCTTAATTTTTGAAAAAACCACACTTCTGAAGCATGCATGCCAGGTGAAACACCTCTGTGTACCAAAGCTCTGCATAGTGCAGGAGGAATGAGGAAAACATTATATTCTTGATTTCTCTGACCAAGTACACTGGAGCTCAAACCAGCACAGCCTATGTGCAGTCAGACTACTGATGAAGTGAGTACGTGCTTGCTCCTCTCCCTTTCCTTGACCTAACAATTTGTGCAGGGCAAACCCAGGTCATAACAGAGGAATGATCTGGCCTGTAAAATTTCTTTGGACAGAGAAGTTAATGCTAATTCAGCGTATTTCAGTTTGCTGAGCTCCACCAGGCTGCACATGATCCTGCATTGTGTTGCGGAGTTTCCTCAGCACAGCTATTCTACATCTGGTTGAATAAAAAGCTGGTTCCATTCCTGGCTCCAAAGCTGTTTTCTGATTGCTGTTTTGATGTGAAAATATAGTGGATATCTGAGGTACTTGGATTTCTTGTCCCACTTTTCCCTTCCCCCGTATGGATTGTAATGAGTTTGTTAGCTGTCATATCTTGGAGATTAAGCTTTTGTGAAAGTTTTTTTTTCCAGGACAGACATGTGTAAAGGGGCCCTTTCAGCCAGAGAACAAGTGTTCCTTAATGGCCGTACACAATTTTTTGGCATGCATCCATACACTGGCAGTATGATAAACATATCCCAGCAGACAGTACAACAGAAATAGTTGTAGGTATAGAGATCTTGGGAGCACAATGAAAATTATGTCATCTCTATTTTCTTTGAGGACCTCCACCAAGACTGATGGCCCATGGTAAATGGTGATCCTGATTTCTCTGGAGTCAGCCTAAAGGACTGTCTGGAAAATTCCATACAAAACAAAAGGGCTGCTGAACTGCCTTACTGACAAATTAACTTATCAGCTGGAGAAGTTTTGATTTACATTGAAATTCTCTGTTGGTTACTGAGAATCTCCCTTTTAAAATTAATGACCTCACAGTTGATGAATGATGAAGCAGGAAAGGAAGTGTGCTGAGGACTGAACAAAAATCATCAGGTGAAAGGGGCTCTCTGTGATTATGGAATAAAAACTAGTCATTAGGGCTTTAAAAAAGCCCCAAACAACTGGAGCTCTTCTTCTCAGTGGTACTAGTGGTAGATGTTTTCTTGGAATAGAAAATGACTTCTCCCCCTCAGGATCTGTGGTACTATAAAAACAGGTCCCTTCAGAACTAACTTCCAAATCTGCTAACATAATACTCCTCTGAAGAAGAATAAGAATGTTTGGTTTACAGTTAATTAAGGCTTTTGGGTCAGGAACTTGAAATCTATCCATTAGGATATGGTTTTCTGGTTAAGGAGACATAAATACACAGAACATTTTATTAAATAGCTGGAAAAAGGCTGTGTTTAAAAAATGATAGATGATTTGGTATGTTTAGCAATAGATAAATAAATGTTGAAAAAAGAGACGTGGTTCCCCTTGGCAGTAACTAGGTGTGTCATTTATTTGGAAAAGTGTATTTGGTTGTCACCTGTGCACTCCTTTTCTTTCTCTTAATGGATTTGAGGATGGAGGGAGGCAAGATAATGATAAAAGCAGAAAAGTAGAGCAATATAACATGGGAATTTATGGGTTTTAAAATCCTAAAAGAACTGTTAAAGACAGAACTGAATAGAGCACCTTCTTTTTGCAGCCTTCTGAGGTAGGAGAGAAAGGCTCTATTAGGTGTCCACATCCTGCCAGCTGGGAGAGTCATTTCAAGAGGAAGACATGATTAGTGGGGCAAACAAGAAGTCAGAAGTAACCATGAAGAGGGAAAGGAACTTTTGTGGGAAATCATATAAAGAGACACATTCACGTGCAAAATCTCAAAGCTCCTGTTGCGGCTCTGACCCCAAAGACATCTCTCCTGTGTTTCAGATGGCATAGGTTGGGAGTAGAGGGAGAGAAGCAGCATCCAGACAGGTACCCTGGAACTGTGAACCATTTCTTTGTGAGCAGAGTAGTGTTACAGACAGTTCATCATTTCCAGGACCTTTCTTATGCTAATTCCCCAGACTTAGGGGAAACTTAAATTCCTTCCCTTGCTGAATGGAACCAACCCTCCATCAAGAGTTAATTTTAAAAAGAGAGCAAACAGAAGGACTTCATGTTTGGCAAGCTTGGGGTTAGAACATTCCCATATACACATACACATTTAGAAGAGAAGTGTCTTAGTATTCATGATACTTGGTGATAGAGTAGCAAAAAGCTTTCCATTAAGCATGAAAAACAAATATCACAATTTATCTCAATTCTTCAGTCTTTTATGTGCTGAAGGTATTTTTTATGTGAGTTTTTGTGAGATTTTTCACACTTTTTTTTTTTTTTTTTGAATGTCTTTCATTTCAAGTTACCCTTGTTCTGGGTCTTTTTTTAATTCCCTTTGGCCAAAGCATTTCTGAATTTCTGCCAAGGAGTTACTATGTAAAGCCTGTTGTACTCAAGAGTTGGATTCCCATTCCTGGAATCATGACTAGCAACCCCAAAATAGAGTGCATTGTTGTTTCAGAAGGAAAACAAGAGAGGAAAGAAATCTTAGGAACAAACAGAGAAGGATGAAGCCAAGCCACAGTTACAGACTCTTCAGAAAGCTACTCTTCAATTAGACATTTAGATTGGCTGCTAAGGAATCTAATCTAGATGGTAGGAAAAACTGCATTTGAGGTAGAGACAAATCTTATAAAATAATGCTATGAATGGCTACCTATTTTTGTTTCCTGTCTGCTTGTATTTAGGAACCAGCATCTCTGCAAACATTTAAGGGACAGGACACTTTGGAATGTCCTGTTTCTCCTGCAGAATGCATTTTTGTTTCTGAACACAAAGCGTGACTTCACCAAACTACATTGCAAATTCATTCTCTCAGGAAGAAAAATATGGAACAATCGATGCAAGGGGGAAATAAACAGAGAGCATACTTTTTTTTTTAACTGATAGATTAAAAAATGAGCTAGCAAAAATATTTATATATCAACAAAGAAATACTGACAATTTACAAAAAGATTCTGTGCTAAGGGGATCTTTCAGGAAACATTCTTTGCTGAAGTAAGTATTTTCAGGAAATATCTTTTGCTAATATTACAGAATCCTAAGTCAAAAATTCTGTACCAGGTTATCCTCTCATCAACCTAATGTGTTCTGCATTGCTAAATAATAGTCATTATTAATGGCAGAAACTTTTAAAAGTATGGAGAGCTTGACTGGAGAAAAGAGAAAACTTTGAGCTAGCAAAGAATATTGTATTTATGACACACAAGTGAACAAGCCTGTTCCTGTATTTAGTAACTTATGATGAACTCATCAATTCCCTATAATATACACAGAAACAAAATCCTACTTTTGCCTTAATAAAATATGATTAATATTGATTAAGATGTTCATATGAAACAAGTCAAGACTAGACAAGAGAAGACAATGACTTTGGCCTTTGCTTTCAGAGGGTGTTAGCACCACAGGTTAAGCTTGAGAATCTGTAAAGGTCTGAGTATAAAAGTGAAAATCCACCCTGGGAAAGCTCATCTCCTTTAAAGTCCATCAGAACTGTGCATCAAAGACCAAGTACAGCCCAAACCCACCAGCTCATTTGCAAGCATCAGCCTGCATTATTTAAAAAAATATATATTTGTGCATATGTGCAATATAAAGTCTATATTAAAATCCAGTTATAAAATATGCCAGAATTCCCAGGCTAGAAGTACATGGTGACACCTATCTAATGGATCACCTATTTTGTCTCTCTCCTTTAGTTAACTAATGGAGGAGTAGCACCAAAGATAATATGCAGTATGTAAGGACATGGTCAACAGAACAGAATGGGTAGCTTTGAGAGCCAATGAAAGATTTTAATTTTTGAGACTTTGGAACCCACTTGGGGAATTTGATGTAGGAGCAGAAAGGTTCTCAGTCTGGTTATCTTCAAACACAGTATATATTTTAGCACTTACCTTTTGGAGTGTGCTGTCTGCTCCAGCAGACAGCTGAAATTATCTGTTTTGTGATTGCATTAGATGAACTGAACCTCTCCTGAGCTAGGCAAGTTTTTGCAATGACATTGTATTGATTTTTTTTTTTTAAATTCTGGTAAAGGGTCATGAGTATAGAAATACACAAATTTTCTTTTTCTCCTGTAAAGGGGCAAGCAAAAGGTGGTTAGGTGGCTTAAATAGAAATTCAGCTTATGACTTTACAAAACTGACTCCACATATAGTACAGAAAGGTTTACCAAGTTGAGATACACAAAATATTCCTACAAAAAGCATCAGTGTGGAGATGTGTGGCCAAAACACAAGGTGAGACAGTACCACTGAAATCAGATTGAAATGGGCACACACTTTTTCTAACCCATTTTGGTGCACACAAGTACATGTGTGTCTCTAAGTAAACTACTGTGTTTGCATTTAAAAACGTGGCTGTGTCAGTTTCTGTAATTAGATCCTTTAATGTCTGTTATTGATCCTTTCTGCATTTTTTTAGCTTATACTTATGAATCAGAAAGTAAAATGCAGAATGTTACCGTATACAGAAGCAATGCTAAAGAAAATGTCTGTCATGTCCAGCTTACAGGGCCAGACAGTCATGCATGGTATCAATCCAATTTGCTCATGGCCCACAACATAAAAATCTCAGACATTTGCAGGAAAAGGATGTTTGGAGACTTGGTGCTGCGTGATCCCAAGGAAAGGATGTTCAGGCAGTGGTGACACTGGTTAAAACTATGCTTGGTGTGAGTTCACAGACAGACACTCCCTAATTTAGCACAAACTTGGAGTGACAGTTTTTTTCTTAGGAGTGACAGCACGCTATAAGAATGTGGAATTGAATGTAACCCAATTCAGAGGCAGAGACTTCTCTCCTCCAGAGCAACGTTTGCTTTGCGTCACAGACAGAAGAGGCTAACTGGCTTACACTATGCAGTGCCTTATTGTGCCCTGGTTCGGGTCAAGCCTAAGTGTATCACATTCAGTTCACCTGCTAGATGTGCCTTGCAAAGGCGTTGTGTTTATGGCTCTCCAAACATGGGATCCAAAACAGGGCAGATGTGGGCAATACAAACACTGGCTGTCTCCTTGTTCTGTTGAACCTGGACTTCAACAGCAGCTGTAGAGAACACAGCAAGGATATATCAAATACCAAAAGCTGGACATTTGTAACTTGTAGGTAGATTACAGGAAAAATCATTCAAGTTTTCTACAAGTAGTCTCAAAATCAGAATGGTTTGATATTATGAGTTGAACTCCATGAAAGAAGAAATGAGCAAATGTGAAAAAAAATCAAAGTCAGTTTCAGTCTGATCCTCATGACTCTTTCACGGCTTTATTTCTTCATAGTACTCACTTTTGAAATGCAAAGGATTCAGAATAAAGTGAAGAAGGACACTAGAGATTTGATGCAGTATGTGCAAGTTGAATGAGAAATGTCTCACAAGCAACTGAAGGATTTGATTGAGAATTAATGGAGTAAAAAATAATTGCAAAAATTTTCATCTGGTTACTGTTGGTAATGATAAGAGACACTGATAATCATGTCTTAGAAAATGTGTTTCAGAGTATGCAATATTATAACAATGTCCAAGAGAATTAAAAGGGGAACAAAAGTTTATATCTACTATAGATCAATAGACAAAAGAATGAACTATACAACAGTGCTAATATAGGAGGCATATTTCTTTTAGCTCAGTTATTGATCTCTGAGATAATTACACTGTACATCAAAAGAAATTCAATTATATTCATGTCTTACTTTGTAAACAGCATTAGCATTGTTTGGACACGTAATCTTACAGAAGGGAAAAAGCTTTCAAATGAAAATGTATATAAACCACTATGGTTTTGCTTTCCCAGATCTGAAGTATGCATTACAGCCAAGCAGATATAGTCTCTCGCTGATGTGGTTCTAACAATTTTAACAGAGCTATAAAGACAGCAATATAAATGTCAATTACAGGCTACAGTTCAATCCACACAATTTTTTCTCCAAATTTGTACTTACAATTTAAACATCTTCAAAGCCCTTTTACATTGCAGTGACTCTTTCTGTTCGAGGGAACATGGATGTTAGGGGCAGTCTATCCCTACAAGAGCTAATTCTTGGTTCATACTAGGTCACCCAGTTTTGTGAATGAAATCTCATATCACTTATAATTTTGATAAGGATAAAGAAATTGCAGTCCTTATCAATCATAGCTGCATAAGCCAGCAGATAGAGAGGTAAAAAAGATGTAGCAAGAAATTTGTTTTGTCAAGGACGTTGATGCAAAGGGCTGTATAGACATTCAAAGGGTTTGAAGTCCTTCCCCTGCATAGGTGACAGAAAAAAACAAAATCCTTTTCAAAAATGCTAAAAGTTCCAAGTGCCAACTGTCCAGCTCCTTAAACCCAGCAGACTCCTTCACAAACCTCTTCAGTGCAGTTATTGTGGAGGTGAATAATCTCATCTGCTCTTGTGAGACCCCCACTCCCATTCAGCTCTGGGGTCCTCAGCATGTGAAGGACATGGACCTGCTGGAGTGAGTTGAGAAAAGAGTCACCAAGACCAGTAGAGAGATGGAACATCTTGCCTGTGAGGAAAGGCTGAGATAATTGGGATTGTTCAGCTTGAAAGAGGAAAGGACTTGTGGTGACTTAATTGCAGCTTTTCAGTACCTGAATGGACCCTATGGGAAAAATGGAGAAAGACTTTTACAAGGCATGTGGTTACAGAACAAGGAGGAATAGCTTCAAACTGAAAGAGAACCTAGGGTTAGGTTAGATAATAAGGAGAAATTCTTTAGACTGAGGGTGGTGAAGCACCAGAACAGGTTTCTCAGAGAAATTATGGATGCCCCATCCCTAGAGGTGCTCAAGGTCGGGTTGGATGGAGAGTAGATGATCTTTAAGGTCTCTTCCAACCCAAGCCATTCTGTGATTCTATGATTGTCAGTCCTGTCAAATGCCAGGCTTGAAGACATGGCTCTCCTACAGAGTTGTGTGCAATTCTTTGCTGGGAATGATATGTTTTCCCTTTTTCTCCTGAGACATATTGATTTTCTCTCTGAGAAGCATTCCAGAGAAGAATTGCATCAGCCACTGCATGTAGAGTGAGTTGAAAAACAGCTTTGTCTAATGGTGTAGTCCCTTCACAGTCAGTTCCAGTGGGGAACTGAGTTTGGCATTCTGCAAGGGATGCCAATCCTTGCCTTTCACACAGGCCATCATATGGAGCTTCATGCATCACACAAAACAGAGTGATAAATGTGTTGTCACTGCAAAAGTATGGAAAGTCAGATGTAAAGCATGAAAATATACAGTTGTTTGAGTTTAAAATCAATGTATGCAACATGGAGAATGCTTCTCTGATTCACTTATTTGCATTTTATATTACTGCATTCAATAAATCTCTCTGTTAATGAAAACTGTAAAGCACTTCCAGATGGCCTTTCTACTGAACACAAGAATGGGCTGAACCTCACAGCTTTGCTGAGGAATTCAGGTTTATCTGTTGCAGAAGACACAGGGCATTTTCCCTAAATTCATCCCAGTGACGTGCTGGGGCAAAAGACAGTATGAAATATAAGTATCAATTCCTGGCTGAACAAGAGCTCTAACATTTAAATATAATTAAGGGTGTGGTTTGGGATGGCAGAGGTAATCAGGCACTGAACATTATTAAAAAGCATATCCTTTGCTAAAGCCATGTAAAACATTTGTGGAAACTCACTGGCATTGTAGTAAAAACACATTACAACATTGTTAAAGATCTTGATTCTTTGCCCCTGAAAGTGCAAAACAGTTCATGGAGTTTGAACTCAACAGTTCGTAGAGTTTGGGGGAATGTTGTACAATTGTCATGTGAAAGAAGAAAGAAAAGGATTGTACCTCAGCTTAGTTTTATCTGAATTCCTTTCTGAAATACTCAGTTTAAGATGTAATAGGAGGTTCACTACTGGCCTATTTCTGTCCTTACTTTCTACACAGCTGTTGTAACAGAAAAGCTGCAATCACGGTGAGCTCGAAGGAACAAAGGTATGATATGAAGATCTTAAATATATTACTCTGAGACACCCGCATATATTAGTACCCATACCTCCTGAAGAATCTCCAGAATATCGGGATTTGAATAAATAAGCCTTATTCTGTCCCATAAACATCACTGGTAAGCTAGACAAGGCGGGATTCACATAATTCAGGTGTATGTGTGAGGCAGTCACCTAAGATTCCCTTTATAGGGGAGACAGAGAAAAAGGTACATTAAGGATAAGAGTCTTTTGACCTATTTTCACCATCTATTTTAGGATGGGATGAATCATGCTCTAGAAGTGCTTATTTTATTTCACTGAACATAAATGGGAGCACAGAGAGACTACTTCAGACCTTAACTACATCTACAGTAGGATTTATGGTGACTGAGATACTGATGTCTATATTCTATTAAATTATTTCCAATCACATCCACCTATGTTGGTTTTCAATTAAGCACAATAACAAGATTCATTTAGGAGAATGTCTTACATCCTATGCAAAAGAAACTGGGAAAAATAAGTGAGATAGATATAATTAGGTGCCTGTTATAGTTTACATGCAGAGTAACTGGTTGGATTAGTAACGGGCCTGAAATTCTAGAAGCAAGTCTGATGGCAAATTCTTCCATCAGTGAGAAATTTTCCTCTGACAGAGAGTGAACATATGATTTAATTGTTTATAAAAGCAAAAGCATAACATGGGATGTCATTTTGGGATTTGTTAAAAGGGAGAATCCAGAGGCAGAAGCTCTTCTAGCCTTATTGATACAATCCAATGTCAAAACATAAATTAGTTTTGGGGTGATGACTGTAAGGGAATCTATTTCTTACACTGGTACTACAGTAAATAATTGCCATAAACAAAGGAAGCCTGACATTTGTGTGGTATATGAGTTGTATTTAGAACTATCTATTTATATATAATATAGATATCTTTATGAAACAAGCAAGAAAGATCAAACAATTAGAATATGGAGAGTTCCAGTTTCCATTTTTTTCTTGAGAAATTCTGTTTTGAGAAACAGGTGGATACAGTTCATGAACAGCATTTTTTTAAAGAACATATATATGTATAGGTGGTGTATGTATTTTTTATTTCATGAAAATAAAAAAAGGACATGCCATCTGCCATATAAAAAATAAACAGCGATGTCCCACATTGCTGGGGATCAGTTTAAAATTCATATGCCTATAAATGCTATTTATTTAATGCTGTGGTAGGAGCAATATTTTTATTATGTTTATTTTATAAAATGTTCTTCAGAAGACACCAAGTACAGTTAAATTACTCTTCCTGCCCACTCCATTTTCAACATGTGAAGTCCTTGGAAAATTTCCCACATCCACACTTTGCAGTCTTCCACATTTGTGTCTTGGCATTTACACCTATATCTTAAATTTGTATCTTCTATAATCCTCATATATATTGAGAATATAAAACTTCCAAACGTTTTCTTTCAGTTGTAGAGGTTTTTGTGGGTGGTTTTTTATAATGGATTTTTGTTTGTTTTTGTCTGAGTATTTTTGAGTAATACTGTATTAGCAACATTGTATTGCTACATTAACTTCCTAAAAATTCACATGTCTGAGACATCCAGGTATTATAGAAGTGCAAGGCCAGACATGCTAAGATCCTTCCTCCCCTCAGGAATACCCTCTGGTGTGCAGTGAGAAGCAGCATCCGAATGTGTCCAAAAGTGAGCTCATTTACCAACCACACTGGCAGAAGTCAGATTTCACTTTTGTCAGGGACTCCGTTGGTAGACTCTGAACCACCACCCACCTGCCTCTGTTTCAGTCTCTCTCTTCCCCTTCCCCCCAGGTGTCATCACTGAGAGCCACAGAGGGTTTTCCCTCCTTGTACCTGCCCTGTTCCTCCTGCGAGGCGCTGATGGTGCTGTGTCTGCATGCTGGGCAGTGCCACGGTGTGTCCCTGGCATCCGGCACTTCGGTGGCACAAACCTTCCCTCCCCGGCCCAGTGGTTTCAGTGCAGCTTCCACTGCCATGACACAGTCATTATTTAAACTCCTGTGGTTGATATTGTAACTCAAATGTGTCTCAGTGTTGGCTTGCCTCCTTAAGATCCCTCCTTAAAGCCCCACTTTCAGCAGCTACCTTTCTGTCAATATGCTCTAGGTTGGCACCAACCACTTCTCCTCACACCTGTGATTGTATCAGGGGGAAAAAAGACCAAAATAAATATTTACAGGGTACATGTGAGAAGAAAAGGGCTGTTTTCCCTTTTCTGTTATTGATTTCCTCAGTTCCTCAGTTACTGGTCCTGCTCTATTTATTTATGATACTCTGTCTAACTTGAACTGCATTTTATGGGCAAAAGACCTTGCTGCTTTGCTGTGGTTGTTTGTGCTAGGGCTGCACATGATAACAAAGAAAGGAAAAAAAACCATGGAGAACACTCCAGATGAAAGCAATAGTAAACCCACAAAAATTGGTGAAAAGACTCAGAAGAAGATAACAAATAAAATGACTGTTTAAATGTCCTTTTTAAAATCTATTAGCTTTCACATTCATAGTGTCTTCTTAGAATGGCACATGTTATCCTTTAACCTACTAGGTGTGTGAAAAAATACCAAAAACCCTGTAGAAAACACATGATTAAAATTAAGTTCTAAATGCTAAAGAAGCAATAGCAGGCTTTGATTGTTGTTAACAGGGTTTTGCATTTTTCTCCTAAGTGATTGCAGGATTCTTGTTCTGCATAAAAATCCAGATGTAATGGTAACCAGCATTTCAAAAGAAAAAATCTTCTCTTTCTTACACTTCCTTTTGATAAGTACACCAAAATTTTCAGGGCAGTTTCGCTTACCTCTAGTATCTTGTATATGCTGAAGAAAGCTGGATATGGGAAACCAGGCAGAGCTTGATCTTCTCCTCATGTGGAGACCAATAAAGTTTCCATTTATTGGTAACTTCCATCCCCAAATCTCCTAAATACTCAGATTGCAAACAAGAATAGGCTTTGCAGGAGACCCCACTGACCCAACTGGGCCCAGAATTGAGTAACAGTTATCAGGAAATAAAACCATGCCAAAGAAGCTGAGTCATTTATATGCTATAAAATGATGGCTGGTTCAGTTATGTTTGTTCAAACTCTGGAATATCCTAAATTCACAAGTTTACAACATGGACAATGGGATAGTCCCATACATTATAGGCAGCATAGATGCTGCATCTAGCAAAGAAAGTCTGTGAAATGCTTGTTGCCAGAAGCCAGGAAGGGCACAAGGGGATGGCTTTCTTTCTACCTGCATTCCTTGCCTCTTTTTTAAACATCTCCTACTAACATCAGCAACAAGAAAGCATACTGAGATAAACATACATTAATGTATGACTGGTCTGACGTTCCATTCTCATTACAAGGAATGAAAACCTTTGAAAGTTAATGGCTTGCTCTGTCCTAAAGGAAATGCTTCCTGAGTGGGGGGAGCTGCATCTTCCTGCCTTTACTTTTATCTACTGTGGGGCTAATGGAAGACATCAGTTTCCTGTTCTGTCAATCATGCCTGTCAGGCAGACACTGAATTCACTTTAATCAAAGCCACAAACTTTTAACAAGATGCACACGAAAGGTGTCTCCCTTGCTTGTACAAATGTTCTGTACCTTTTGAATCATCAGCTGTTCACTTTGTAGGAAGACCAGATGCTGAGGAGGTGAAACCCTCCTATCATTCCACCAGCTTCAATAACCCTGCTGATTTATACCATCTGAGCTTCTCTCTGTGACTTACATTTTCAAGCCTCTCAGGTATATACATCTACAACTTAAGAAACAATCAAACTTCTGCTTTTCTTCAATTGAAACCAATAAACATACTTCTGAGGTATTATTTTAAAATAAGGTTTTGCTTGCTGCTTTTCTCAAACAGCTTTCTATCACCACTGAATCATTTTTTATTTAATTTTTAAAAAATGTTTTAAAATTGTTCCTTGTTGTTGGCATAATATTTTAATGTTAAAAAAGAAGAGAGATCCATTTATTTGGATAGAATTCTATCAGGTGTTGAATTACTTGGAATTCTTTCTATTTGGGATATTATCAGTGTGACCAGCAACTGAGGACATAGATAATGATGGCAAATAAATTTTAATGTAAGAAGGCTGATAAAATGTTGTTCCTACTCATAATGGCACTGCTACCTTTAAAAGGCCAGAACTGAAAGACTTAAATCACTAAACTTCACATGTTCCCTGTTTCAACTCTACCACACAGACAAAATCTCTTAAGACCCTGGGGCACTTGTAACTTGAGTATCCTGCATGTCCTATGGCTTAAGTCTTTATAGATTACTTACAAAGATCAGATAGTGCAAAGAAATTGAGAGCAAACCATGTTCACTTTGATACTGTTTTCATACCAAATGAGGAAAATAAAAGTTTCCTCTTTGAAAACCACATGAGCGGAATATATGTTGCCCATGTTATAAAAACAGGAAAAGTTGTATTACAAACATATTCTTACAAAGAACTCATCATTTTAGCCCTTTTTTAGAATTTCACTTTTAAATTCTTATCTTTAAGAGAAAAAAAGGTAGGAGGAAAAACATTCCAAAATGTTTTAAATTACCTAAGCAGAAAAGCTACAGTAAAAGCTAACAGATGGATAAAAAGTCTTTGAAGAACTTTTTGAGACCTATAACCTTGAATCTTTTTTCATTGAGTAGCTAATAATCATGATTAAAAAGTGCAGAGCACAAATAACATCTCACATTTGACACAAAAATAAAAGTATGGAAGTGTTTTTCTATTTCCATTTTCAATGTCATATTCATAATAATCATAACTTCAACCACAAGTTTTGCTGCTCCTGATTTAGCAAAAGCAAATATAGTTGCCTCCCCCAATTTATCAGGAGTAAATATTGCATATCAAGAACAGACATAAAATAAATATCGGGTCAAATGGAAGAGATGGGAATTGTTCTGCCAATTAGTAAATTATTCAGAGCTGGTAATGTTGCAGCTATTTAACTGTGGCTAATTGCCCAGCTATATTTACGGAATACCAGGCGGAAAATAAATAAATAAAAGATGCTTTGAATCACTTGTCTGTCTGAACCAAACCAGCAAAGTGCACTGTTATGTTCAAGTTAGTTTCTCCAGAAGTATAAAAATCCTCTTGCTGGTAACTTTGATTGGTAATGGCTTCTGTTCTCTGAATGCTTACGCACATATGTACATTTGCTCAAGTAAACAGTCCATGAGACTGTGCCCATGAATAATGTGACAGCTACAACAAACTATGGGCCTGTCTGACTCCTTTAATGTTTACAAAAACCTGAATGTCTTAAAATCTGTTGTTAAGAGGTGGATAAATTTTGATATTTCTCACATTAGATTTAATGTCCCTTTATGTTCTGTCATTGAAAGGGAGATTGAATGTCTACTGCAAAATAAAACGACAGTATGTACCTTAGTTTTTTTCATATTTTCTGAATCTTGAGGCTCTAAGCAATATTAATGTGAATTTACTTCTCATTGTAGATGATTTCAAGATCTATTATAAAAGGGAAATTGAATCCACAGTCATTCAAAGCATAAATGTTAGGCCAGGATTCACCTGTGCACTGACATGTAATCTGTCTGATGAAATATAAATATTTTTACTTATCTTTCTTTTTGTGTTTCATTTTGGAAAATAAAACATGCCAACACTCTTCCTTGCTGATTTTGCAGTTTTCTTTGTGATCAGTACTGCCTCTTTCTCATTCTACTTCTCTTTCCCTGACCTCCACATCTACTCCTTTACCCTACCTGAGGTTGCCATGACTGCAAATCTCATCATTTGCTTCCTTACCCACCACAAAGCAACTCAATTGTTTTCTTTAGCAAGTGAGCTACAGGTACCTGACTTCAAAATGAGGCAATGGAGCCTGTGAGATGACAATAGGAAGGAGTGCAGGGAAGGGGGACCATGAACATCAACATTTTATTCCCTGGGAATCAGTTGGTCTTACCTTGTTTGTCCCCAAGTGCAAATGACATTGAGTGGTTTTTTTCTTGTTACTCCCAAAAACCCCCCATTTTTGCTGAGCTCACTTCAGGTAAGAACAGCTCATGTGAGGGCATCTGATCTCATCAACAGGAACATGGACCATGAGTAGTATTAGATTTGTGAAGGCAAATTTTCCCTGCTTTCCTCAATACTTGCAAGTCTTTTTATCACAAGGGCACAGTCACCCTATTAAATGCCCTAGATTATTGTCTTGTCACAGATGCATGCAACAGCTAAAACTCTTCCTGCCATGGCACTAAAATGGCCAATTTAAAGCACTTTTCCAGCATGCAGTATTACCTGTGTGATCAGTAATTGTTAACAAAAAACCCATTTTTGTCTTTGGTAGCCAGTTCAAGGCCAGAATACAAATCTTGTAAGGCTGGGTTTATGAAGGGATGGAAGGAGGTAGTGT
Source organism: Zonotrichia leucophrys gambelii (assembly GCF_028769735.1). NCBI lineage: Eukaryota > Metazoa > Chordata > Aves > Passeriformes > Passerellidae > Zonotrichia > Zonotrichia leucophrys. The sequence continues at coordinate 48,331,090 of NC_088169.1, forward strand.
CACACTGATCTCAGTGGAAAGGTGTGTGTGTCTGGGACAGTGGATGTTACTTGGCACTTGTTCTGATGGTCCCAACAGGCAGCCCCAGGAGAAAAACACTGATCTCCTCAATGCTGCTAATGTTACCCCTGAGTAAAAACATGCCAGCAGGGTGATGTGAGGAAGCGCATGCTGTTTGCTTTATGCTGTATCTCTGCAAAGCTTGTTCTAGCTGCAAATGCAGCTCCTGTGAGTCCTGGAGAGGATAAAAGAAAACCAGATTGGGCAGCTAAGTGAAAGCCTCCTCCCTTTCCGGCTGCCTTAAGACAGTGGAGTTCATTTGAAATAGGTTGACCTACATGCAAATCAGTAATGCACAAGGTAATCATATAATGCAAGAAATGGAAATAGGACAACAAAAATGGTTTTGGATCCAATATTTCATTTGAATTTAAATTAATCTTTTAGTGATATTTTAGTACACAATATACCAAGAAAGGCAAAGAGTATATTAAATTACCTACAGACAGTCCACAGTCATAAATTGTTTAGAAGAAAGCACTCCTTATGGCACTTCCACGTTTTATTTCTTCACTGACTCCATTAAGATATAAAAAAATAGAATACAAATGTTTTAGTCTGACAATGAAATCTTTGATGACATTTAATTAAATAAAAAGGGACACAAGCCAAGGGAAATATTACAGCATAATATCACAACAAATTAGTCCTGGATTTAACATTACTTTGACATGAGAAAGAAATACATCAGGGGGAGAATTTTTCCAAAGTACCTTTTCACTTTTAATTTACATTTAGGATGCCTAAACCTACTGCTAAGGAAACTCCTGTGGACATGGAGCTTGCCTTGCACTTTGAGTTAACCAGGATCAGATGCCTATCAGTAGCACGGGTTCTGATGTGAAAGTTTGCAAGATTCAACCTTTGGTCCATATTTAGTTAAAACAATTCTTTACATTTAGTGTATTTTCAGGATTGAATCAAAATGACGCTGCAAATATAATCAAGAACAAATGGGCTTCATAGTAGTTGTCATCTACTCCTATTTTTTCTTCAAAACTTGCATAGATGTGAATGCTGTGCGTGACATGAATTGTGTATGGCCCTTTCTGAGAAATATGTGTAATTTCTAGCTGTGCATGGTTAGCTGTACAAGAAACACATTTCATGTTTTTATTTGATTTATCTCTTCCGCTTGTCTATTTGTTCCTGTACTGACTCATAAATTTTTTAACAGGAACAAATATGATAAGAGTAATAGGCGAGTATGTGTATCTACATATGTCTCTCTCTATATAGACATGCAGTATATGGACTCACTGAGACTGTTTTGGCTGCTGGACAGCTTTCTGTGTTATTAATCAGGCCTTACATTGATTTTGATCACATTCTTATGCTGGAAGGATATTCTGGAGGGATAATTCACTGATAAACATCAGGCTTGTATTCACAGAAAGGCAAAATGGCTTTATTGACTATAATAAGTTATCAAAGTGCAACAGAGGCACAGCTATATGCCTGAACTGTGGTTATGTTTCTCATGTTCTCACTATTTCTCTGTGCTTACCCTTTTTCATAGGGGTGAATGCATTCTAGAGGCAACACTGTCTATAGAGGTGTTTAATTTTACTTTCCTCTGTAGTTTTGAACCTATTTGAATTAATAATGATGGAAACTACTATCTGTTTGAAACTACTTGTTTTTTTAAACAGGATTACTGATACTGACGTGTGCAGGGGGAAAATTTGCCATCTGGGAGGAAGGTGGGAAGAGTAGAGGGAGAGGACAGACCCCATGGTAACCGTATTGTGCTGCTGTAATGTTGAAGAACTGTCCCTGTCTCATGATGACAGGGTGGCCAGGTGGTTACACAGCCCCTTTCCACATCCCTTTCCTCTTCCTAATCAGTGTTGCAACAAATGGCTGTCACTGTAGCCAAATTACTCCTGGTTACAGTCTTGGGCTTCAGGCCGCCCTTGAGCAGGTGCGTGCATCTCATTTAAAAAAGGCCCAAATGAGACTGATTTTTACACTGACTTTACACAGTTAAATTCTGAAATATGCAGGAATTGTGAGCATTTGGCATTTCTGGTAATCAGGCTTTATGGATCACAAGTACCCTGAGGAAACTATTTCAATTTCAGCATCATAACATTAAAACTCCTATGTGGTCTGTAGAGAATAATTTAGGTTAGGAAACATTTCCTTATCTATTATATTGATGTCTACATCCAACCTCTCCATTTTAGGCTTCTTTTATTGTCAACAAGGAAACATTCCCAGACAATGATTCTGCTGACTTAGATATCTGATTTATATATGATTATTTTAAGGGAAGATGAAAGTTAGATGAGGTTGATCCCACTTGTAGTTTTCCAGTTTAGGGAAAAGTGGGGGGTTTTTTTCCTACTAAAACTGGTCAGTCTTTCTTTCATTTCAGTTTTGTTTATTTCCATTTACTTACTACTACAATACTCAGATTGTGCTTAGTGCCACACATACACACAAGAAATGGTCTTCTTTACCCAAAAGGTTGCAATTTTTTTAAATAAATAGGCAGACAATAGTTCATACATTGTCTTTTATATGCTGGTGTGAAGTGGAGTTGGTGCAGTACAGGAGAGAGCAAAACAGCATTAAAATGATTTATCACAAGTTAGTATTGTATAAAACCTCTTGATTTATCATCCAAGTACTTCATTTCAACTGCAAATAACTTCTTGCACAACTACTGGCTTTAAGTCCTAGGAATGTGTATGTACATGATGAGATAAAAGGAATTATTATGGTATTAACTGTAGGAAATAAAGATCAAAGGTTACCATCATGACTCTTCCTGAACTAAATGTATGCTTTGCCTCACAGAGAGGCAACTGTCCTGCAAATGTAATGAACAATACTTAAGATTATATTTGTATTGGCATTGTTTTCTCTTTTGTAGTTCTGTATAAACTTAAGTAAAATAGTTTCCTTCAACAAGTCCCTAAAAAATGTCAATGTTCTCCATATAGTTTGTGGCTGTCTTCTTCTTCCAATCCCACTATCAAGTTTGCATGCATTTTCTTCAAAGCTGTGTGTTTAATATTTCCTGGTGAAACAGGAAACTTTGGTAAGAGCAGAGAGGTCTGGAGGTGAAACAAAACTGTTCAAAAATTCTTTTACTGTTGTTTTTACATGGAAGCATCATTATGCCTTTCTGATATGCAACAAAAATTGTGTAAGTGGAACTGGAATCAAAGGATCCCAACAATAAATAAAAGAAACCCCCTCCATTTTTTTTCCTGGTTCATTAGAAAAATCTTTATGAATGTTTCAGAATGAATGTACCTGGCCAATAAATAAAGTGCTTTAAATAAGCTTGACAATAAAAGCTTCTAAATGAATACTATTTTTCCCTTGTAAGTGGTCTTTGCTCTCTTAAACTGCTATGCAAAATTATTCTTTTGAATCTGCCCACAGATAATTCATAAACTCAATGACCACTGTTCAAGGGGACTGTACTTTCTTCTCAGCCAGATAGCCTAAAAAAAGTGAATAATTCCTGTGCAGGCCTACAGACTTTTCAATCTTTTTAAAAAGGAAATGTGGTGGGTAAGAATTATGTTGGCTGGGACAGGAAACTTGTAGAAAGCACTATTTTCAGTGTCTGGGGACAAGTGAGGCTCTGGGCACTGAGGCTGTTCCAGTTTTTCCTCACTTTTCTCCCATTGCAACCAATCTTTTCCTAAAGTTCAAACATATGGAAGAAAATAGTTTTTTACTTGAGGCTCTTGGAAAATATGTATCTAGCTATTATTTTCCATTTAAAATAATGCCATTCTTTGGGGTCTTTGAGGGCTATAATGAAATATGTAGCCTGTTGCCTGCATCCTAGGCATTAGTCCAGAATTACTGACACAGGAGTCCTCAGACAGCTCAAAACTTGGGCATCAGTCCCACAGAGCAAGGCTGCAGAAAGGAATACAGCACTGTATGTTGCTGAAATGTTCAGATAGGTGCCAAATAGCTGACTGAAACAAAATCCAGAAAAGACACATGTGGATATGGTGGGAAGAAGAAAATGATTTTTAAAAAAAGGAAAAAAACCCAAATCACAAACACTACCTCTTTGTAACATCAAAGTCACTGTCTCAACTTTTGTTCCTTTTTGTATTCATTATGGTTTCCAGACACCCATTATTAGTATCTTTCTTCTACAAAGAGCCTTTCCTAACTATTGTGATCTGTACACTCTGTCACCTCTGCACATTTTCCTCAGGGGAATCTACCTGGGGAGGGTGAAGGATGTCACTGACAATTCTTGGGCTCCCTGATGTGTGCAGCAGCACATGGCAGCTATCACAAAGCCTTCCTCACCAGTCATGCTGCTGTGCAGTGCTCAGGCTCCCATGTCCAGACAGCACAGAACACATCTCAGACTCTGGGAAGAATGTTGCATTGACCTAGATGATAGACAAAGAGTCAGTTCTCCATAGATAAAGCAACAGAAGATGAAGAAATAATCTCAAATATATTACAGCTCAATTATCAAAACCTCCTTCTATTCTTTCTTCCAACTCCATGTTCCACAGGAAAGTGATTATTCCTTTTTTGTTTTTTTGTTTTGCTTTTTTTTCACAAGCACTCTTTGAGATGTTAAGAAAGAAGAAAAACAGGTAGAGAAGTCTGACTTGTCTAGCTAAGAGAGAAAGAACATCTCTCTTCTTGAATAGGAAGGAAAAGGGAAAAACAGATGGGATCTTATGATTATAGAGAGAACAAAACAAAGCAGTTCAATAGAAAGGAAGTACTCCTTACACAGATGAGAAAAGAGCTCAGGAGGAGGAAAGCTATTCAACCTTAGGGCCTTTGTCCTGGGACAAGACATCAGCTATCACATTCCTCATTCATAAAATGTTTTGAATTTATTTGAATCAATAAAACTTTCAAATTTTGCTTGATCAAAACAGATTCCTGTTGTTTATTTATTTATTAATTTCTCATGTCAGATCATTTGGTTATTTTGAAGGAGGAAATGCACTTTTTTTCTCTCACTTACAAAAGCTTTCATACAGACAGTTATATAGAGGAGGTTTTCCTAGCTATTTATACACTTTCTTTTCTTTATACATACGCTTTCACTCTTCTTCTTTCTGTTTCCTTTCTGTAAGAGGAAGGAAACATTCAAATATAAAGAAACACAAAAATTGCTGAAATAGGTTTTGGGTTTTTTTAAACCCTTCAACATTACTTCTCATTTAATTTTAGTAGTGGAATTTTCTTGCCATTTACATCTGATATCTGTAACACAATACATTTTTTATTTCTTGGTGTAATTTAAAACCAGTGCAATGCAATGACATGAAAATATCATCAAGAATAATTGATAAAATTTACACCTCCCAGAAGCATATCCTCTGTCATTGACACATAATTCCCTGCATCACAGCCACTGATAGAAGCAGGTGGGAAGCTGAGTTGAGCATTGTATACCTGGTTGAACATCTGCCATGTTACAGATTGTTTTTTTCTTTTGATGCAATAATAATGCCTTAATAACTAATGCAGAGGTTTACTTTTGGTCCTCCACATTGTGTCCACATTGTTGTTTTCTGAAGAGAGCTATATCATATTATTAGCAAAATTTACTTACAAATGTGTGATTGAGGGAACTCAAATTTGCTGCTTTTCTAGAGTAGATTCAGCCATCAAGTTGTTTCAAACAAAATCTTACTCAGACCAAAGGTTTCTATGCTACTAGAAATTAGAAACATTGCATGTGTCTTTGCAATTGATTATAATTTTTCCCAGTTAGATTCCACATTATAAAATTAGAAAATCACAGATGTGTTTGAGTTTCTAGATAGGTATGGCAAGCCAGACTTCAGAACATGTAGATGAAGGCATGTTTTAGTCTCTTAAATGTGCAATCAGTCATACATGTTTGACTGTAAATGCTCCAAGAGGATCCTCCACTTTGCTAGGATTAGCCAAGTGCTTAAATTTGTGTATGTGTTCAGCACTTGCAGGATCAAAGCTGAATTTGTGCTGCTGAAAGGCATGAGGAAAGAAGAATCTTGCTCCTTAATAATCAATTAAGTCAAAAAAAGCCATCTTCACTTGGTAATTCTTTCCACTACTCTTAGTCATTGGTCTTACAAAGGCATGATTTGCCCTTTGGAGGTGTCTATCATTTCCCTTTGCAAACATAAAGAGCCTAAAAAAATCCAACTAAGACTTGATTCCTGATTTTTGTTGACATGAATCCTATCCTTTGCCATTCTGACCCTCTTGCTTTAAATGTTGAATAGTTACTGTGTTATCTATTAATATTTTTATTTACTTATTTAAACTAATATTTATTAATATAACTAATAGTTAATAGCATTATCTTTATTGCTCACCCAACTCATTTAGACAGTTGATGGCTGAAGCGGTAAACACCTATTCATCAAAATGCTGTGTTTCTGCAGAAATTATATGTCAAATACATGTTCAAATACATGTTGCATGATGCTGCTTCCTCTTGAATTGCTGATTCAAGGCATCCAGTTTAACATGATGCCCTGCATTTTATTCAATTTCCCTTAAGAAATTTGTGGCCAGGGTATAAGTGTTGAGAATATGCCCTTGCCATTCTTTGTAAGGCTGTATCATGAACTCTGATAGGAACAAATACTGTATGTTTAGTGTAATTTAAAGACACGCTTTATAAAAATGACCTTATTTAACTATGCATTTTAAATGAATAAATGACTTCTTGCCTATTTCCCTGAAAAAAAAGCCTTTGGCTATCTGCTTATTCAAAATATGGTAAAACATTGTCTTTTGCTTGTCTCTTGACATGCAAATTAGATTTAAACCAACAGAGCGATAAAGCGATAACATTCTTACCACTGGAAGAATGATGTCCTATATCAAAGTGAACTTTGCATAAACGTTGTATGCTTAGGAGTGTCCTGAAATGTGTGCTGCAAAGGTGGCAAATGAATACAACCAAACAGTTTAGAGGAGTCAGACATCATGCTATGTGTAACTCAAAAGGGTACAAACCCTCAAGAATGCTTACAGTATATTTCACAAAAAAAAACCAAAAAATCAACTGAAAACAAAACAACAAACAGACAACAACAACCACCAAAAAAACCCAAAAACCAAACCAATAAACCCCACCAAAAACCAGAAAAAAAAACCGAACCAAAATCCCCAAACCCCAGTTCTATTGCATTTCTAAACTGAAGTCAGTTGAAGCACTCACATGGTGTCCCTGCCATGGTGTCCTGGTGGGAGGCTTGGAACTAGATGATTAAGGTCCCTTTCACCTGAAAGCATTAAAGGATCCTATGATATATGTTGCACAGAGGGGATTGGATTGGATTGGATTGGATTGGATTGGATTGGATTGGATTGGATTGGATTGGATTGGATTGGATTGGATTGGATACCGAGGGGCAGCAATTAGTTCTGAGCTCATGCCAGTGCTGAAAACAACCTGCTCTGTGGTCTCAGACAAGCTATTTTTTGTGATCTATTTTTATTCCCCACCCCCGCTTAGTAAAATGGGTATAATTTAGATTTGCCTATTTCCATAGGGTAATTCTGCAGGGTCAGAATGTCATTTGAGTTTTGAAAGGCAAAGTGAGCCACTTACACAATGATCAGTTTTGAAAATGGACACATTTATGTCCAAGGCAGGTATAAAAGTTGAGGGAAGATGGATAATAAGGATACTGTAGAACTGCTTCTTTTGATTTTCTGTTTTAAAATACGGTCTTTTTCTTTTTTTATTTTCTTCTTTTCTTCTTCAGGCTATACAATCAAATATAAAACATGACTCTACCATCTGTCAGTATAAAATATTTCTGTCCAGTGGAAATTCTGATGCTTTTTAGTTGATGAAGCATCTTGCCAAGGGCTGTTGGGAGGGTGAAGAAAGCTTCCTGCTCTGGTGTGCTGCACTGCTAAGCTTGGTGCTAGCATATTCTGATACCTAGGTTGAATTCAGTATGGTTAAATTAAGACTCAGGGTTATAAAGTTCTGGTTGGAATGTGTCCCAGTGTCTGCAAGGTAAGAATCTTCCCTGTTTGCTGCTGCCTTTGTCTTGCTATAGCTGCCTTTGTGGCCTCTACAGTCTTCGTATTTCAAGATTCTTCAGTGCACATTCCCACTGTAACTACCAGTTATGGGGTTCTTTTTTAAAGAAAAATAATTTATAACAGGAATTAGACAATGTTAACAGCCTATTTTTAGCTAGTGCTAAAAGGGAGGCCATTAAGCAAGGACCTATTTTCTCTGTTGTCCTGAGGATCATTTGTACATAAGGGGGGTTGTGTGCATACTTGTGAACAAGCACAGACCAAGGCAGATCACTTCACCCAAAGATTGTCTTGTAAACCAGACAATGAATCCAAACAAACTGGAGGTCAGCAACTGAAAAAAAACCCAAAAACCAGGGCTAGTCAGGAGTTATCTGGTTTTAGAAAGGGGGTTATTTATAAATAAAAATGCTTTATGAGTAAAGAGAACTATGTCATATGAAGTTTAAGAGAGATGACTAAGAAAAAGTGAAAAAGACAAGAAGGGTTTCCTTTGCTTAATTAAAAGAGGGAATATTTTTTACCCCAAATTTAATAATTAAAAGGCAGAGTAGATTCCTGTATGAAAACACAGTGAAGAGCAATCTCTGTCATTTTACCATCAGGTAAACTTGCTGAGGTCAGCTCCTGGCCAAAGTATATGGCTGACCTCAGCAAGTTTACCTTGTGGTAAAACTAACAGGCTTTGATCTTTACTTTGTTTTCACCTCAGGACAGCTCCTGCTTGTTAGTTACCTGAAGGTAAAAATCACACCTTCTTTTATCACCAAAGCCAAGTCTGTGAAGCAAACAGACTGGAAATAAGAAGAAATGAGAGCTGATATATGGCATATAGACATCAAAGGAGAGGATGCAGGGCTTATTCTGCTTCCTCAGGAGGAAAAAGGAAATTTAGAAATACAATAACAGACAGAATATATTGCAGAAATGGTAAGTATGATTGAATAATATGTACAACTACTTCATAGCAGTGTTTTAGACAAAAGAAACCAAAACAAAACAAAACAAAAAAACCTACCAAATCAAAACAAAACCAAAAAAACAAGGAAAAAGGAGAAATGAGGTAGGAAAGCAAGGAAATGAAGTGTAATGATGTGTAGCTAGCCAATGTAGAGACAAATATTCTTTGATGTGACTTAGAAAATAAGAATCTATAAGGAAAAACATGAGATGGGCTGCATTTGGAAGTGCCCTGGATGGGGCAAGCTAAAAGAGCAAGCATGAGCAATGAGCCCATGGATGTGTTAGGAGAGCAAGATGGGACTACACCACACCAGGGGTGGACTAATTTTGACCATGGAAATCCAGTGGAATGTGGTCATGAACCAAGCTTACAGGGGAGCAGCAGATGGTAGCACAGGACATTGAGGACTACTGTCTGCTGATAAGTTTTAGCGACTGAGTTGTTTCACTAAGAAGGAGGCCAAAAATATTCAAGAAAGGGAGGATGTCATCAAAAGGCTCAGTGATGGAACCTAAAGAAGGCAGGAATTTAGAAGAAAGAGCATGTGGGGAGCCACTGCTTAGTCTTGCTCTTCTTTTAGCCATGAAAGCATGCACTCAAAAATGTTTGCCATTTAGTATCTGAAGAATTTCTATAATTTCTCTGGTGGTCCAGATTGCTGTAACTATTTAAATACTGTCATAAATAATTGAGGTTTGTCTAGTTTTGGGGTTTGGGGATTTTTTTGGTTGGTTGGTTCCTCTGTTTTAATCAAGATCATACTTCTGTGAGCCCTAATTTAGTCAGGTTATATATTTCAGAGCAAACAGCTTGCTTTGCCTAAGTACTTCTGTGAACTGAACACTCTGCCCTGAGGCAAACAAATCCAAAGCCAAAGAGGGATGCACCCTTCATATTCTGCTAATTGATTGAAGGGGCAAATGATCTATAGGAAAAGTTGCATCATTAACTTAATTGAGGGCAAAGCCTAATTAGAGGGGAAATGAAGTAGACAGAGCCAGAGACACAGCAGGCCTTCATGTGAGATGTCAACAAACAGACATTGTAACTAAAACCAGACAGAAACCGAAGCACTTCATTTACATCTTTAATTTCAATGTGAAAACATTTACAGTGATTGTGATGTGTTTGTGAGATTGCAGAGGAATGTAAAAATTTAACAGAGCTAAGCTGAAATCAACAGGTTTTAGAGTTGAAGAAAAAAAATCAACTGACTAAAGTTGCTTTAAAAAATCTTGAGCAAACTGACTGAAGTTCCTTAAGACTACATTTGTTCTTCTCTAGTATATTTGAACTCTACATTCCTGAGGAAATCCAACAAGAACTACACCAGGAATTTTACAGTAGTGAGTAAATAAACCAAGTAAATTGTGGTGGACCATATTGCTTCAGTTTGACTCTACAGAATTCCTGAATGAAGAGATAAAATGTCACTTTTGTACATTTGTTCTTTAAATGGTTATTCTGTGCAGTTACTTTTCTGGCATTTCCTTGCTTGTGCAAAGAGGCTTCATCCCTCAGAATCACAAGCTCCTGAGCTGTAAACTGGTGATGTTAAATTCTAGAGGCTCTTAAAGTATTTTAAACATTAGTTTTAATATCTGAACTAAAACAGGTGTCAGAGGTCTTTTCAGGACCTTTTCTGCTGTGTTTTAGGGGCTTTTTTTGGCATGCAGCTCTTTTTTTACCCACTGCAGGAATACAAACAAAACCTTTTCATGAGAAAAGCCACTTAAGTGAAATGAGGAATGCAAGCAGACATGTTTTGGCTACAGTGCACGTCTTTAAAGTATATAGGCATTATTATACAATTCAACTGCATTCATATGGGTATCAAGCATTCTTTCAAAAGCTGGGCCTTGAGCCTGCTCAGAGATATGCACCAAATTTTTGTGAGTATATATAATTAAATAGTGTGTAGATATGTTAATAAATGGAAAGGATAAATTAATTTCATTGTGACAACCAAGACTCCACTCACAGAGCCAGAAAAATCATCACACACTAATTAACCAAAACACTTTTGAGATGTCCTCTTTTGTATTCTAAGGAAAATTAACAAAAGTTCGCAAACCTCACATTTTGTTAATCAGTCTATTACTTACCAAATAACAGACTAATCTACTTGTTTATGGCAACTGGACATTAAATAGATGCTTCTGTATTTGTATTTTATTCTTCATACTTTTTGTCCTCTCTAGCCAACAGCACGGCCCTCATGTCCCATCTCCTTCCATGCAGATCAGCTCTTAGCCTGGAAACTTTGTCCTGGATCTGCTGATGCAGCTTTCAAACAAGAAAATTCCCAGTGACTTCTTGGAGGATTCTATTAGTGTTGGATCACCGTGTCATTCTCAAATGAATTTGAGTTTATCCTTAAGACAAGTGATACCCCCTGATCCAACCAAGATACCACCATGTCTCCCTTGTAATTCCAAATCTCCCATGCAAAGCTTGAAAACACTTTAGGCTTGATGCAGAAGACAGGAAGAGGCTCCTCTGAGTACAGTATTGGTCATTATGCATGTTGTGTGACAAGGCACACTAAATGCACCTAAAGTCAGCCTAAAAAAATGTTTATTGTGTCATTTGTGTGGCTAAAGACCTTCAGAGCAAATCTGCCTTTAGTTCCCTTAAAGCACATTAGCTCAAAGCTCATTTTGGTGGAAGATGAGATTTATAAAATTATGAGTTTCAAGTCAGCAAAAATTACAGCAGTCTACAAAGCACTGAAGTCTTTCCTATTTCAGCTTTGTAGTAAAGTTTACTGTAAACGACATAATAAGAGGAAATCCTGCTTGGATCATACTGGAGTACAATAGTTGAATGTTAACACATTTATTATCACCTGTCACAACCCTATGAATGCATCATTGTGAACATGAGCTTGGATCTAGGACAGCATCATTAATCATTGTTCCAAAAAAACCCACAGTAGTTAATTATTTGTCTCAACATATTGCATTTAAATTATCCTCCTCATTAAATCAATTATGAAACAATGTAAGTATCCTAATTGAGCTACTAAGAACAAGAACATTGTTGCAAAATAGAAATGGAAAGATACTACCAAATGCCATCCTGATTTTCAAGTGTATACAGTGTATTTCTTTTACTCTTTACCAGAATACATACAGCTTGGGAATTAAATTAGGAAACTTTTCCAGGGTGTATTAGTTGGGGCTTGGCAATATGCTGCCTTTGTCATGTGGCTTTTTACAGCTTGGAACACAAGCAAAACTTACTCATGTGTGCTTGTACCGTAGACTGTAAACATATCTTATGATGCAAATATCTTATGATACTTCCCAATGAAATATGGAAAACAATGGCAGCTATTGAAACCCTTATGTTTTTGAAAACATGGTATCTGTATATTTAACTCATTTTCTCAAGACTGGCATTCACTGAAGCAAATATTGACTTGTGTACATCTGAATTTATCTTCCCCAGGCTCCCCTTATAGTAAGCAGGTAGAAACAAACAAATCTGACTTATTTCAGATACCTGCTTTGGGTTAAGATGAATCATATCTTAGAAGTACCTATTCTTTTTCCATTGACCCAAAAGGGAGACCAAGACTTTTAGGTGTCAAGATAAGGATGTCTGCACTTCAGTAATTTAAATTTCAGCCTAAGACCTGTCAGCCTGGTGTGCAACACAATAGGGGCAACATGAACTTAAAAGCTCAAAGGGAACAATGAAGACATGAAGGCCTTTGATTTTTTACACCAGCAGCATCATAGAAGTTGTGATACTATACCAAGGACTTGATTGTAAAGGTGGAGGGACACAGCCTAGCAAAGTCATACAGGAGACACCTGGAAAATACAGTGCAAATGGTTCCATAGATGGAAATAGTCTTACAGACTAAATTAGTAGAAAATATGGTCCTTCCAAATGCTAATAATTTCTGTTAATGTTTCCTGTTTCTTTTACATTTTCTTTTACTTTGACAAGATCTCCATAATAATATGAGTATTTCAGCTGCTGTTGTTGGTCTTTGTGCAGTAAAATTCTACTGTGATCTCTTACTGCAGTACTAATGTAATCAAATACATAAACTCACTCTAACCATTTTGATGTCTCAAATTTAATGTCAGCTGGAGCCTGATTTAACTTCAATATTGTTGCAAGATGTTCTTTTATGCTCATTACTCTTTCAGAAAGGAAAAGTAAATTATTATTTAGGGAATGTTTTGTTTTACCAACTCTAACAGTTGATTTTTTAATTTTTTTTTAATTTTAGGCAAAAAAACTGTAAGGATGATTCACTTGAGCAACACATCTGTCCCACCTTCAGTACTAACTTGAGCAATTTTTGCTTCTTTTTCAAACATGTTCCCCACAGACCAGTCTCTGTTTTGAGAAGTGCATGAAATCTTGTCTCAACAGTGCCCAGAGCAGCTATCTGCTCTGACTGACTCTTGTTTTCTTAACAGGGCCACCTCTCCATATAGTTAGCTTAGACTTGGAAGCCTTCTCCTCTGGCAGAAGCAAATAGTCCCTACTAAACTGTAGAACTGCACAGTGTGGGGCAGCCCATTTATTTTTAGCTTTCTGTTTCTCATCAGGGTGCATCAGCAGCATGGCAAATATCTTGATTTTTAGAAGTGAAAATCTCATTCTGACCACTATCCTCCCCTGAATAAGAACTGTTTCCATCACCTTTTCTGCACAGCAGTTATTGGTAGATTCCTTTCTCTTCTGCCTGGCAAGATGCAACAGGAAGAGCTATATAATTATTTTAGCATTTGCAATTTACAGAATTAAATTAGGCATGTTACGTATTTTGTTAGTTTTAGGGGTTTTATAGAGGTTTTTTTGGTTTTTGTTTTTTTTTTAAAAACGGGGGGGGGGGGGGGGTTGTTCCAAAACAGCCCCATGCAAAATGAGCTGTAATATATTGTTGGTTTTTGCTTAACAAAATTTTAAAATGAGTAGAGAAAAAAATCTAAAAAATAATGTTTCCTTTCATAGAAACCATAATCAATGTTAATTTAAATGTATATTTTCTATGTGTCTATGGTAAGTTCCATCTTCCAAGTTTTCTATAAAAACTAACATTTGTCAACAATTACCACTTGGTGCTATATAGCACTTCTTTAAAAATATTTGGAGATACCTACTGTGCACTAACTATGGGCAAATGTTGATTGTTAATAGCCTTTATTATATGTGGTCTTGTCACTGGTGAAAACATGATGAGCTTTAAGAATAATTTCATGCTAAATCACATCTCATTTTATTTTTAACAGCATTGTAAATAGTTACATTAAACTTGCAAAACAAAACTCTAAATCCAGGAAGGAATAAACCACATAGAATTAATTGACTTGGGAATGGTTTCTTTTCCTCACTCTCTGCACACACTAAAATTCAGCTCATTGTGCATTTAATAAGTTGATTACAATTACAGGACATAGATTGTTAATTAGGAACTAAACGGCACTTTCCACAAAGGACTGACATCCTCCTTTTACATAATATACACAAACTAATATTTTGTAAGAAAATGGGGAGTTTTGTGCACACGGTAGCAAAGCAAATGTGTCCGATTTGCCAAATTTGGATTTGTCAGATGTACCAAACGCTCCGATTGCGTTGGGGCTGAGGAGGTGCAGACCCTTTGTGAGCAGACAAAGGCGCGCTGATCCTCCGCGCACTGACAGCCGCAGAGCAGTTCTGCTGTCCTCAGTGCGAGGAGGTCTCAGCCCAGGAGGCAGAAACATTGGCTAATGCGAGGGAATAGGGGCAGCCTTGTTAGCCGGGCTCTTTCCCAGGAAGTCAGGAGCTGATCAGCTCCACGCTCAGCAGGAGATGTCAACAAAGTCTATAGAAATTATGATGGGCGTTTCAGATTACATGAAGAAATTGTGACTTTCTCAGAAAGGTCATATGTAAAACATTCTCCTTAAATACATTCTCCTCAAATTAGATCAGCAGTTTACACAATATAATTTATTTTAAACATTGCTTCTTAGCAAATAACTGGGAAAAAATCTGTAAAAGATGCTTTAGAAAGAAAACAGAAGTCAAAGCAAGGGTAAAAAAAAAAGAAAATAATAAGAACTTCAACAACTTAAAATCACAAGAAAGGGCAAAGTCCTGCTCCTCTTTCTGCTGGGAGAAAAATTAATGGGGATATTACAGTGGTGGCAATAGACACAGAATTTTCAATACTTCTTTGTGGCAAAAAGGGGAAATAAAGAAAAAGCAATCAAACCCTCCTGCTGCCTGAGGCATGCTTCTGAGCAAAACCCAGCTCCTTAGGCTTGGGTCAGGGAAGACAGGATTTGGCTCAACAGGATGCATGAGTGGATTAACATGACAAATTAACTGTTAATCCAAGTAGTAGCCAACTATTAATAAACTCCTCATGAACACTACCTCAGCAATTTGAACTCTCAGCTCCTGGGGTGTTTTGAGTTTGGAGAGTGAATGTGAACTAGTCCCCTGTCAGAGGCACACGTAGTGGTCATCTAGGTGAACAAATCCAGATAAATCCATCCCACAGCCTTCATAAAGGAGCTGCACTCTGTAAGAACAGGGACAAGGCACTTCAGACTTTGGATCTGAAGGAAAGAAGCTATTTTGGTAGGGGAAATGAGTTGGAGGGAAGTGCTCACAGACTGCCACTTTATCCATGTTGGCATAATAGCTGCTACCTATTAATGTTTTTCCTCTGGAGAACTCTGACTAGCTTTTTTTTTTTTTTTTTTAAAAGCCCCACAAACTATTACCCTATAATTTGCTAGCAATTGGTATTTTAGATATCACTGGAAGATTTCCTTTACTTCTTTGGAAATGTGAACTAGTCTGGGAATTCCCTGAATCCACCCCTATTTTAGTTGTTTGCAAGTTTGGGTTTACTTTTCTTGCAGGCAGTGGAAAATCTCCATGAATATAACTAGAGAAAAAAGGATTTCAATCACATTAATTTAAGTTCAAGTTTTCCAATTTATATCACTATGAGGAGAAAAAAGACTGTAAATAATGCTTCAATATTAATTTTGGTTCCAAGGGATTATTTAATTTAAATAATTTAATTTTAATTTAAATGAGAAAGAACAACAGGTATGTGACTCAAGTGCCAACAAAAACAGGTACTTTGGACATAATTACTCAAGTAAATCTACTTTTGCCTTTACTGAGTGCTTGGCTCTATCAGTTTAATGAGAATTTTACTCTGAGTGATGACTGCAGAACTAGGTCCTCCATCTTTAATGACTGAATGTCTCAGATATGTTTCGGTCTTACAGCTAGTTTTCATCCCTGCATCTCTTTATATTTACATTAGCAAGCTTTTATTGCCCAATAAAAAAAGTATGCCAAATTTTGCCTGAACACATAAAGTATAAAATACTGCAAAGAAATACGTAGCCAGTATGATGATAGGGAATTTTTCATTTGTACAGTAAACTATTTTTTAAATTATGCTTTAAACAATGTATACTTATAAGGGAGGACCTTTGCTTATTTTTTTAATTCAAAAGGATTCAAGAATTGCATGGTTCTCAAGATTTGAAGCATTTGTTTTGTTTCCCATGATGTAGGAAACCTTGGTGATGGATTGCAATTAAACAATTCTACTTTTATTTTAAAAAGATAAAAGAAAACAAAAGAAAGGATAAAAAAGAAAGAAATAAGATGACTTCTGAAAAAAACAAAACCAACCAAACAAAAAATCCAAAAACCATAAAACCCACACCCAAACTAAAACCCCAAACTCAACAGGGTTGCAAGAGAAGAACAAGAGTAAAAGTTCATTTCAACATTTTGATTTATAGGGAAAGGCTCAGCAGCTTACATAAAACCAAAAGGGGAAGTAGTTGAACATTGGGTCAAATCTCCATTCACATGTTTTGCAATAAAAGGCTGACTGTAGCCTTTGAGCCTTGCTTCCAGTCACAGACAATGGCAATTGCAGAGCAAGACTAATAACAGGATTTAGCATAAATCCACCACAGGAAGTGAACAGTTGTAGTGGCAAATAATTAGCCGTGGAACTTTTTATGGCAACATCAGGATGCTCTCTGTGCTTTAAAGCATTGTCTGCAATTGTGACCAGGAAAAAAAACAAACTCACTGCTCCTTCCTTGTAGAAGACTTTTACCTATAGATCATTTTTTACAATATTTTAATAATTTTCTGTTTCATCTAATTTAGTAACAATAGCATAAGCATTGAATTTGCATTTGAAGGTTTTTCAAAAATGTTGTTTTCTTTTCTTCTTTTTTCTTTTCTTTTTTCCCTCACTGGTGCTTTTTATTGCAAGGTAAACTGTGTTTATTTTGCATGGCTAACAATTGGGTTCAAAGCAACACTTTGATCTTGAACCCCTGCCAGATTCCAAGAGCTGAAAGCCCCCCTGTGCAGTAAAGTAGACCTGTACTCACAAAGCCGGGCTAATTTGCAAAGGAATGTCAAAATTACTGGCACAGCTGACTACTGTGGTGCAGTACAGTCTATAGTCTTTCTAATGAATGGAGATCTGCTTTTCTCCATGCATTTACTTGTCACTTGCTAGAAAATAAATTCTGCATTCTCTAGACAAGGAATTTCTATCATTGTATTGAAACAAACAAGCAAACAAAATAAATAAAATTTAAAAAACAGACCAGCTACTGTGAAATCTTTACTTTTCATAAGAGATAATCTTCTGGTAGCCAATACAATTAGATCTAAACAAAGCAGTCTATCAGTTCCTTTGCATCTTACTAAAACTGCAAAGAATTCAAAGAATTTTAGCTGGAGAAGAGTATGCAGGTTCTATCTAAGTGCTCTGAAAATGTTTCTATACCTTTTGTTGTCATCTGTTCTGCCTAGTGAGAGTGATATTCCTTCTCTTGGAAGTGAGATATATTAATGCAACTGAACAAATCTCCATCTCATTTCCATTGCTTTTGTGTATCTACTTCCTAGACACTGGACAAAAAAACCCAAACCACAACCTAAAAAAACCTGAACAAATAAACAAGCAAAAAACTCCCCAAAACTCAAGCCAATCCAAAACTAAATTAAAAACAAAAATCTAACAAACAACCTCCCCATAAAACAAATAAAGTCACCAACCAAAGCCCCTGTGAGGAGGCTGTTTCCTTGGTGTGTTCACTCAGAATTCAAGAAACTGGATGCTGAATCACAATGGAACTTGACAAACAGATGTTCAGAGCTGCACAGTGGTTGTCTATAAACCTGGATCTGGCTCTGCAGAGGTCAAGGAGAGTGCAAGGTACCTCAAACCTCCTAAAGACTGCAAATTATGACTGCAGTGATCAGCTGGATGCTCAGACTGCACCATGGGATAAACGAAAGGCAGAAAATACCCACAAAGCTTCCATGCTTTTCAGGGTTTGGACATGAAAGTGTAGTGTATTCCTGTATAGGGCTTTCTCTCTCTTTTTTTTTTTTTTTTTTGTGTAAATAAGCAAGATTCACAAATGGATGGAGAGAGGAAATAGTATTGGCTATAATGCCACAAGTAAGGAGCTGAGGCAGAGCAAAATTACCAACAGGATTTTCAGAAGGATTAAAGCAGCATGACTTTATTGACTGTGCTGCATTAACATCAAATGTGGTTTGACCCTCAGTGATTTCTTCAAAGTAAGACTGGAAGCAGAACAGGAACCAAACCCAGGTCAATACTCAAGCCACAAAACCATAATTACTCTCCTTATTTCTTTTCTATATTTAGGAGGGAAAAAAAATAATGACACATGTGCCTGTAGGGTGACCTGTCATGCTGCTAAGTGTCTACTTATGCAACTTCAGTCCCTCTCATTTTAACTAACTCTAATTTTGAATGCTGTCTTTGGCATTCTGCCTCGGACTTCTCACAAGGCTTTTTTTGTGGTATTTTTTTCTTTATTTTCTTCCTCTTTTGAGAAGGGAGATAGTAAATGTGAATAATTATTTCTCCATAAAGAATAGAGCTTTTGTAGTCACATTTGGCATCAATGTGATTTCTTACTTTAAAAAAGTTTAGACTAAACTCATGCCATTTACACTACAAAAATCCCTAAGAATTCAAGTGAATCATTCATTTGAGCTTCCTGAAAAAAGTAATAATTTCTAATGTTCTGCTTATGGGACTTGTTTTCTGTGTTGTTTTGTTTTGCATTCTTGGAGAATTATGCTATGAACACTAAAATTAGTCATTCCATTTTTTTAGATGATTTATACAAGATATCTAGATCAAACTGGGAATTGAATAAAATCATTTCAAAAAAAAAAATTTGTCTCAGGATAGTAACAGAAATATAATATTCATTATGAATATGAAGTGTGTAAAAGTTCTGGAATGCAGTGTATACTATGTCTGGATACTTAGAGAGGAAAAGAACAGAGAAGTCATTCAATGAAGAATAGGGTCAGATTTTGAATTCAAAATTCACTCACAAGCTTGTATCACAAGCAGTAAGTGGATCAATAACACTATAGCTTTTCTGCCATGTTTTATGTCTAGCACTGTCTGTGAAGACTAAAGCGCATCTTTCTTCTATTAACTGCAATTATAAAAGCATGTTTCCCCCAGCATGTAAGATTTATATCTATACATTCAGAGTTATATTTACCTGCAAAATAAAATAACAATAGCAATAACAATAATATCTTAGTGTGCATTTGCAACTACAAAGTCAGCAGAATTGTTGGAAAATGCATCATTGTCGAGAAAGAGCCAATCTATTTGCTAACACAATAGTTACTGACAGTACCTTGGGTATGTAGAAAAGCATTTTTAGACAGTCTCAGTTTTCCCAAGCTGAGTCTCTCTGGTGGTTTCACAGAATATTCTGATTTTTAAGGGATCCACAAGGATCACCAAGTCCATATCTTAAGTAAAGGACTCATAAAGGGTTTGAGCCCATGACCTTGGTGTTATTAGCATGATGTTCTGACAAGCTGAGCCCATCTCAGGATGATATTTACTGTCATGGTGAGCAGGTCTATGTTGGTATGGCTGTTCTTTAACTGCCACAGGGGTTTAATATCTGCTTTTACTATGAAAGATGCTGTAGAGAAGTTACTTGAGATCCAGACAGCGTAAGTCCTGCACCAGCTTATTTAACCAAGTTCTGAAAATTAGAACACCTTATGTTTTTGTTATTCAAATTTGCCTTTTATATGTCAATTTATAAACTCAGATAAAATGTCAACTTAGATAAAAGTGGTACATTAAATGCAGGAAGAAATATTCTTATGTTGTTCATTCTATTAGCATTAATTAAAGTTTTTTCATTTATACAGTATGATTTTTCCCAAAGTGATTGTGTTGGAATAAAAGTGGGAAGTTCCATGAGAAAAAAATTATTTTCATAAATTATTTTCATAATTTCTTCCATAATTGAATGCATCTGCAATAAAAAAAATCATTATTGAGAATTTTTAAAACAAGGTTCCAAAGAAAATGTTTCTCTATGATATAGCAGTAAATATTTTTATAATGATTTGTAAAAAAAGGTGAAGTGTTTATTAATGATGTTTGTAGGTGAAAAAGATTTGTCAATACAATTAATCTAAAGTGTCCCCTGTAGCCTTTGATAAAAGTCAAGGAGAAATAATGTATATTATGAAATATCAGGACAAACAATTCTGGCCACACTGAGGATAAGACATTCCTTCAGTCATTGTCATCTAAGAAAGGACCACAATAGGAAAAGACCTAAAATGATTCTGGAATTTATGAGCAGGAAATATGAAGTAGCTGTAAGGGGATCAAATTACCTTTGGTGCAGCTATTATTGCAATCCTGAGTCCACACCTGGAGAGTGTTACTGTATTGGAGGGAGTGTGTACCAGAGACAAGACAAATACAGAAAAAGACAAAAAAGTAAGAATTGGAAACTTTGTGTTATAGCTAAAGATTTAATGAGGTCACATTTATAGAGGAGGGATTTCTAGCACTGTATGAAGTTGACAAGAGACAAACCCTGAAATCCAGCATGTTGTTTAAAAGCAGTGCCAGTTATCCCCTGAGATAAAGCTCCCTAACACTTGCAATATACCACACATGTAACACAGGGTTTGAGGGCTCTCACAGCACAACCAGTGGGCTGGAAGCAGGTATCAATCCAAGAGGGCCCCACAACTCCAGGGAAGAGGTCCCATGGATTCCCACAGCAGGCCATCAGCTGATGTGCATGTGTGTGCTCAGAGCAATAGCTGTGTAAAACCTCAAGGATGAAGGCCTCCTCTGTTTTGTCTCTTCTCTCTTCCCATGGAAAAGTGATCACAGCATCCTGGACACAGGATTGAGGGTCTCAGGTAAATGAATCAGGATCTCCACTCACTTTAATCACTTTGTCTAATTCTCAGCAGAGAGGAACAAGGATCTCAACAGGGCAGCTTATCCCATCCTGGTAAGTGTCAAAGCTAGACAAGAATGCTTCACTCAGATATTGACAGAAAAGAAGGCCGAATGAGTTGTGTACATAATGAAAAGCAGTTACATAAGTCCAGCTGCTGGTACCCTCACTTGAGAGAGAAATAAACACTTTTTAGACTCAATTCATCTGGTCTGCTTCAGATATGTTGTCTACAACAAAATTAATCATGTGGAAGAATTACATAACTGGAGACTTGAAAACTGGTTTGCCCTGTATATAGCTACATTTTACCAGCCAACCTTCACATTAGGTAACTTAAATTTAAAAGACTAAAGACTACACATCCCACCAAACATGAAATTATTTTTACTTTCAGGTCTTTGTCTTCAGGACATGGGTGGTATCAAAGGGAAAACAGTGAACAAAACCCACAGAAAAAGGGGAGGGAAACCACAGAAGAGTAGCTTTACCTCTATAAAAGAAGAAGAATTAATAACTCAGAATGATACAGAAGGTGGAAAAAAAATGAAATAAAATTCTTCCTATGAACTCTCACTCCAAGACAAGTCAACATCAATATGTGTCTTTGACAATCTGTGCATGCACTGACAGCTGTCAGAATGCATTCACAATAATTGTTAGGAATTGGCATTGAGCCCTGAATTACATGAAGAAGCAAAACTAGTTAAAAATTTTAAAGAAATGGTGCTGAAAATAAAAGCACATAATTGGCAAAACTAGGAGGCAAAGGTAAACAGAAAATTGCTGCTTTTATCTTGAAACTATTATTGTCAGATTCATTCCATTTGTCATAGGCTTTATTTGAGGTTTATTAGTTATCTCGTGGTCTGGTCTTAAACAGAAACTTAGTTTAGACTCATCAAGTGAATTCTGAGAAAACAGATGAGCTCTATGAAAACATTCCACTCTGAAAATTTACTTAGCCCTGAAAAAGAGAACTGAATATTAGTGAATATTTTTTTCTGAAGTATTAAATTCAGTAGCAAAGAAAACAAAATATCCTTGAAATGATAACAAATAAGCATTTCTGTAAACTAGGAAGCTCTGTAATCTAACTGATTATATGCATTTCAAAACTAAAGGCTGACTATAAATTGGAAGCAAAAGGATCATTCCTTGACTCTGAGGCCACTTGATATGTAAGAACCCACAAATATATTATCTAACTCTCTTATTCTTTAAAACTCAGTCTCTCACCTGTTGGGAGTTGCTGATTCTCCAGCCAGGCCCAGAAGGTGTTGGAGTATTCTGTCACAGGAAAAAACATGACATGAACAGCTCTAGCAAAGCCACAGTATGGCTGACAGCAGTTCCAAGCCCACAGATCCTTTAATTAACCAGGACAAAATGCAATATTAGAGCTTGGTGCTCTTAACCATCACTACCACACAAATTGTTACTTCTACACACCCCAATGATTTCTACTAGGAGTGACTGGGCTGGGTGTAAGAGTGAACTAAACCATGTTTGCATGGTGAAGACCATGCAGCACTGAGCTTGTCCCAGGCACAGTGAGCAGAAATTAAATGATGTAGGTTCTATTTCTGTGGAAAGAAACGGGGGGAGTACATAACTAAAGGCATGTATACAAATATCTCTATATCTGTCTATCTATCTACCTACCTACCTACCTACCTACCTATCTATCTTATTTTAAACAGAAACACACTTTATGCAAAACCCACATTTTTCAAGGGTAAGGAACACAAATCATAGAGAAAGCAAAGACTAAGGCTTGTATTTCAACTAATATATTCCTCTGCCTCTGAATTGGTTCCCTTGAGACATTGTTCTGTAGGTTAATAATTCTCATGATTAGAAAGTGTTTTCCTGATATTTCACCTAATTATAGCCATCCACGATCTCTTCCTCAAAACCTCTCCTCATTTTACCTCTTTGGTATCCTCTAAACAAGTCTTTTCTTTCAGCTTGGTCTTTCAGGCAAACAAGCCTTTTCAGCTCAGACTGGCTATGTAATACCCCACATAACTGGAATCCAAATCTGCAAATTGCTGAGCAGCTCCAAATTTCCTTAATTTGTAAAAGGCAGTGAAGGTACTTACCCTCTCACAACTTAATGCTCACAACTAATAAAAATATAAGCATTTAAAAGAAATAAAATATTCAGCCTAGCTGAGTGAGTAAAATATCTAAATGCATAAATTAGTTTCTTTCCAGGACTCTCTTGTTCCATGAAAGAACAAAATTACAATTTTGGTAATAATTATTATAAAATATTTCCTTTCAGGAATGTCTGTATCTACACTGTGTATGTTCTGGGAAGAATATAGTTTACTCTGACAATTTTCTGGGAAGACAGGACCTTTAATTTAAAATGTTCAAAAAGAAATCTTTCACTAATACTTACAGGCCCAATTATGTGCGGGTGAATACCACAATTCCTGAGATAGATTCTAACATATGCCAGCTTCCACAAATTAAAGACTCTTTCTTTAGCAATACACTAAGCTGCAGTATCTTGGAAAAAAGTGACTATAATTTTCTTAGACGTTGTTCAGCCACCACTAAAGCCCTTTTCTCCTGTTTCTATTATACTGCCTGTACTAGAGAATAAAGCTGACCCCAGTGAAGATCTTAAGGTACATTGCTTTTCCATTGGTTTTAGACATCTAAAGAGAAAAGAATGCAAGCTCTATCCTTCTGGGATGTGGGGACACAGTCAATTAGTGCCTTAAAAAAGATAAAACTATGTTTCGAAAGAAAAAGCCAAAAAGCTAAAAATAAAGGTGCATATGCAAAAACATGCATTAAATTTCTTAGATTTCTTCTCTTCTTTAGATTTTTGGCAAACTACACAAGAGAATTGCTTCTCATGTCAACCAGAATACCTTCTGGAGTTTCCTGTTCAAGAGCTGTAAATGAAGGCAGTGCTTGCTATAAAATTAGCATTCAATTATCAAGGACATAGAAAATGCTTCCAAGATTATCACTAATTCCAGACAAAAGATAAGAAGCACCTAATGTTTTTAGGAGTCTGACAATGGCAAAATTGAAAGACCTTTCACTGACTCAGACTTCTACCAGATAGATCCCTAACCACTCAGGAACTTGGAAACACTTGGTGTAAATACATGACCAGTGGTATATTGTGTTCTGTGCATTCAGGACTGACAGAAAAAGAGGGTGAACACTCAGGTGATAGAGCCTGCTGCAAATGACACAAAATTATAGAGGACAGTCAAAGCTGACTGAGTAGAAATGTAGCAGGATCACGGGGTAATAGGGTTTCTGAGCAACAAAACATCAGGTGAAATTCAATCTGAGTAAGCAGAAAGAAACATAGAAGGAGAAAAATAAACTTAACTAAATATACACTTTCAACTACATATTGTCACCCAGGAAGGCAGTGGAGTCATTAAAGACAGATTTAAAAAAATCTTTAAATATTAGCAGCTATAGAAATGTAACATTAATGTTAAAAAATACAAGAAAAATATTTTAAAAAATTAAAAACATCCTTTCACTATGTTATAAATCAACATCATAGTCCCATTTGGACATTTCTTTTTCTGAATCTGGTCACCTGTCTCATAAACACCACAGAAAAAATAGCAGCCAGAAAATTAAAATCAAATAATAAAATTATTTTTGATCCCTTCCCTTCCCTTCCCTTCCCTTCCCTTCCCTTCCCTTCCCTTCCCTTCCCTTCCCTTCCCTTCCCTTCCCTTCCCTTCCCTTCCCCTTCCCCTTCCCCTTCCCCTTCCCCTTCCCCTTCCCCTTCCCCTTCCCCTTCCCCTTCCCCTTCCCTTTCCCATCTGTCCCCACAGGAAGACAAGGAGGCAAATGTAGAGTTGGATGCAACCACTAACAAAGGTTGTGGAGGACAGATGCTTGTCCTCTGACTCAGGAAATCCCTTAACTGCAGAAAGGGAATACTGTTACTGTATATTTTCTGTTTTGTTATACTTCCTCACTCAAGCAACCTTTACTAGGCACTGTTCCCATTGATTCCCAATTTGCACATAAGAGTTTCATTGCTCCAGGGCAGTGCCTGACTGTATATTTGAGCCAAGTGAGGAAAATATGGACCTTATAGAAATTGTTAAAATGTTTGGCTTAGGGTTGCATAGGCTGTCTCCAACACATACTCCATTATCACAAGACTGCCATTCCAATGCTCTCCAGAGCATTGGAAGCTGAGCAGAGCCTGGACACCAGCTCTGCAGGGAGTTGAGGGCCTTCTTTATTTTCCTTTACTATTTCTGCTGTCCACAAGCTCAGCCATTCCGTAGCAAGATATAATGAAGATGAATTTGGGTAGTGAGAAAAAAGACAAACATTAAAACTCTCTTCTTTATCCTGCTCCCAGACTCAGCAGCAATCCTCCACCTTCTGCTCCTCTATCCTTCTGTCATCTGGGAGCTCAGAGAAGGGCATAACTGGGTTGTCTGGTGAAGGAACTCTTGGGAGGTCACTAAAGCATCCCATCTACCAGCTACTGTTAGAGACATGATGTTAGACTAAATATAGTTTAAATCTCAGTAAATATCTTACTAATGTGGATATGATTTAGACACAGAACTCTCATTTTCTAAGACTATGTTTTGTTATCTCATGCATATATATATATATATATATATAAAGAGATATATATCAAACTTTTGTCTATAAATAAAATAGGATAACATTTTCAGATAAAAATCTTGCCCTAAAGAGTCTCAACAAATTTTTCATCAGACCACCTTTACGAGCTTTTCTTCATCAAATAAGAAGCTGTTCTATCAACACAGATAGAGATACAGGGAGAAAAGGTAACATGTCCTTTTGGAGCAAATCTTCTAATCTGACTGCTGCACCATTTCAGCCACTTGTTATTTGATCCTTGACCTTGCCATGAGAAATTGTGTAGTAGTAGGCTGCAGACTCACATTGGCAAACATGCTGAAAGTGAACTCAGAGAGTGGTTGTTGATTAATTATGCATACTTCATGTCACTGAGATCTCTGAGCATATCAGAGGGCTGGAGACAGAAGGAGGTGTATTGTTTCTGATTTTCTCTACTACATAACATTCTCAGTTTGCACAAACAGAAGGGTCAATGCACCTTGCTGGTTTTAAGAAAACTAACAGATTATATGTTTATAGATGAAAAAGTCAAAAATTTTATGTGAAATCAAGCCAGTGAATTAGACACCCTAACATCTCCTGACTCCTGCCCAGGGGCGGACAAGTTATTCTCAAGGTGAAGGAAAGAATGTCTGTATATATGCATATATATGTATGTATATGTATATTTATGTATGTATATATGAGTATATATAATAGTTGTTCAAATAACTGTTTAAGAGGAAAGATCTGCAGCCAGGGGTGTTTGCACAGAGCTGTTCTTCAGCTATCCTGAGAATCTGAACTAATAAGATTTTGTGTGAGAGCATCCTTCTCTCCTAATTCTGATCTGTACTCCCAGGAATGTACAAGTCACAGGGACAGAAAAGCAGAAGGTAAGGAAGATCTTAGCTCTGGAACATCACTTTTTTCAGAAAACAAAATTTTAAGGAAGACCTGTGTTGTCTAGTTCCTCTTAATAAAAATGTTTCTGTTTTATTTTACCTTAAATTTCTACTGGACATAGAACATAAAAAAGCCAACTGTATATAAAAAAGCCAAATAAAAATGCTAACCTGAATCATTGTCTCACTGCCCCACATTGTGAAGCAGAGACTGGACCACAGAAATAGTTTCCTATAGGCAGGATCCCTTTTGCTTACCTATAATTAATTGAATCTATAGACTAGTACTCTATTCAGCAGTATGTCATATTATATTTGCTTTGGTCTTTCCATTTCGATTTTTCCTCAACCCAATTTTGTCCCCCATCTTTGTTTAAAAGAGTCAAACAGACATTGTGCACTGTGCTCACATGCTGCCTATTAGGACACTAATAACTCTTCTGGAAATGTGCAAAAATTGAAGGTCTTAGCAATGGATTACTTCTCCAGAAAGTGTATTGTTAGATTTTTTTTTTTTTTTTTACCATGAGACATAATTTGCAGCTGTGTTGATTATCCTGGAGTGATTAAAGTTTCTCAAATTTCTGCACTGTATCTACCTGTTCTGGGTAACTTAAATAACACCGAGTTACTAGAAAATGTTGCTGCTTTCTTGGTTTCACTGAAAATGGGAGGGGGAGCAAGAGAACTGACCATTAAAAACTGTAGAGGACAAAGATGCCAAGCTGAAACCCTAATGATTGAATTGAAGCCTATGCTAGATAGATCATTAGAGATTTGGTATCTAAACTTTTGCCTCATTTTCTGAAACACCACTTTCTAAACACAAATTGCTACTAAAGCTAGTCCACCAGTCATTTAATATTGCAGCTCATTTGGAACACAGTTTATTAATTTATTATTGATCACTGTGTTCAGGTAATACCTTTTCCTCACACTTTAAAACCTGACAGTGCTTCATCATTATCAAAGGGTATTAAAACAAAACACCAGAAAGTGCAGAAAAAAAGATATTATTATCATTCAAACTGTATTTCTCTAATTATGATGTCCTATTATAGACAAAACATTTTTTCTTTTACATAAATACTATTTTCTGTAGTTTTCAATCTAGTCACCTCATATTATCCTTTGTGGATAAATAGAATTGGCTCACAAACAAAGTAAAGAAAAAGCCTACATTTCTTGCCTTTCTTCAGCATCCCACACTAGAGACCTGCTCCTAAAATATAAAGAAAAGCACAATTAAGTTTTTAAGGTTGATCCTGAATATGGGATACTAAATGCTAAACGTCTGCAAGTGGTAAATAGACCTTTGATTCTTTAGTTTCCATTATTGTGAGAATCAGGACAGGTTGACAAAAGAAGGTCTCATTTGAGAAAAATGGAAATTGCTTGGGGAGAAAAAGAAAGAAAAACTGAAGGGAGAGGGACAGGTGAGGGGATCAGTGGGGAAATACTGTAACAAAATGGATGTGGAGACTGTGGGAGGAGGGATTAGGTGTTTAGGTGAAGCAGAAGGTAACAAAATGTGAAAGGATCACACAGACAGGAAGATAGCTGGAAGGGATGGGGCAGAAAATTCTGTCCTCTGCACACAGTGTTGTCTGCCGACTGAAACAGAGGTTAAGGCACCAGGATGTCAGAGAATCTTTGGCAGGAACCACTGACCACAAGGAACAACTCTCTGGCTGGTCTCACCAATGCTCTCCAGCAGTGGCTCACTGAGAAGTTGCTCTGGTCTGAAGCTCTTGGTTATTGGTCTCCCACAGCTAGAGCTGGTAAAAGGGAGCACCACTCTTGCTCCACTTCTCATCATCTTAATATCAAAGACGATACCTTCCCCTATGAAACCTTTTAACTTGTGATCAGAACAGGAAGCAAAGCAAACCCTGTCCCACCAGCTTGTCTGGCAGAGGGTGACCCACAGCAAGGAGTGGGTCTTCTTCTGTCAAAGACCATTTGTACCTTGAGTGAATGAGGTATTCCCATTATGCCCATCTGGGCAGACATATCTCAGCTTGGCCGCTTGTGAAGTTAAAAATACTGCCCTTTTCCCCCCCCACTAGCCTGATTTCTGCACAGAGGTGGGCAAAGAATTAGTTAATAAGGCTTTTAATGCAAAAGTAAAATTGAATTTCACTTCTAGAAATTTATACTCTCTTCCCACCCCTTTTTTTTTCAGCTGTATGCATTCCTCATTACTTGTAGAGTTCAGTAAGCAACTTTAGAGTAATCTTTGGAGAAATCATTTTTAGGGTGGTTTTAGACAAATCTATTTTTTCCTAAGTAGCTGTTTTATAGCATTTAGAAATGTTTCTGCATTTACACTTAGGTAGAATCTATCTGTTTTCTCCCAAATGATTAGTAAAGGATGCTTGCTAATAATAAAATAACCTTTTCTTTTAAATACAATGCATTTTTTCTCCTTTAACTCCATTAAATCTCAATTTAGTGCTGTTTCTTTAAACTGACCCTCCCTGAAACAACTGCAGTATTATTGATTCAGGTTCTGATTTTCTGATCTCACCAAGTATCACATTTTGCTTTCAAGCAACCACAGAGCCGCAGAATGGAAAAATACCCCATTAAGTGCTTCCCTTCATGCCTGCAGTTATAGTCTGTCTGTTCCTTTTGATTGATATCTCCATTGCTATCAAAGAGCAAATCCTCTAAAAAATCATATAAAATGTGTGCAGCTACTTTCTAATGTGCTGAGTTTTCTGAAAAAAATTCCTGAGGCACATGAAAATGTATCTCCTTTGTGCCCTTTGGAAAAAAACAAAAAGGTCCAGGAAATGGTGAAACAGATTCTTAACATTTTTCTGTTAAAATGGATTTATGTAAAGAAAGTTTAATTTAATGAAGGTTTCTCCCAGTTTTAATTTTTGAAAAGATGCTGAAACTATAGGTTGGTGCTAGAGAGAGAGGCATACTTTTGTCTGTGGCTACTGCAAGCAAAAATATGGTAACCAGTTGTGGACAATGCAACTCAGTGGGCAAACCCTCCCACAGAGAGGTTATTACCCTATTTGTCACTTCACAGCCACAGAGCCCTCTCACAAAAGCCTAATTCTTCCCAGGAATAAGGTGACCATATCATATTTTCTTATTTAAGCTTCATTTTACCTAACCTTACCCAGAACCAACGCGAAACTGCAAATAGAAAATGTATCTTTACATTAATATTCAACTGCATAATGAACTTATTGTTAAGTTAGCTGGTTATTTTTATTTGTTGATGTCATTAGAGACCCACATTTTTTACTCTGGAACTGGACAGACAGGATTAATCCAAAATTGCATTAACTGGTTGTAATGAAATCCAAAACAGAGCAAAACTCCCCTGGACTCATGAACTTTAGGTGCAACCTGTGCAGAACACAGTTTGAAAGCATAACCTCTTCTCCCCAGATTTTTGGTAGAGAGGCCAGAAGGAAACAGGCAAACCTACGGTTGAGCAGAGGTAAGGGGAAAGCTTTTATCTGTCTGGACTTTCATATTACCCACATCCCCATGAACCCTCTAAAGACCTAGATCATATGAACTGTGGGAACACGCAGAGCGTCCTGGCTGCAGGCCAGTCAGGAGTTTCAGAAACAGCCACAAGTTAGTTGAAACAGGTGCATGTAATAAAGAAGCCTGAAATAAAGAACCAGAACAACTGGCCTGTGTCAAGTTGAAATTGCTGTTATACAAGGCTGTTCAGAATTTTCACAACAAGTTTCAAAAACCTCCAAATCTGCACTTTGCTTTTTTACTTTGGAGAATTGATTCATTGAAAGAACACAAACCAATGAATTTTCCACTTACAGATGGACCTGATATAATCCAAAACCTTTACTTTTTAGAAACCTGTGCTTTTTGAATTGTTATTGTTGTATAAATTTTACCTGTCTAGAAAAAAATACAGATGAAAAATGTGTATTTTAAAAGGCCAAGGAAAAATGTAGGCATCAGACCTCTTAGCCCAGAACAAAACCAAAAATCACGTACACTTATGTACAGGGCTATCCCATGTGTTTGTGGAAAGCTCTATTGTATACGTAGGCAAAGGAAAAAAAAAGATAAGGAGCTCTAGTGAATGTGGGGACATCTTCCTAGCTCAGACCAGACATTATCTCTGGGTTTGGAAACTCTTCTCTGGCAAAAGATCTTTGGAAGCTTGTCCTCCACTTACCACCCGAATGATCTGAAAAACAAAACAACGTTTTCACCAGTGAGTCAGACTACATTTTCTGGACATTGTAGCATGCATTTTCTTCAGTACAACCTTCTAGATGCTCACTTTGTCAGCACGAGTCTGAAAGCCCACAACATCCCTTTCCTCTCATTTGATATATAGTACTAGCAGTGTGTGAATCAACACACAGACAGACCAAGTCACAAGCAATATCCAAGATACAGACAAGGCCAAATTTTCAGCAGCTCTTCCACACAAATGTTATATATAAGAAGTGCTGACAGTTTCTATCATTAAGATGTGTACCTGAGAAACAGTCAAAAAATGTTCTTTAAAGAAAGCAGTACCTAAGAGCACAAAGTCATTTGCATTAGGAAAGATGCTGTGGTGATTTAGACATTTTCATTAGCAAACAAATTATCATTATTATTATTTTTATTAGCTGTCAGAAACAGTTCCTTGATTGTGTTTGGTATCCTGGTGCTTTTCTTTTTCTTTTTTTTTTTTTTTTGTGTTTATAGAGTCAATATTCAAATCCTTCAAGGTTTAAAAAAAAATTCTTTGAAACTGGTAATAAGTGCTTCCTAGAAATATGTACTATTTCCCTGGAACTGCAGTGTGAATAGCAATAAAAATAGGGTCTGGTAAAATCACTTGAGTACTATTGGAGTTTTTCTCGGTTTAGAAGATGAAAGTTAAAGAAGTTTATGGATTAACAGTATCCATTTTTTCTATGGGATTTAAGGTAGTGTGTTTTCTGCCAACATTTTCAACATATGGAATTAATGTTATAAATTTAATGATCTTGATGACATAAAACTAAGGGTTATGGAAAACAAAAGCAAAATTCTTACAGAACCTTCTAGCTATGAATGTACATCAGGTTGTGCAAGCTGGAGTTGTAAATACTGTAGCTTATTGCTCACACAACAGAGTTCCTCACTAAAAAACAGTCAGTGGAAGAAATATCTTTTATTGCCCATATCTATTGCCCAAATCTTTTATTGCAGCATTAAAAAAATTCGCAGTTAAGTCACCAATATGAAAAAAATGTACTGTGTGGACAACAGAATTTTTAATAATTTTCCTGCCATCAACTTTGGTAAAAGAAAGTTAATCCAGTGGCTGTCATGTGTGCAACACATGCATCTGATTTTGCTGCTTTTCTCCATATTTCCTTTTAACCTAGGACATAAAAACAGTGGCAACAGCTAAAGACATCAATAAACATATAAAAAACTCTATTTCTAAAAATCTCTGCCATGTACTCCCAGAGGGCAGCCATTCACAGTAGAGGAACAGCACAAGAGCAAATGCTTTTACTGATATTCCTGTATGAGAAAGACACTTGGACACCATAGACAGGTTTTTTGTGTACTACTGCTCTCAGGAGTTGTGCTGTTATGAAATTTTAACTTCTTGTAGGATTGCTTAAGCCAAAAGGTTGAAAGAATGGTGATTGAATACCAAAAAGTCCACTTCCACTTCACTTTGGTGTTTTGCAAATAGCACAAAATCTTGAGCTCAATAAAAGTAAAGAGGAACCCACCAAGCCAAGGTGACAAACTCAATTTTGGTAGAAATAAGAGAGGCCTTAGAAAAGGCTGTCCAAAAGCCATCCAAAAGCCAAAATTTTAAGAGCATCTTTATACAGATGGTGATATAAACTATAACAGGAGATTTCTGGAACCGTATAATGCTGGCTTCAGCAACAAAAACCATAAGGCAATGAAAGAAATGGACAGCTGTAGAGTTGAAACACTTAAATGAAATAAAAGTTGATAGCCAGGAACTGTCAGAAAGCAATTAAAAATATTAAAACCACAGACATTATGCATAAGGAGAGGCAAAATATTTATGAGGAACGGGAAGCATCATTAATTATAACTACCTCATTAGCTTCCTAGGATCATCAACTCCATGATTGCAATAAAGAACCTCCAATAAAGTAGCATCCTCTCTTTAGACAGGCTTCCTATGTGCTCCTAGGAAGACAACTAATATGCACCCACTAGATGCCAGCCTGTAGTATGGGAATAGCTCTTCCTAGCTTGGAAAAGCATGTTTTGGCTGAAGTCCAACACAGAGTGGGAAATTTAGCCATAAGAAACAAGAAAAACAAACCCCAGAAAAAGGCAGATGGAGGCAAAGAAAATAGACATTAAAGGAAGTCTGGATGAATAAATTTAAACTCTTTCCAGCCTAAATATAATGTGCCCCTGCAGGTAATGGGCAGCCGAATGATACCATAGAGATAGAAGTTCTCTATGAAGCCTTCCCACACTTCCCTCCTCCACACAGGAATCTCCCAGTCAGAAGCTGCTACACCCTCTTGCAGAGCTATGGCTCCACATGCACCTCTTCCTGAGAAAAAGTCCAAGGAGTAAGAAGTAGAGTGTATTTGGCAAACTCCTGACACACTTTCTCATACAGAGGGAGAAAAAGCTGTATATTCATGCATCAAGATGATGATTCAGGAAACCAGCAAAAGGTTAAGGGTTGAAGTTGTAGCTGCACACATGCAAGTAGTAGTATAAGTTTTCTTATTTCCAACCTGCTTGAAGTCAGAGATTCATACTGAGAAATTCAGGTTCCTTGCTCTAACCCTCTCTCATGATGTAAATGCTACAGGAATGCCATAATCATGATTCTGAGTAGGTGAGGGTGTCCTCTGTGAGACTTTGAGAATGCTGGACTTTAAACTCTCTGACTAAACTGCTGCAGCACCATGGAGGCCAGGATGCAGAACTTTCATTCAATGCATTAAGCAAAATGTGCTTCTGCAGCATGGAAAAGGACACAATGAGCAATGGTTTTTTTTTCCATTTTCCACTTCATTATCATATTCTTCTTGTTATTCACAGAAAGGAAAGTATGATTTAACTTGAACACAAGAGCAGCATTTAAGTGGAAAAGAAAATCTGTACTAGACAAAAAGTTGAAAACAACCTCAGACCACAGTAAGAGCCAGTTCTTGTAGGAAACAAAAATATTGGCATCCTTGGTGTAAATGCTCATCACAAAGAGAAGAGAGTTCTCCAAAGGTGGGTACACAGAGGCAGCATGCTGTGGTTGAACCCCAGATGATGTTTTTGCATCACACAGTACAAAACCATTGTGTGATGCATTCCTGTGACCCACATCCAAATGTGCACCTGTGGGTGGGCACACAGTACCCACAGCAGGAGCTGACTTCTCACATCAACAAAGCTTTGGGATTCCTTACCAACACCTTGGACCTTATCAGTGAATAATTAAGTATGATAATCACAATGACAGGATGATATATAGACTTGATAAAAATAAACTCTTGATTTATTTTAACTTTTTTTTGTACGTGCTTAGGTATCAAAAAAGAGAGCTAATCTGACTCACCTCAAAAGCCTCATGAACTTTGGGAGAGACAGCACAGAAGTTTCAACCTCCAGCTGTCTGAGAGAGCATTGCATGTGTACTTCTTATTTCACATTGTTACCTGAAAAATCTTCAGCAAGTATCAAAATTGTAAGCATGAAAGTTGCTAACTTTATGCCACTGATAAAAAAAACAAACCTTGAATGCTGTAGATTTTCTACAGATGTCCAGCTAATCCTCGTTATTCAATGTAGTAAATAAAATTTCAATTTATACTTGCTTGCAAAAAAATTAAATAAAAGTAGCCATCTAATTCAGACACTCATAACTGAAAACCAAATATTTAAAGGTGATTTTTCATAATCCAGAAAAAATAAAATGTATCATCAAGATTATAGACAACAAAAGCAAACTCGATGAAAAGACTGAAATAATGGGCTCAGAATGGAACTGCAGTTATAATAAAGAGAAGTGATGTGATAAGTATATGGAGATTAACTTCAGAAGGAAATGATACCAAACACTTATTTTCATTCTTTTTGGTAACACAGCAGAAGGAGTCGTTACATTAAAAAAAAAACATAAAAACAAACCAAACCAAAAATTGAGAAAAAGAAATTCCTTTCCAAATTATGCATAATTAGGCTATGAACTTTATTGGCACATGATATTGTAGAGAGCAGAAGCTCAGCATTACATATAAAAGGACAGTGCAAAAAATGACCATACTCTATGCAGTTTAAACTGTCCTATTAAAAAGCATAAAACATACCTGCTACATTGAAGGATTCAGAATATCTTGTCTCTACAGGGAAGTTATTCCATAGCTATCTTCAGTGGAGTCTCTTGCACATTCATTTGGGGATAATAACAATACAGTTTAATACAGGAAGCTGAATGAGACTGATTAATTTAATTAACTCTGACAATTTCCAAAGAGTTGGATGCTAGACTTACCTGCATGTAATACAGCCCTGATGAAGCACTAGATTATAAAGAATACAAATTGGCTTAGTATGCCAGAGGTACTAGCGCTGCAGTATTTGTATTGAAAGTAAATGGAATATAGTTTTACTAGAAATTATTTCAGCATTTGTTAAACTAATTAAATCTACAGATTTTTTTCTTTAGAACTTCCCTTAATATCAGAATCTTCAGATCTTTTTTTCTAACTATTGTGTTAGATTTTTTGTTTTCATTTTGTGAGTTGGTTTTTTTTTGTTGTTGCGGTTGTTGTTTTTTTAATGAATATATGACAAAATTAACAGAGTGCATTTCTGGGTTAACTTGAGCTCAGACCTAGAAACGTGGAGATGTAGATCAGTGATGACAAATGCAAATGCAGACATAAATCCATATGTGTTGAGATGGGTGGCCTGTAGGGCTCTAAAGCTCTTCAGCGCTTCCTGGGAGCTTCCTTCCAAAAGCACAGGGTTCTTTTACAAATGAGTTGTTAAATGCAATTTGGGAAAAAGTTTTACTGGAATAAAAGAAGGAATTTTTTTCCCCTCTTAGTTTTATCTTTAAAGAGACTAAAGACAAACCAGGAAAACTGATAAGCGTAATTTGTTTTATTACTATAGAGACAGACAGTACTTTAAAATGAAACAAGCAGCATATTTGACAAGTTTACAGGAAAAAACACAGACTAAAATGCAGTTTGTCACATGTAGCATTCCTTGGTAAGTTAGATAAATAGTTTATGAAGAATATTGAATGTGAATATGCCATAAGCAATGAAAGTCACTGTGAAAGCTATGATATTGTACAAGGTAAAACCTGCAGCTACACTACAGAAGACCTACAGTACTGTACGTGTACAGAACTGTGAAAAGCTGCCAGGTTTTGCTTCACTGAATTTCTGTAGAAAAACCAGAAAATCTTGCCTGTAGGGCCAGGACTCCTAAACATGGAGACATGACCATAATGCTTGAAAGGTGCAAACACTGTAGAGTGAAAAGAATTATTCAGGAATACAGTCATATCTTTGAATGCAGAAGAATAAAATGAGGACAGGAAAATGGGCTTAATGTAAAGTACTTTACAGCAATATGCTTTTCACTCCAGAAGAGACACCAAAAGCATGGCAGCTATACTTCTTGAAAAATTTTGGTGATTCACAATGACTGCACTGTTAGAGACCTTGACTAGAATAAATGAAGGCTGCTCACAAGACTCCTGTCAAGAATTGGTAATTGTTACCAGTTAAATGGACGATTAGGTGTCTTTGGTGAATTTCTGTACTAATGATCATAAAGTCAGTCACTCATCAAGTCTCAGCATGGGAAACGTAATTTCTCTTTGCAGTGTTATCTTGACTTTTGTATGTTAGCTTGAATTTTAATTCTTACTAAAAGAAGAATATTTCTGACAAAGATTTTGCAAGTGAATCTATGAGAGTCCAGTTCTTATCACAATTTGAGTACAAATTTTATTTTCTGACAAAGCTGACAGCCTCAGATATTGGAACCAAAGGTCACCAAGCCTATTTTTTTGGGAAAAAAACAACATGAACTGTAACTCCACAAAGAGAATAAAGTTCTAGGTTTGTGTTACACACTAAGTAACAGTGACAATTTCTTGCCTTAAGGAACAATCTAATGCTCTGAGATGTTTACTGCTTCTTTTTCCTGAACACACCAAGAATGTAAAATGCTCTTATGTGCAAAATGAATGAATAAAAAATTTTATTTTCAAGACTATTGCATGAGAAAATTACCTTATCCATATATCCACTTGTAACCTATGGATTCTGTATTTTTTCAGTAATGTCTATGTAATGAAACAGCGACATATGATCATTTAACAGTGCACTGTTGGGGTTGAAAAACTGTTATTTCTCAGTCAAAAAAAACATAGCATCATCATTACACTTTTATTTCTGTCTTTTGAATAGTCCTGGGGACTCAGGAAATCTTGATAAGGCACTTGATGTATATGTTACTGAGCTCTGCTGCATGTATGTATACCCATGGCCCCATCACAGAGTAGCACCTGGGCACACAAGTAGTCTTTGCACAGCCAAAGCCACCCTCAACCCTCTAAAATAATTTACAGTAAAGAGAAATATCTCTGTGTACAAAGTCCATTCTGTTCAGTGTTAACCTGTGACTTGTAAGTCAATGGTGTTCATCCTGTCCCCACTTGGTGGGCTTGCAGAGATGAGGAAACCACCAAGGACAGGAAGTATTGTTTTTTTTTTCCTCCCTCAAGAAAGGCTGGTTCTGTTCTGCCTATAAAATACATTAAGCAAATTGGCTTTTGCACTAGATCAAGTCTGTAATCCATGGAAGAAACAGTGCTCAGAGACATCAATGAAATCATTGTGCCTGTGGATATTGTGCTGCCTCTCTTTCTGGTACCAATCTCCTGGGTTGAATTGGAACCTGTATGAGCTCTCCCCATTATTCCCAGCTGGCATCTGACCTAAGGACTGTGATGCCTAGTTCACAGGCGGGTGGACTCTGAGAAAAAAAAGGATCCCCATTTTCTGAATTCATGGGCTGAGTAACCTGGAAATAAACAACTGGACCTTCCAGGACTTCCAACAGATGTAACAGCATGAGATGTGGAGGGGGTATGTAAAAACGACTGTCTCATTCTTCAATGAATCAAAGCATATCCAGGTGTGACCTCAGAATTCTGGAAAGGCTCTAGTTGAATCTGGATTTTTGTTTCAGTGATGTTAGATCTGATTCTGTTAGTGACACCTACGTTAAATGAAATAATTTAGGGCCATAGTAAAAAAATAAATTAAAAAAAAATTGGATTCTCAAAAGGCAAAAGTGAAACCAAACTACCTGAGTCATAGAAACCCTTCCATTCAATAAGAGCACTTCAAATTTTCATACTCCTTCCTCTGGCACACAGAGCTATGCCTCACCATGCACCCAGAAAGACATTATTCATGGCATGGCAAAGTATGTCACCACCCATCTTGTCAGGATCCTGGGCTAGGATCCAGGAAAAAAAGATAGCTCATCCTTCCTGAAAATCCTTGGAGAGTTTATCCAAGAAACATTTCAGAGTAAATGTAACACACCCACATGCTCCTATTGACCCCAAGCCACAAGTGAAACTTTATGCATGAGTATGGCTCACTGATTTTACTGAGGTGTTTCATATACACATATGAAGTGAAGTGTGAAGGTACATCAGAGATCACATTTAGTGCTCTTAAATGCTTTTATAAACTCACCAGTGACCAGCCTCTGGTTTACTGCTCAAACACAGCTGAGTTAAGCAGATGCAGGAAATTCAATGCATCCTGGACACACTGGATTCACACTTCTCCATGAATTAACAGTGCCTGAGCAGCAGGTCTGGTGCAGTGTCAGATCCTGTGGTGTGTGCCCTGCCATGGATAAGTTCACATATGGCCCCTCCAATGTTCAGCACAATCCGATCTCTCCAGACAAGTATAATTTAGTTCACAGATGTACAGCAGGTCTCATGTGTTCTAGATAAAAAAGAGCTATTGCACACACTCAGATTATTTATATATGGCAAGTCATTGTTACTTGAGGGTAATGGAAGTTTGTCAGCAGCCCTATCAGACAAAGAGACCAGAGGAGAAAGCAGGAGCTGTGAAACACTGACTAGTCGTCATAGGCTTGAAGTCAGGCCAGCTGTCGTGGTAGATAGGTGAGTCAGTCAGACAAACATCAACAGACTCACCCAAAGGAAAAGAAAAAACAGTTGAAATTAACCTGTGTTAAAGCTCAATGTCTGCATGTAAAAGTAAGGAGCAGTAAGTATTATTTTTGGTATTTTAAACATTTTGGTCATAGCCAAAGCCAAGGTCCTGATAGGGGAGGAAGGGCACTCAGGGTAGGCAACAGGCTGTCCCCCGAGGGGTTTACAGGCTAAGCAGGCAGGGCTGGGGACAGAAGAAAGGAAGAGTTGTTATCCACATTTTACAAACAGAGCACAGCAGTGCAGAGAGGTTGAATGCTTGGCTCAAGGTCACACAGGGCAGACCCCTGGAAATGAATCTACATCTTAAGGTGCACCTTCCTGTCTGTCATCTATACAGGTTTAATTCATAAAGAATAATAATAAAAAAATATTTCAAAAAAGAAATTAAGGAAGTGCCGTTTCCCAACAAGACTTATACAGGCTTCCAGTCTAGCATTTCCAACTAACTTCTCAGTCTGGTAGCTAAAATTTTATTACATCTTTGAAAACTTAACCATAGCTGTTTTGTCTCATGCTGTAATATGCATATTGCCAAAAGCACTCCTTAACACTTTTGCTCCATGAGAGGTGCCATAGTGCCAGCAACAAAATTACTGACTAAAATTGTAACCATTGAACAGTGTCTTCTCTGTGTCTGTGTGTCTTTTGGCCTAAAGAAAGTAAATACTCAGCATTAAGGGCCTGATCCTACTCACACTTAAGTCAATGGCAAAATTCCTGCTGATTCCAAGGGAAGAAGCCAGTCCTAAAGGAACTGGTATTTTTTTATTTCCCAAAATTTCTGGCAGATCAATTCATGTACAATTTGCAACCCCAGAATATAGCATGAGAAACAGTGTCTCCACACACAATTTTAAAATAATGAAGATGAAATCAATTTTATTACTGTGCTGATAGTGTACAAAGATGTAATAAAACCTAGATTAATTCATGAAAACAGGTCTCTCAAGGCAGTGTTAAAGGGATCAAGAAGTATTTCCATCATGAAAAGTGGTCAGTAAAGCATGTCCAATATGTCATGCTATATGTCATAAATCTAAAGATAAGGGTTTAAATTCTTCACATTTTGCCATGGTTCATACACAAGACCCCAAAACAATGAGCAACAAACAAAACAAAAAGTTTAAACAGATCCTAGATGAATCACTGATAAAATGCTGTCCTTGAATAAATTATTTCTATTGACATTAGAGTATTCTGCCTTGCATCTTTGAACAAAATTTGGAACATTATTTTTATTTTATTACTTTCTCTTAGGCAAGTTTATCCAAGCAGTCTTTAAATATGTTTTGCTAATGAAGCTATATAAAGAGTTCATCTATTTAGATGTTACCTATTTAATATCCCAAGTCAAACCACACCTTCTTTACCCCTGCTTTTTTATCTTTTCTTCCATAATTCCAAGCAGAGTCCATGAGCTCATCATACTTTTCCTTTCCATTTGGTTTATGATATTTTTCTTGGGCTGCCAATGTACTTGTGGCGAAGTAGGACTTGTAGGTTGTGACTCCTGATTTCTTGGCAGGACACTCAGAGTATCAAATTGCTGAAAATTTCTCCCAACATTACTTAAAGCATTTTTAGCTTTAATAAACATGGCCTCTTGTGTGGACTCTAAACTCTCCTCTTTTCCTAGTTAACCTCAGATGGTAGCTAGACTAATAGTTGATAACAATATGAACCTCCCTTGTGGTTTAGTGACAAACATAACTCTTTTGTAAACATGAATGACAGGTCACAGCTCCGGTGTGAGAAGGCTCAAGTCCTACGAACAGAAAGAATTTTAGATCTAGGCAGAGCTAAGTGCCAATGAACAGCCCTCCAGCCATTATCCCAACAGGCTGAAAGGAAGCAGAACACATATTAGAGCTCTAAGGAATCAAGTCCTGTCAGGCACTGTCTACCATGAAAGAGATTAAAGTCATGGTAAAGACCTGAGTGCTAAGGACAGCAGCATGAAATATCAATATGGTTCACAATCCAAAGCTGTGTAAAAACAGGTGCTCAAGGCATCTGAATCTGGGGTAACAAAATATTTCAGTTCAACCAGTTGTCTCCTGTAGGAATTCAAGTGCTTGCTTCCAGACAGATGCTGGATGTGAGTTGTAAATAAGTTGAGCTGTGTCTTCTTGGCTGTAGGCATTTCATCTCCATCATTTGCAGAGAAGTCTGTGTACTACTACATATCATAGTTTTCTATTGTGAAATAATAGTTCCAACACAATCAGTGAAGAAGAAGAACAAGTGCAAACAGATATTTATGCCTGTAAGGATGCAGATCTGCTGAACAGAGAAGGTCAGTCAAATAAATTTCTTCCTGAGAATCAGATGCAGATGAAAGAACATTCAGATTCCCAAAACAAAGGCTAAGTCTGTGCAGATCCAGACATTATTTAGAAACAGACTAGCAGATAAACACCATGAATGGAAAAACACTTTTTTAAAACTAACAGATAATGACGGCACAAATTAAAATTTGTATACATTCCTTTTGAACAAGAAGAAAAAAACCAGGAGATTTCTAATTATCAGAGGAGTAAATTAATAACTTTTCAGTAGTAGTCATCAGTGAAGAGAAAAAAAAAAACAATTATGCAGGGATGAGCAAAAAAGCAAACACTTAGGACTGTTTCTAATCATAAGTGGGACTTACCCATCCTATTTTTCAGAAGAGAATGAGTTAGCAATGTGGACAGAGGGCTGGACATGATTTTTTTTTTTGCTCAACAAAGCATATTTCCATATTTTGAAGGTGTAATTCAGTTCCCATTCAATAAGTTCCAAACATAGATATAGGTATCTGGAAGAAGCATGCTGAGAATTATTTTAGTAATTGTAACAATATAGTTCACACCTATGAAAAAATGAAGAACTTAAAGGAGTTTTTGGTTATAATCAGAGAAAAAATAAATTATTTGA
Organism: Zonotrichia leucophrys gambelii; assembly: GCF_028769735.1. Classification (NCBI taxonomy): domain Eukaryota; kingdom Metazoa; phylum Chordata; class Aves; order Passeriformes; family Passerellidae; genus Zonotrichia; species Zonotrichia leucophrys. Next base: position 48,373,105 of record NC_088169.1, read on the forward strand.
GAGAACCAAATTCTTGCAAGAAACAACCAAGCTGCCAAGCTGGTGTTTTGACTTAATTAATAATTAGTACAGAGAGCAGGTACCGCCTGAGGAATCTAAGTGTTTTGAGAGGAACATCTGTCTGAGCAGCAGCAAAACATGAAAGGATGGGTACTTTAGTTTGCATGTATGTTTTGGAAATTGTTTTGGTTTGAAATTGCTGATAGTACGTTAGTACCTTCATACCAAGAATCATAAGTTTGTGCCTTGAAAATTGTATGAAAAAGAGATTCACCAATGACCTGGGCTTAACTGTGTTCTAGTGAGCTCATGGTAAGATGTAGAATGCACATCTGCTTTTAAAATTACAGTTAGCTAAATAAGAAATTCTTCTAATTATCCACCTTTTTGTGATTTTACAATGCATCTATTTTAAACTGGTATGTCAAAGAAGAGTGCTGTCTCTGTGGTACAGAAATCACAGCTAAAGCTTTGCTCCTCCTATAACTCCTAAGCCCACAGCCTTAAGAGTTCAGCTGCATCTGGAATAGCAACATCTTCATGTCAAAGTCCAAGACAAACACATTTAATGAACCTTCAACCTCCCTAGGCTCAGCTCTCACTCCCTGACTTTCAGGGCAGACCTCAGCTGAAACAACCAATTTGGACTCTCACCAGCAGGCTCTTTGTTAGAAATCAACTCAGCCACCTGCAAAAGGCCTGATCTTCCCTGAGGAGAGCCTGGAAGGCTACAGTCCTAAGTCAGCATTATGTATCCTTTCCATTTCAGATAGGCTTACCAACAGACACCTGGCCACGTGCTGTATCTGACTGTGAGTGCACAAGTGATTGCATACATCTCTACTCATCTGTCACAGATTAATGGAATGAACCATTGCTTCCTTCATAGTTAGCACAGTGAACATATATTTTCCCTCCACCATTTTTAACTCCGAGAGAAACAAAACTAACTTCTCTGAACTTTGAGGGACTATAAAATTTCAGCAAGGTTAAAAGCTCCACTTGAAAATTCACATCTTAAACTTTTTTTATAAATTCACTCATATATGTACTTCAGAATGATTGAGAAAATGAAATTCTTGTCTATTTTTATCTAATTTGCTTTAAATATATTTTTCTCAAAACTCCTATTTCCTCCACAGGAGGGAGATTTCCGACCTGTCTCATCCTGTTCTCAGTAGATCAGCCCTTTCACCTTGGTGTTTTATTTTTTTTAATAAGAGCAGTCCCACTAGTTTCAGATGGGATTTACTGTACTGGAATATAAGCAGCAGGTCACTGGAACCCTTGATAAGCACAGAGAAATTTGCTCCTGTGTCCAAACACAGTGCAGGCTCTGGGCATAGTACTGTCATCCCAGCCCAGAGCTTCTCCCCAAAGCCTGCTGGCTCCAACAGAAATGTCTTAAAGACTCTCTGTGCAAAATCTGTCAGCAGTCCTGGAATGACACCATTCCCATTAAAGGATAATGACTACTCTCTAATTTTCATTTCAGATATATAACCACACTCCCTATGGAATGTGGTGGGCATGGGTTTCTCTTAAAGATTTTCCTCAGGCATCTCAAGATCTTGAACCTGGGATGGATGCTGTGAAGGTACCAAATGGGATTTGAGAGCCTCTCCATTTTACAACCCCAAATCCCAAGCTCCTATTTCTCTTTATTAGACAGAGTGGTTGTGTCCCTGCCCCATCTCCATTTGAGCATATGTTTATGGGGGATAGTGAAGTAGAAGTCTGTGGTCTTGGCAGAAATGCTCAGATTAGGCAAGATAGTGCTGATTAAAGCATGTTTGCTATGGGAACATCAAGTACCCACAAAAAATTTTGTAAGAAGTACTGGGAAGTCATATGGGTTTCCTAAAGATCACTCTTATGGTTAGTAATTTTTTTCCTCCTAACATATATAAATATCTATTTGTGCTGGGTTTGTGATCTACTGCTGGAATCTTCAGAAGCAAATAGATAATAACTCCTTGACCTCCTATTGACAAAAATAAAAAAAAGACTGAAAGTCTTCTGAAAGAAAAATAATCTAAATATATCCTAGAAAGAATATAAATATATTCTAAAAGAAAAATTTTTCTTCTAAAAGGAAAACCTGAGAGTGTATGGCAGTAAATTATTGTAGAAGTATTACTTTTTAGGGCTATAGGGTTTTTAATTTTCCAAAGACATCAAATGTTTTAAAAAGCTAAGAAAACCTGTTTTTCAACCAGAGTTAATAAAACACAAATAGAGACACAAATGGATCAGAGGTGTCACAGTCACTGGAGCAAGATAGCAAACAGGACTTAGTATTGATATTCATGTCCCATCCTTGAGACCATGCTGCTTCATGTCCACATTTGTCTAAACTTTGAAGTGTTACAATACATGAGGGAAGAAAAAGACATTTCTCACTTTTTCTATTACTTTGGATTTCTAACAAAGAGCACGAGTCAGCCCTGCTAAGTGTCATGTTAAACATATAAAGAACTACTGCACAGCATTTTAATTTAATCTAGCCACATCCCTTACAGAATAAACCCCAATTCTTTTTGAAGTATGAGTAAGAGGAATAAGGCTTTTCCTGTCTGCTTTCTGCTGTCCTCAAAGGGGTTAAAAAAGCCTAACACAAAGGAGTTAAGCAATGCCTGAAACGGGATAATAAATGTGACACTCTCTGACTATCAGTAGCAAATATTTGAGCTTATCAAATAATGGAGGAAGTCGTTTAGTTACAAATAAACCAATCTCTCATAAAACAAGTCTTCACACAAGGTGATTTCATTGAACTGGAGACAGCTAAAGGCCACCAGCGGGCAGGACTCCCCGATGGCCCCGCCTGATTAATGGGGTGGCCGAGTCCCGGGATGCCGGGGAGGGACAGGGAGCCGGACCCGTATCAGCGGAGCGGCAATAAATAAAGCACGGCCGAGCTGGTGCGAGGAAGTGACTCATCCTGCTGGAACACAGCGGGGCCTGTGCTCTGCCCGGCCCCCCTCCCCCGGGCCCGCTTTCTGCACGGCAGCGAGCAGCGTGTCCCAGGGACTGCGGTAGATGTCACCGCTTGGCACTGGCCGTGCAGAGCGAGCACAAATATGTGGGTGTGCTGCGAGCAGGGACAGCGCCTTAAAGCCACAGCGCTCTGCATGGAGCATCTGCGCTGAGCACGGGCAGCAAAGCCCTTTCAGAGGTCACCTTCCTAACGGGAGGGAACTGGGTGCTCCCTCTCACTCCGTGGCATTTGAACAATCCAGAGCGAAAAAACAGCAAATTTGGCAAACTGTAACAGGCTTCCCTTCCAAAAATGATGTAAGAACACGAGCAGTTAAAACACAGGGGAGCTGAAGCAAAGGAGGGGATTCGAAAGAGAAGTAGTTGCGCCATGCCCATGGCTATGCTGGGAGCTGCAGTGCGCTTTGGCCACTGTGGTGCTTCCAGGAGGGCTGAGCCACACTCCTCTCTCTCCACAAGACTCCAAATCCTCCCCAGCAGCTTCTTCTCAAGGGACATGACCCCTGTCTGCACAAGAATCAATGGAGGGACCAGGCTGTTTGGGGAAGGATGGTAGGATCATTCTCCTGATGGCAGTGTATCTGTAGTGTCGGTTCTAGGGTGGACTCCTATTTTTGTCATGATGGGAGTATGTGACCTCAATGTAAGCGTGCAGGAAAACCATTCATACATCTAATAAATTCATTTTCGTCCTCTGATTAAACAGTAAGTATCAGTAACAAAATTTATTTTCCCCCTTTTGTTTTCTGGGCCTAACGTGGCTCTTATTTGCTACATAATTCATAGTACACTAATTAAGCAAACTTTTGGATTTTTTAACTCCACATGCTTCTAAGTAAACTTGTGAAACACTTTTGCAAAAGGTAATAGAGACTGATAGCCTCATATCAGAATGCAATGAAAACTTAAAAAGGATTATAAAATATGAAGTAATACAGAAAATCAGACATTCTGGCATTTGAGAATATAATATGGTGCTATATATGGCACATATATCTTACATCAGGGAATCTTTTTCTATATTTATACATTGGGATAGAATTTGATGGAGATATACAAGTTAAAATATGTGAGTATAAAAGAGATTCAAAACAGGTCATGTAACTGCTTTAGTGTTTGAAGTAAAACTTTTCCCCAACCCTGCCCATTTTGTTGAATCTATTAATTATAACACTGGAAAACTCCATTAACACCTTGATGTTCAGTCCTGAATGTGGGCTTATCTTTGCTGGCTAAAAGTCAAGCAGTATACAAACACTTCTCAAAGTAAATGTAAGTGCATCACCTGATACAGCATGAAATCACCTGGTCAGCTACTGTTTTCACCACTTTTGCTGTTTCTAGGGCAAAACAGACTTTAGTGCCTTTTAAAATAGTTTTGAATGATAGCAGAGATTGAATTTATTGAGCTCATTAATGTAATCTGTGATTTCCATGAGCAAAAGCACTTGAAAGGTACTCAGCACTGTCTCAGCTGCCAGAACTCCAGTGGGGTTGAAAGGCTCCCTCTGGTTGAAGGTGGATTTTGCCTGGGGCAGCTGAATCACAGGTCATCCCCTGATCCACCTCTCCCACCCCCTTGCCCAAGGCTGCTGATCTTAGCAGGAACTGCTCAATAAGGGATGCACTAAGTAAGTCTTCAGGAGCCCTGGATAATGTTAATATACCAGGCTAGGAACTGAAGAAGTAGAAGCCCATCTGTCCCATTAGAAGTGATAATTTCTCCATAGACAAAAAATTCAACTGCCTGTAATGGAGGTGGGGGGACGAGGTTCTTTAGCTGTGGAAAATAAACCCTCCTGCAATCTTAGAGACTTACATTCAAATGAACAAAAGGAAACTCTGAATCTACCTTTTGAATAGACATGTCGCTAACTTGAATCCTGAAAGAGTCCACGGAGACCAGCAGGCTTGATAGTGGTGTAGGCTGTAACTAGTTTGAAGGTGGTAATAAGAGAAAATGAAAAAGAAAGGCATCCAAATCATATGTGGAAAAAAGCAAAACAAATCTCTGTCACTCCACAGGCTGGTTAGGCCCAGGTTCATCTACACAAATGGCCTCCCTTGCCCCCTTTATTCTAAAAAAATTGTTCCTATGTAAAGAGTGTGGGAGGGATGAACTGATACATATATATATATACATGCACACACACATATTGGCGTTTCCCCCTCTTCCAATCTCCACACCATTGCCTGGCTTTGTTTCCAACTAAAACATACCCTCTGTTAGTTACAGCTTTTCTAATCCTTTAATAAACAGCTGAAATACTTCTTAAAAATTCCGTCACAACTTGTCCCGGCGCACATCAGCCTCAGCTGCACACTCGCACAAGGTGGGGCAGGCGGGAAGGAGAGGCCCTATGAAATGTAACATAAACAGTGTCATCTCTGCTGGGATTCAGAGGAAGAGTCCACAGCAGAAACAGCCCTAACTTGCATCCCAGGGTTAGAACCACTACTGCAATTCAACACATTAGGTCTGTGAAAGCCGAAACAAATCCCTCTATCCAGTACCCAGGCTACTAGATGAGAACTGCATGCAACACAGAGGTGGTGCTGAAAGGAAACACTGTTTCTGTTTTATCCCCTGAATATTGCTGCTGAGGCAAGGCCGCAGCGCAAGGGTTAAGGGCTCTGAGGGAGCCATGGCGCTCTTCAGCTGGGGGCGGAGACGCGGGCGGCAGAATGGAGGCCTGTGCTGCTTTCCCTGGGAAGCTTTCAGATTAGCCTGCTTCCAGCTGCATTTCCTTGAAAGTGATTTAGTTTCAGCCCATATCAGAATCCTTTCATGGATCCTATTCAAAATAAAGTGCTTTAAGAAAAGCGCTGTGATGGAGTTTAAAGTAATCCAAAAAGTATGGGTTGGCTTAGAATTTCTGTTACAGCTAAAAGAGCCAGGATTCAGGACAGGAGGATAACTGAAATTATGCCTCCTGTACATACTAAGCCCTTTTTGACCTAAGGCATTTACCACAAAGAACAGGAGGCTTCATCACCTCTCACAGGGCTTACAGTAAGGGAGGTACTTTTTATGTCCCACTAAGACTTGTTTCATTACTAGATATCCTTCAAAATTATGCTGAATTAACTCTCTGGGAACACTGTCTCTGATGCCAGCCATGATAATTTCTCTTGGTTTTAAGTACAATTGTGAAAACATTGTCCCATTTGTTACCTCAGAAACTGCAGGCTTTTTCAGGCATAACTGTTGTTTAAATAATGATTATTTTTGTTAGTATCAAACCAAAAGCACAGACATAGCTTTTAAAAATATTAAGTGCTCATGAGCAGTGCTTATCCTGCGAATTAAAGCCAGGCATATGTTCTTGGAGAATTATTTCTTTAAATTACAAGGCTGCCAAGGGGCCAACTGAGAACAATTAAGAAAAATGTCATTGTTCTGGGCACAGAGAGTAATAGGAGACATCTACACTGCAGCAGAGCCTAGGAGCCATTCCAAGTCCCCACCCCAGGAGCAGGCTCTTGCTGAGTCCTTGATCCCAGTGGACCTCAGCCCAGGCACCTGCTCCAGTAAATGCTGCTCTAAGGAGCATCAGGTGTGGGTGTTGTGGAGACCTGGAGAGAACTGTGACCTGTCCTTGCCACTAACGATGGGCATTGCAAGAGATTTATTATCTGAAACAGAGCTGTGATCTAAGTAAACAAACTGGACAATGGGCTGGAGAGAACTGATGGAATACATACTGAGCAACGGGATTTGCATGAGTCTTCCTGGTTGTTCTCTTGTACAATTTTCTTCGAGATGAAGAGGCAATTTCTTAAATTACTGGGGTGGGGTTTTGTTAGATGGTGTTTACTAAGCTGAAAGACAAAGGCAAGAAGGGAAATGACACAAGACGAAGAAGTTTGGAACAGTGGTGGAATGAATCCAAGGCAAAGACAGCATGCAGGAAAACACTACAGGAGGCTTGTGCATGTCCTGACCACCAATGCAAAGCATGCTTAGGGTGTGGCTAAAGAGATCTAATAGCAGTTCAGGGGCTGTAAGAAGATAGGATGGAATGGACTATTTTGATATCAGACCCTGGTCCTCTCCCACTACCTCTCTTATAAAAGCAGCAATAATAATTTGAAAATGCAAGCATTTTTATTCCATGGCATTTGTAGGAGCCACACTATTGGAAAAAGTCTCCATCAGATTGTGAGGAAAACTGGCAGATCAGTTAGAATTTACATGGCTAAGTGCCAAAGCCACTAGTACTTTATAAAAGAATTTTATCTACTCTTTTTCAAGTTGTATGGGGAAGAAACACAGAAAGACACATTTTTAGGGACCTGAAAGCTCTAATTGCTTTCCCAGTCCTTTTAGAAAGGAAAACTATTCCTAAAAACTGGAAGAACAAGGTGTTACCACAAATCAAATCTTCTGATTTGAGTAGAGCAACACAGATGCCTAAGTCCAGGGGGGCACTGACATGGGTTTTCAAAGACAATTTCAATATTTTTCATTTTGCTTGGGAATATTTGTTTGTTCCTGATTGCTCACTTCCTAGTCCGGTTGCTTCAGTATGAACAACGCGTAACTGGGTGTATCCTGCTAAACAAAATAGTAATATTTTCCATGTACTTAGTATTCAAGCAGATAGCTGAGAATTGTGTCTCATTATTTCTCCCATGGAATAATGCTGGACTTTGTCTGAGCAAAGTTGGATTGTTAAGATGCCTCCCACATGGCACAACTACCAAGCTTTAAAAGAAACTATGGTTTCCACTGATGCAGTTCTTCCCTGTTCTATGCCATGTTATCTTTCTTCCCCATTCCAGCTGCAAATGAACTCTCAGATACGGCATTGAGAGTTTTAACTTTTAGGTGCACTCAGCAACTGATGTTAGATCTTATTCTGAGTCTACAGCTTTCAATATCATTTTACATTAAAATTAGTTTGGAACTATGTGTTTTGTGCAGCTTCATCCAAGTTTTCCTTTTTTCTTCAGGCTGAGCACATGAAAAAAGTATGTGAATGCTTCACCTGGCAACCAGCTTGCAGCCTCAGCTCAAGGACCCACTTTGACTTCATTAGGACTTCAAAGGAAAATATCACACAGCTCTGTTGCACAAATGCTGTGGACTGGTGAGAAGCAGCAGTGAAGAGGTTAAAGACACACTAACATGGACCAGGTTTCTATTTTGTACCTGAATTTGTAAGCAAGAAGGCTTAGAAGACGCACTAGGGAGAAGAGATGGATTCTGGAGATTAAAGGGAAAATTATGATATTTAGGTCCGTAACAAACATTTAGAAAGAATTTCTTGTACACCCCAAATGGCTCAGATTATGTTAACTGGCTTGGAGTACCCCCACAAGTATGTTCTTCCCCCAAGAAAGACATTTCCTGGGGCTGGGGGAGTGCAGGAGGGAGGGCAGAAGGCGGGAGAATGGGGATATTCGATGTATGCGGTATGTCTGGAATCCTCTTATCTGTAGCAAGACTGAGAACACCTGGACAACACTTGTCTTCCTCCCCCACCCACCTGTGCAAATTGCTAGGCACACTGAAGCTCAAAGCAGTGCACCATACGCCAGTCACATCACAGAGATCCATTGTGACTGCTCCATACATCAAAGAAAAGCCATTGCACATCTTTGCACAAGTACTGAGGGAGGCAGTTGTGAAGGGGTTAAAAGATCAAGTTCTGCTATAAAGATAACAGGAACTGGTGAACATGCAGCAGATGTTCCATGTGGAGGCACTTAAGTTTACAGTCCCACCTGTGTCCATTTAATACCTTTAAAAGCAATCTCCTGTCCGTTTGTGAGGGAGAAGAGAAAATCAATGTTCCAATCTCGCCATCTTCTCACAACATCCGCATCCCACAATAAGGAATGGGAGGAGGGGATGGGATAAGCAAGACAAGAGGGCTGAAACTGAGATTTAAGAATGTGAATATACAGAGATTTATGCAAACACACATCCCCATGTCGAAAGTCAGCCATTCTTTTATGTGCAAGGCAATTCATGCTCTGTGCTGGGCAGGAGCAGGCCAACCTTAATGTCAGCATTTAGAACATCTTAAGAGAAGCACAAACAGTAACTAGTCATGTCACAGAGTTTTATGTCCTTCTTTTTGTTTCCTTCCTTCCTGCTCACATTTTTACATCCTTTCCAAACAAACCAACTTTATTTCATTACATGTATTGAATGACTTCAAACAAAAAAAAATTATGTTACAATTTTATAGAAATATGCAAACAGAGAGATAAAGGCTGAGTATGGTCCCTCACACTATCAGACACCTGAGGGTCCACGTGGGAGAGGCACGGGAAAGTTCCATGGTAGTATTTTATTTCCATATGTGTCTATGGTTCAAATAGATCTCATGTTAGCAGAGAAAAAACATCCAGTTACACAGAGCTGTGGGTTCGTTTCTGTTCAGTCTGCACTAAGCAGATGAAAACACAGCCTGTAAGTTATATCCAGGGACACTGGATATAAAATCCTGCTTCCTTTTTCTGGACTTGCTGGTTACAAAGAAAAGCTCCCAAGTGTGACTGCACTAGCTGACACATACATATGTACGTACCCATGATCACCGGCATCCTCAAGTGCTCCCAGGCTGCCGAATATCTCAAACACATTTCTGCATCACTGCTGGTTGCTTTCAACAAGCAGCAGGGAGGAGGCATAAATGCATGTCTCAAAGAACTGAAATGAAGAGCTGGTGGAATGAGGGCAATATGGAGCTTGAGAATTGTGATCTTAAAAGGGAGTAAATTGTTCAGCTGAGTGATGCCGATCTCTCTGTGAACTTCCACTGACATCACTGGGATACTGTTGTGCTGGAAAGTATGCAATTTGTGTATTTATACTGTGACCCACGAACCATAATTTAACATGGAATTCAACCCTCTGTGCTTAAATGACTTTGACACCCCGAGGCTACAGCAATTCAAAGAACAAAACAACTACTGTCTCCTCAGGCAGGCACGGTTCTTAAAAATATAACATTACACAGAAAACAAAGGTAGAATAGTTTCATAACTATGTACAACACACCTTAGCACCTTGTCTTATGCCAGATGTCTCCTCACTGCTGGCTATCTGCCATTTGCACCAGTCTCCCATTTCAGCTCTTGGCACAACCCACCAAGTCACTCCTTCTCATGACCTATCTGAAGGAGGAGTTAAAACCAAGCAGTAGCTGGAGGGTATCCATGAGGTACCTGCTTGCAAAGGAGATTGCCTCTCTAGCCAGCACTTCAGAAGCATTTATTCTATTTCTAGCCTTGTGACCATGCATGGCATTGGATTGTGTGTTTGCACTTTTATAACTCAGTTTACCTACCTTTTGTTTTATCCCCTCATGCAACCATCACTTAAAGAAAACCCTTAAAATGTTTTATGTTGAAAAACTGGGATTTTAGCATCACAGGATGGTTTTACGCAGCAATTGTTGCTCAAGACCTCAGGCTGCAGTAGCAGAGAGGTGCTAGCAAACAAGAGCACCTCTGACTTTATCTGCACAACTAGGTGAACAGACAAACAAATACACAGGACTGCATAGGTACAGGCTACCTTGTTGTCAAGTGCAGCATAACAGTATTTAAGAACAGCTTGGCACAGTAGCTGCAATACTTTATTAATATAGTTTCTTCAAAGTTCATGCTACAGAGAAACTGGCTGCTACCCTCTCCCCCCCCAAATCAGGCGCCTTTTCTGGAAATATTTGTGGGTCTGAAAGGAAACACTGTTTGCTGTGAAGTATTTGCAGAGTTCAAAGCTCACCAGTGGAGAACAACTTCTGGTTCAGCTAACAGCCGTGGCTCTGACTGTGAGAGCAGGCAACAACCTCATCTTAGTGCTGCCACCTGCACAAGGATTCCAGAGGCAGAACCCCATGGGTTCGCTTTCACATCCAGAAATCTGATGAAGTCAGGAAGGCACAGTCATTTCTAATTCCAGATAAGCTGCCTCAAAAACTCACAGCATGCTCCTTAGAAATGTAGCTGGGAAACCCTGGGAAATTCCATTTCTTTCTAGAAGGTACTATTCATGATGAACTGCTGCCGGACGTGGCCACAGTGAGATCCTACAAAAGAAAGAGGTGGGTTTGTTTTCCCCCCATTGCTTTCCTCCATGCTAGCTTGCCCTATGTTATCAGTAAGCTTACTGGCTGGGATGAGACCTTCCAGACACCTTGCAGGCAGTTTTGGGGCTGTACCCATTGCTTATTTGGGTACAGGAGACTTCTGATCCTCCATGAGAGCACGCTGGATTTCCTGGCAGCCTGACCAAGCCTCCTGTTTTCCCCCCTTCCATCTTCAGAATCAATAATTTCAGTCTCTTATTGTTTCTGTTATATAGCTATAACTTCCCTTTGTTTATTTTGCCTGTAATCCTAATTCTCTGCCCTACCAGACCCAATGGTTTACACTAGGGAGTGTTGCCAGGGGCCTCTAAGCCTGTTTATTAGAGAAAGGCCTTTTGCACTGCACTGTCCCTGGGGAAGGGTGGAGGTGTGGGCTCCAGCCGCCTTCCCCCACCCCCCTCCATCCCCTCCCAGGAGCTCATCACAGGATCCCTGCTGTGGTACCCATTCCTGGCCCTATCCATTCTTCCCACCTGGTGCAAAAGGATTTTAGTGATGTACAGTACAGATGTACAGACAGCAGGCTATCTGCTTATTAACCCTTTAGGGTGGAAAGACAGACTTAAAGGCCAGGGTGAGAGCTGAGGTGGTATCTCCAGAAGCCCCTTGCAGCAGGATTTGTGTCCCTGCTTGCACCCGCCTCTCTTGTGGCTCTGGTGCCCTGCAGACTCTACCACTGTGCAGTGATCAATGGTGGGCTGGTGAGTTTGGGGTTCTTAGGGACTCAAAGCACCTGGAAAGGACGGCCATGAGTAAGACATTTTCCCACTAACAGCTGCCTGGATATAGCAGAAACCTCCTCAAACCCTCTCAACGTACTTTTCCTTCTCTTTTGACTCCATTGTAATACCCAATATATCTCTATTAGAATGAGCAATGAATCTTTCAAGGCTGAAATCCTTATGCTTTGTTCCTAACACAGTACTTTTTAAATGCTAAAATAGCCCTGTGAGCACCAGTTATCAGGTGGTTACTCTCCCAGGCTGTGGAGTGCACTTACTGAAACTTGCAGAGTTGGGATCTACTTCAGGGAGTCCTTTGGTGCTTTGTTTTTAAAGACCGTTCCCCTCCCCCACTCTCTTTTTCTTTTTCACTGACTTGCTCCTTCCTGGCAGGCAAGTGACCATAGAAAACATTCTTAACTTGCTCTATATCTGATACTTATTTATGTTTTCTTCTCGATTACTGTTAGCCAAGAAATAATTCTCTACTTTATCTTCAACTGAAACCAGAAAAAAGCAGCACAGGCCACAGTTTCAGGACTGTGAAGGGTTTTCTCTTGCTTTTTCTTTGCTGTGGTTATTATATTTCCATTTTTTAAGATGAATAAAGATTACTGAAGCACTGAATTAAAACATTTGCTATAGTGTCAAATATTTGGGTTTTTAAAAGCAGAGAAAACTTACTAAATGCTTTTCAAAAAGTTTTTCCCACTGACCACAAATGGAAACTCTTTTGAGTTCTCAAGGTAAAATCTTGGGCTTTTGATGTTGATCAGAACGAGTCCTTTGATGCCTCTTGTTTATTGTTGAGAAGCAGCAGAATGGAAGGAAGCAGAATCGCTCAATACACTCCTGTTTATATTCCTGTTTTCTTCTGCGATGGCATTTGAACAATTTCAAGTAGATTAACTCATTACCTTAAAGGAGAGTATCACCTGGGAGAGCAAGAGGACAATCTGCTGAATGAGCCCAGTTTTACACCCAGTTTTGCTGTCTAGACTTGCACTGAAGAGAGGCAGATTTATGGATGGTGGAGAATGTAGTGGTTAGATTTTCTGAGTGCAGAAGGAGTCACAGTGGTAGTATGGATGCCCACACAGCAGTGGTTGCATACTTGCATGTAGCATCTAGTACATTAATTACAGTTTTGCCAGAATCCTGCAGCATAGACAGAACTTCTCTGACTCTCTAAGGTTAAAATAAATTGTGATTGCCTCTGGCAGTACAGCATTTACGAAATCAAATGCATGTGTTCTATATCTGTAGTGCTACACATGTACCACTGTTCTATAAAAGTGCATCTGTGCCTTATCTTGGATCGGATGTCATCATCATCTTTGTATGGCATTTACTGGCAGGATACCATTAGAAATTAAGAAAACATACACTTATTACTGCCCAGCATTTATCTCCATATTGCTAATAAAAGCCAGATCTGTAACATCTGAATCCCCTTAAATAGTATGAGCTAGCATGTGGCCAAGCTGCTGGTTACCAGGCTGACCAGGGATTGCTGCTCTTGTCTGCTCGTTTACTCCGGCCTTACCTGGCATGCCAAGTGCCAGCAGTGATTCACTCAATTTGCATTCTAGAAGGCAGAAGGAGTCTGAAGTGGTAATTAGGCTCTCCATTGGCCTGCAAGTTTTACTACTGCAGATATCCAGAATCTGATTCTCTTTTGCAGGTTAACAATGTGCTGGGCAGAGCCGTCAATTTCAACAAAGGTGGAGATTTGCACTTGTAAAGGAGGACTGATGCTGTCAGATGATAGAGATAGAAGAAAGGTAAACCTTTATTCTCCAGCTGACTCCAGAAAACTGCAGCTCTAAATGTATACTCTAGACATGAGATTGTCGTGGTTTATGGTCGTGTAAAGTTGCTTAAATAATTAAAAGAGAGTCTGCCAAATAAAACAAGATGCAGAAAAAATCTTATCTTGTTTCAGATGACTGGGATGTCTTTCCTCTTGGTGTTGTCCATTTGTTTGAAAAAAAAAAAAAAAAAAAAAACAAAAAAAAACCCCAAAAAAACCAAAAAAAAAAAAAAAACCAAAAAAAACCTCGAAGCAGCCAACCAGGAGAGAATAGCCCAATTGGGAGACCTTCCAGCTTAGATAAACCTGCAAAATGGGCTCAGATGGGATGAGGCAACATTGCTTCTTCCTCTACTTGCAAAACACTCATTGTTTCCTCTTTCCTGTAAGCTAGGGCAACTGGAAAATACAGAGGAGTGTTGACTGGTACACTAAGGGAGAGATCAGTATCACTCACTTCAGAGGTTTTGAGATGTGTTTCTATTTATTCCACCTGCTGTGAACTTTAGTTTGCTGTAGAGTATTACCTGCAGTAGAGGCATTTCTTCAGATGTTAGAGAAACTAGGACTAAATCTAGTTTACAAAGCTAGCAAGAATGCCAGAACCAACCATGAAACGGAATTTCCTAGTAGAACTATTCACTCGTATTTGACAGGAAATTTTAATAGCTAAATTTGTATTGATGGACATAGCAAATGCATAAAAAAATGAAGGTATTTACACAGGTTTTATAGCAGAATGTTTCTGTGATAGGTAAACATTGCAAATCTACGTGAAGGACATCCAGAAGTAATAATTGTGGACAGAAGACTGAGCTGAGGTCTCAAATTCTCTAAGCAGTGGAAATACAACAAACATAGCACATACCAGTGAACATAGCTCAGTTATACCCATCATTAAGTAGTTTGCATCTCCATAGCTCAGTCAAATTGCACAAATAACCTTAAGCAATGGTACAGAAGTGGCCACTTTAATGTCTGATTGGGTAGTGGAATAAGTCTGTCTTATACCTATCGAGAGAGAGTGTAGAGAAATGTAACCCATTTTCAAGTGTAGCAAAGTCTAGTTTTGAAATGAGTAGCTATATCTTCACATTGATATTTCAGGCAGTACAAATGCTATTTTCTGGGATTCATATGGAATTCTTCATGGCAGCCAGTCTGACAGTAATTGTACTATCGCGAGCCTACCTTTATTCGAAAGTAGGATATTTGGCTGCCTTAACCTATTTTGATTTGCTTTCCATTCTTTAACATCCCTCAAGACCTCACATTAGTAGTTGATGGATGCAAATGCTGGTGTTTTTCTACTCGTTCTTTCTCTAGTAGTGGCAACTTGAGTAGTTTGTCAATCAAAAATGTTTCTTCCTCATTTTTTTAAAAGATATTTCAGTGTTACCATCATATTCATGTGACACTGCATTGTTTTACTGTTATGGGGTCACTTTTTCCAACCTCAGGTAAGAATTTGATAACAAATTGTCAGTGGGGTGGAAAATTCATTCACTCAAATCCAGAAAAATGAGAACTGTAATAGTCCTGTTTTATTTCTCAGGTGAATACCCTTACTGACTAGCTGTAGAGTCTGTCCCTGTTTTCCTACTTTGCTTTTTCCTTCCTGGAGCCACTTTTCCAGATGAAATTCAGCACTTCTGCAATACATCTTAGAGTGCATCTTCAAGGCCAAAGGTTTTGGACAAAAGGATATGATACATATAAATTAAACACTTTTACCACCGAAGGAAAGCAGATGGTGACAACTGCTGTTAGTAGGTGCCAAAATACTAGTGAGGGTTTTTTTTAAGATAGTAACTAAGGTAATTGACATAGTAGTGGTAAAATAAAATCTAACTTGGAAAAATGTAAGTTAATACACTCTATGCAATGAAAACATTAGATGCAATTTTTTGTCTCTGTGTGGGTTTGTTTTGGGGTTTTTTTATCCTCCATTTCTGTTTTAGCTAAAAAAGAAAAGGTGCAGTAAATTAGTCCAATCAGTTTGGTAAAACATGAAAATTAGCAGAGGAATTTGAACAGAGTAATGTATTGAAAGAGCAAAGATAAGTGTACCAGTCCAAAAGAAAAATAATTTTATATGCTGTCAGGATATGAAAGGGCTTGGATATACTGAGAAACAGCTGATCAGATAAATATGATATTTTCTTCAAAAGTTGAAAGATAAAGTTTGCCAAAATGGAAACTCAAGTGTCTAAAACTGCTACTACTTATTGACATTCAACTAATGTGAAAGGCCCTAAAAAAAGTAACACAAGAACATTCAGTGACAGGTAATATTTGGCTTAAATTTCCACTTTAGTAATTAAAGCAGTTGTTTCAGTCTGTAGTAGTTTTATTAGAACCAAATTCTTTGTACATGACTGTATTTTTGTTTTGCTTTTTTCTTCAGGCCTCTTCCTTATTGAGGCAGAAGAACAATACTATGAAATGTCTTTGGGAGAAGTTTTTACCACTAATGCTGTTCATATTGAAATACAGGGTATGAACAAACAGATGGCAATGACAAGAGCTGCAATCACATAATCACAGGGTATCTGTCAGGTGAGAATGTCCCCAGTCCAGCTTCTTACCCAAAACAGGAGAAACTCAGAGGTCAGATCAAGAAGTGTTGTATTTTTTCCAGCTGGCTTTTGAAAATCTCCAAGAGAGAGCACAGATTCTCCTGGCAACCTGTTCCACCTGTTCAGCTCTCCAGCTGTTGTGCTTCTATCCAGTTTGTTGTATCCTTTTGTTTCAGTGTGTGCCTGTTGCCCACATTCTCCCACCACACACCACTGTGAAGAGCCTGGTTCCTGTTAGCACAATATTTCAGCATGGCTAAGTCCCTCTAAAAGATGCTCCTGCCCTTCAGCATACTGACTGATACCCCCAATTTGCTGCCATCTGCAAGATGGATTAAGGTGTAGACTTTCACTTCCTCCATGCCTCTGACATTAAAAAGGACAGGTCTCAAAGCTCTTGTAATTGGCCTTCAGGTAGAGTACAACCCATTAACCTCTCATCTCAGAGCATAATGATCCAGTGCTGAAGAATATTGCCCTGTTCTGATATATTCTGACCTGGGTGGTTCTGAAAACCAGGTTACTTCCTTAAAGAAAATTGTTCTAATCTGAATGGAGAAAAAAAATATTGTTCTATTCTTGTCCTGGAAACATTTTAAAAGGAAGTCTTTTAAACAGTGTTCTTGCTAGCAGGATGTATCTCTGGCCAGCATATACAGAGATGGTCTGTGTTCTAAATGATTTTACAGAATTGCACTGTTGAGCTGAGAAACTTGATCCGGCACTCCGGTAGCTGGATCCTTCCAGCACAAGTATAAAAATGGCTAAAATTGTCAGCATCAAACTGTATAAAGCATCACCAGCAAGTTCTTGCAGGATACATGCTCCAGCCCTTTGTCCAAGGAAAATAAATTATTCTGGCATGTAATAGAAATGTTTTATACCAAAGTAACTACCACAATTTTTTACTAACATTCACACTGATTCCTGAAAGTTCTGTTACATTTAAACCCACAAGATTTGGGTTTTCAGCCAAGTTCAATCAATTTTGCAGCAAAATACTTCTATTTTGCTAATGATTGTAAGAAGAATAAATGCTCCAGAAAAACTTAATTGTAGAAAAATAAACTCGCAACAATTCTTGCAACAATGGGAAAAGCCACAGTTTTCCCATTTGTTTGAAATTTTTCTCAAAATTCTCTGGTTTAAGTCCATAGTGACCTCTATATAGAGAAAAATTGCTCTTTCTTACTGATTTTCATAAGACAAAAAAAAAAAGAATGTAGTAGGATGTTGAAAAGATGGGCAGAATGCATGATTTCTTAGAACAGTTTTTCTTCCTAGAACAGAATTTTCTAAGTGAAAAAAAATTCAGCTTTCCTTTTTTTTTTGCCTAAGTGAAAAAAGTCTATTTTGTTTGACTTCATTTGATTCATTTGTAGTAGTCCTGTAAATAAATCAATTAAGATGATGCTTGATTTGCTGTGAGAACGACAGATTAGTGCTAGAAGATAACCAATGTCTAGATTGCCTGTTATACTCTCTTTGCCTGGAAGAATCAAGATGACTTTTTAAGCAGAGAGAGTTGTTATATTGCCCTTAATTGATACGGATCCAAAAAGACCAAAAAAAACAATCAAAACCAAAGCGAAAGAGAAAACTGGCCTTCAGAATCTGCTGGCTTCTGTTGTCCATGAAAGTTGTTTAAACGGCTTCAGCGCTGAAAGTCAAATATGTATCACCATTTCATAAACTGAAGGATCCAGAACATTTACACAAGGCTGGTAAATGTCTTATGTTACAAAACCCCTATTTTTTCCATTAAACTCCATTAACCTGATTGGAATGGCAAGAAGGCACTCACACCAACAGTGAAGAAGCATGTCTTTTTGGCGTAGTGACAAAATAGAAATATTTAACTCAACAAAATAAATTACAGATTTAGAGAAAAATTAAGGTTTCTTATCTTTAATTTAAATTTCTTACCTCTTTTATAGTATCCAGGCAGCCATATACTGAGAAACACTTTTAGGAAGCTGTGTTGGTTTTGGCCACTTAAGTAGTTTATAGAATGAGTTTTTGTTAATGAAAAAACAGTTTTGAAAAACATTTTCATAGTGGATATATTAAAAAATACTTTACTAATTAAAATAAATCTATAAATATTTGTGAAAGAAGTGTATTATGCTTAAGCTGCTGACTATTTTGTTTTACAAATAGAATATTTGACAATGTTGAAAGTGCTGCATGAACTCACTCTGCAGTGGTGATGATGGGATTACTTCAAAAAGCCAGCATAAATATCAGATGAAAAAACAGTTCCTCTGAAATGAACAGTCAGATAAAATGTCATCTCCTAGTATTTTTTTAAACTTTAACATTTTTTTTTTATGCAAAAGGGTGTTTGTCAGTCTTTTGGTCTTTCTTATGGCATTTCTTAGATTCACAGACTCTTTCCTTTTGATTAAGACAGTTTGGACTGTTATTAAGTATGTCTTGCAAAAAGAAATAAACACCCAGCGTTAAACTAACAAAAAGACTTCCAAAATATGAAGATGTCTTTCACGGTATCTGAAAACTTTTGTTGAAGAGTGGAGGAAGGATTGGATTTACATCTGGCTGGGTTATTTCACCCTTAAGAATCAAATGGTTCTTTCAATCTATTTCTTAATCTCTCCTTGTCCTTTTCTCAGTTCATGATGAGGATGTTTTTGCTTTCTTTTCCTAGAGGCTCTGAACCAGTGTTTACAATAATTTTGGTTTGCATGGAAGTGCGATATATATTCAGTGACATAATAATAATGATCTTGTACTTTTTAGTATGCAATGATTTTAAAAGACCAGGGGCATAATAAATGTCAGCCTAAGGAGGAGGATTTATTTTTCTCTCTCTAATGTCTGTCACTGTAATTCTGCTAAAACATAGTGAGAGTGAAAGTTTATTTTGGCTGAAATTGGAAAAAGTTGTTTATGCCACTGTGGCAAGTTTATTTTTCCCCACAGCATTCAAAAGATAAAGACCTGTATTTGCTGAAATTGCTCTAAAACAGACTGTGGAGAAAAAAGTCTCAAAAAAGAGGAGTGGGAAATGAAAAAGGGAAAGAGAAGAATGAGATACCAACAAAGGGAAAGTGAATGAGATACAAAATGAGATACCAAAAAGGAAAAGAGAAGAATGAGATACCAACAAAAATGGAAGCTATGTTATTTACTTTCAACAATTTTATTTTTTTCTAAACACTTGAAGAAAATCTGGTCTAGCAGCTGATAACTAATGTGCAATTCAGCTGCTCTTGAGACCTTACTGAAGTGGGAAGACTGTTGCCAATCCTCATGTGAGGATGCTCATAAACAAACCCGGTCACACCAAGGAGAGAGGACCTAACTTTGGTTCCCCTTAATTTCAGGGAACACTGTGGCACCAGAGCTCATTCTCCTCAGCCCAGCTTTCAGCTCCTGATGGTGTGGGGTCATCTGTGGCTCCCTTTGTCATGGCTGGAGACAGACTGTGATCTCCAGAGGGTAATTGAGGTCTCTATATTGAGATTACCGTCTTGCTCTTGCTGTTGATTATGGAGGTCGTCTGGCACAACTGTATTCCTAATTGAGGCACCTCATGGGTTCTACATGTAATAAAACAGAAGTGAAGCCTGTACTATCAATGTTGAACAAAAGAGACTGCTCTAGATTAGAAAGGGAAATTATCAAAAAAAGAAAAAAAGAGAGAAAGAGAAAGAGAAAAAGAAAGAGAAAGAAGGAAAGAAAGAAACAGAAAAAAGGAAAGAAAGATGGGTAAAAATTAAAAGATGCTTTATCTTTCAGAAGGGTGAATACAGAGATGTGAGGAACTGTTCTTTTTCTGCCCACCACCAAGGGGTCTGTGGGAGAGAAAAGTCGGATAGCAAGTAGGGCTGAGCACTACATTGCCCTTCACATCTGAAACACCTGTGTCACAGAGAAGGTGAGCCTTTCACTGAGTATTTCACTCAGCCTTTCACTTACTTCTCTGCTGTACCCTACCCTATAGAAACCCTTTCCTATGTTGGTTAATAAATAAGTTCAATATACCAATGGGGTTATTTAGTACAGGTTTTTATTTATTGAAGTCTTGATTTTATGTTCTTAGAACTCAATGAGCAATTGTTCATTGACAACACAGAGCAAGACCAAATCCTCCATCATCTTGAAAGGAAACTGATCTGTTATATACAATATCTAGTTTTCATTATTATCTAGAGCTTATGTTATAGAAATAATGCAAGATCCATATCTTTGATATATTTAAAAGACTGCAATTCTTCCCACTGAAGAATAATTGAAAGGTGGGATGACTCTTCAAAGAGACAACGAAATCTTTAAATCTCTTCAAATGCTATTATTACAATTATTCTACTAATACCCTATATAAAAAGTTTACCCAGGCATCTAGTCTTCTCATTATTATACAAGTTTA
This sequence comes from Zonotrichia leucophrys gambelii, assembly GCF_028769735.1. NCBI lineage: Eukaryota > Metazoa > Chordata > Aves > Passeriformes > Passerellidae > Zonotrichia > Zonotrichia leucophrys. The sequence continues at coordinate 48,393,720 of NC_088169.1, forward strand.
CCACCCCAGAACTGGTTTACTGAGTGATACATTTTTTGTCTATCTGCCAGGTGAAGTTCAATAACTGAGCAGTAAAGAGGCCATCATAACAGGCAGATACATGTTGAGTAGAAAATAGAAATAGGTTATTAATATGTTACTCTTCTTTTAAAAAATTATTTATTTTCTTTAGGATAATTTATAATTTTCATTTACTGGATAGAATTTAAGCACCAACAGTTTACTTTGTCATTCTTCTTACGAAAGGCTGTTCCTCACATTTACTTTTCAGAAAGTAAACTCATATTCTGTTTAAACAGAAACTTGGCAACACATAGAAGTTCTGTAGGAAAGATTAACCAACCTGCTTAGGAGAATGCCTTGCAAAATCAAAACAGACCTAAAAGTATCAAGTTCAAATATATCTCCTGGTAGAGAATGATATCTCTCTGCAGGAAACACCCCTGATTTCTTTACAGTGTTGTCATGAAATAAAATTTTTTAGTTCTGGAAAAAAAATAGCCCCATAGCAAGGAACGTAATTCTTCTGGCAAACAGAAATGAAGTTTTGTAACCCAGAGTTTTCATTCAGGGGTTTTTACATCCTTCTGTGCAAACACTGTCACACCTCTGACACTATAAAATATTGTTTGGGAAGATAAAAAATGCATAAACAGGAGAAACACTTCTTATCAATGTGCAGAAGGAATCTTCCCAGGAGAAGTCATTGGAGAGTCATTATTCAACCTATGGAGAATGCTGATGTATGAGGAAGTATGTTATCAACAGAAAGAGATAAAAGCACTGGATCTACTCTATTCAGCAACTGCAAAATTAGGTTAGCTTTGGAAAGCTTCATAGTTGCAGAAAACATGAGGTTCTTTCAATTTTGTTGCATGTACCTGTGTTCTTGTGTGACAACATAGAATAAGCATAACAAATTGAACTAATTTTTTAAATTACTATTTTTCTTTGGAACCTCCAGTTTTTCAAATGAAGTTTTTATATGGAACCTCACTAATAATTTCATCTAGGGGTGGACACTTCTGAATGAAATATTATTAAGTTCTTTTATATTTTTACTGTGTGGAAAAGAAATGCATTAAATAGTATTACTATAGCAGTAGTCATGATGATTTTTGGCATAGGAAAATAATGTTGTGGTAGATTATACCTTTTATAAAACTGACTGGAAATGAAACATTAATTTTCAGACAAGCCTGCAGTTCAAGAATCAAATTTCAGAGGTAAATACAGTTTCTCCATGAATAATAATAAAAACAATTAAATCATACTGTTCTAATTAATATTATTATCTGAGGAAAAAAGTGCTTGGCATCCTTAGTGCAAAGAACAGATGCTTTAAAGCCATGAAATGATGCCTTTGAAGTTGTTAATTGGAGAAATCAATCTGTATATTGAAACAAATATATACATAGAGTCTGTGATTTTAATGTCTAGACTCGCAAAATTATTTTATAGATGTGCTCTGAAGTTCAGGGCTGAGACATTAGTGATGGAAGATATTTTTCATCTGGGAAAGTGAATGGGGTCTGAATGTCCTCATTCTTCCCTGAGTGCTTGAGCAGTTATTCAGACTTATGAGGATTAGTTTGTTTTGTTTTTATAACTTGTATAGGAACACTTATTGACATGGAAGAAATATGTTACATTATGAGAAGGTTTTGTAGAAGGCCCAAGAATAAAGATGGGTCTGGTATTGAAAACCTTTGCCATGTGGATCCCAGGGGTGTTTGTTAGCAAGTCTCTCACATGGCAGCTACTGTCTACACTGTTTGTTGCTGATGTGAATTGCAGAGTTTGGGTCTGCTTGAATACACAGAGGGATTTGGAAAGAACAGCATTCAGCAGGATCCCAAACCTATGTATACTGTAATTAGGTCTGTGAAAGTGAGGGCATGGGAAGGTGTGATGATTGTCCTTTTAAGAAAGAAATGGGACCGCAGAACCTCAAAACCTAAAAAGATTAAGTTGAAAACTGAGAGATACAGAACACAATGGGGACCTGTATGCAGAATTTTTCTCCTAGCAGAATCACCTGCCTGCATTGGGATTTGTGTCAAATTCATTGGACTTTGAGTGGATCTTGGGAAATGAAATAAAAAAATCAATGCTCCCTTTCTTTGCAACTTTTTGTTTAAAACAGATTTCTACAATAGCAAAATTCCTCCTCACCCTCAGACTTCCACTTGGGATTATTTGATGCACAGCTATAGCCACTCATTTCCATTTGAGACAAATTTTGCTGGATGTGTTCTGATTTAACAAAGAAATATTTCCATTCCTTTCATGAATCAGCAGCTGTTGCCATCCCTGACAGCTGGCTTAGTCAGGCTGAAGCACCAGCTTGTGTTCATTGGGTGATGCTTCATTTGTTAAATCATTTGACTAGTCATATTGATGAGTAATATCTCACATGCAATCCAAAAAATAATTAGAAAACAGTCAGTGGCATTGCAAGCCATGAGCAGGATCCCCAAAGCCGATTACAGGAAATGTGAGATGCTGGCTCTGAGCATGCCTGGGGAGCTGGGATAGGGAGCAGGAAGGGCACCAAAACCAAGGATCCGTATATGGAATGGATTGCTTCAAATGCTATGCACAAGGAATGCTTAACTTAAAATGAAACTTGAATTTTTTTCCTTCTTCTTCTTCCCCCTCCCCTCCTCCCTTACAGAAAATTCTTTTATTCTGAAATGTTCTATAGTTCTGCTTCAGTGAAAAGAAACATTCAGGGTTCACAAAAACAGGTGCTGAGGCAGCTATGGAAAACACGAGCAATATCCTTCTACAGAAATCTACAGGATGGGGTCTGGAGGAAAAATGACTCATTAGCTGGACAGAGGACATCACTTTATTTATATACAATGTCTTTGATCCCTCTCCCACTATTCTTCTATGCAGCTGTCCAACACTACATACACCTGAAGAACCCACAAGCACTCATTAGGCCCACATGGAATTTAAAGGCCTTGCTTTAGCTCTTATAAGTTGGGCAACAAGTTAACTGTGTCCCATGTTCCCTAAATACTTTTCCTTAGTCTGGCTTCCTAAGGAATGGAAGGCACACTGCCCTCACTGTCTGAGGTGAGTCCAATGTCTCTCACTTTTAAGGGCATTGGCTATGTTATTCTCCTAAATTTCATGAGGACATTAGAACTTAGAGTACAATCTTTATTAAATGCAATAAAGTCTTTCTGTGTGAAAACTGTGTGAATACAGATGTATGAAGCCTCACAGCTTACTATAGAAGCAACAAAGGACAAGACTTGAATTCCTAAGAAAGGAGGCTTCCTCAGTTTTTATGCTCATGAAATCTGGAGGTTAGCTGAAGTAAAAGAAGTCTGGACAAAGCAAGCAGATGTAAGTGTTGAATATTAAACATACAAACCCAGACATGCTGGGATTTTCAAGAGTTCAGCAGAATTTGAAAATTCCTATCAGCTGCAATTAAGGAGCAATTAAGCCAGTGTGAAATGCTTCTGAACCCCTAACCCAGACTGCTTTGCCCAGCTAAACTTGTATGTTGCAGCTCTTGGAAGTGAATGAAGAAAAGTTCTTTTCTGTAGGTATCTCCACCCACCTTAGTCATGCAACATGAGTAAAGACACATGTAGCTGAATGTAAATAAGGGCATCTGATAAAGCTATGTGTGACAGGAATTTTTAAACACTGGAATGGTGGCCTCACAATGTCACTCTGCAGAGCTGGACTCCTGTGCTCACAGGCGAGGTTTTACTGTGTTATAATGCCTTCTGGATGGTGATAAGTAGCACACTGATATTTCTGACCAGCACCTTCAGCCTGGCAGTGTGCAGAGGGTGAAATTCCACTGTCTTTCCTCAGGCACTGCTCCGCCTGGAACAGCAGAAATGAGACATAAATTGTCAGTCCACATTTCAATGCATTTTGGGCAGAGCTTGCATTTTCACGTTTTACAGCTTTCAGATGAAAACAGTCACATGCTGCTAGGAAGGGGGCAAACAGTGTGTACCCGTGGTGAGATCAATCAGTAGCCCAGGAAAATCATTCTGCCTCCCTCTAAGTTTATGAAGCACAGGCACACAAAGCAAACTCTTCCCTATTCTTCCTGGGCAAGCATGTCCAGTCTCAGATTTAATCAAAGTGTTAATCCTAGGAGAGTTACACAGTAAGATATTGTACTCAGCTTTGAACATGAAACTACTAAGTGCCACAAATACCCATTGCCAGTAATATGTTCCCTGGGGATCCTCAAAGAAGCTCAGACTGTGGAATGAATGGGCTGCTTATTGCCCTCGGTCACACCTGTGCGAGCCCTGCTAATTCAGGCAACAGCACCTTAACCCAGGGGCACCAGGAGTGAGAGTGCATGGAAAATGTTAATGAAACTGATACCACTACAAATATTTAAAGAAAAAAAACTCCTGTTTGGAGTGCTCAATTATTTTGAGCTCTTTTGACTTCCCTTTGACAGAGCCTGGCAGATGCTGGTCATAATTACAATTGCTTAAACAAAAAAAAAACCCCCGACCTATGGTCGTTAACAGTAACAGAATTATTGTTTATAAATGGGATTTATATAAATTAAAAGAAATGTTAAGGCTGAAAAAAACTCCAAGATCACCAAGTCCAAGCTTTACCCCAGCACCTCTAGGTGCTCACCTCTAGGCTGTGTTACCAAGACACATCTTTTGGATACTTTGAGGAATGGTGATTCCACTACTGCCCTGTTACAATGTCTGACCACCTTTTCAGTCTAGAATTCTTTCCCAATGTGCAAGACCCAATTACCTATTTAATGTGAAAAAATAGCCATGCCTAATTCACTTCACCCTAAGATGAAGGGAACGTATGTCTTGATGGAATAGAGACCAAGTCCTGTACCCCATTCTGAGTTTGCCCCATAGTAATTTGTAGTGCTGGCTGTACATAATGTCCTCAGATCATCTCTACTGACTGCTCACTGGTAAGACTTCAGCTGTTTACATGTAGACTGCTTTTTTCTGGCATGACTTGAAGTAGTACCTAAGCTTCTCATGACCCTGGACATGTATATGAAATGGTTTCTGCTGATTAACAGTATGATGGAAGGAACAGTGTCCATCCTCTAACTCCGGTGGTATTCGGGTCCATTAATTCTGCTTCAGCCATCCAGGAGATTTTTTTGCTGGGAACTATTAACCAGATAACTTTCCACTGTCATATTCCCTCCAATCTATTTATTTTCCCTAGAAAGACTAAGAAAGACTAGAAAAACTAGAAAGATTCTTTCCTAGAAAACCAAGACCAAAAAATGACAAAACGGAGGATCAGACAAAATAGAGAGCAATACTATGGCGTCAATGGACAAAAACCAATGTGATGAGGCAAACTCTCCCACACTTCAATACACACTGTAATTGGAAACAGGAGGTAAGAGGTTTTGGTCATATTTTTGATTTCTGTCTTGTGGTCACTTACTTCTTTTCTGGGAACATTACTCCATATTCCAGTTTTGAAAATCATATACCTGTTACTTATGGCACAAAAGTAAAGTGCAGTTTATTTATATCCCCAAAACTCTTTCCTAGTGAAGCATAAGTTACAGACACATTTTTAATATTTTCTTTCTCTTAATATATTGATAGTAATAGAGCTCCCATCCTTTAAATAATTTTGCTGTTGTTGCTGTTTTTTAATGTAAACTATCAAACATTCTATCTCACCCTCTATAGCTCCCTGTACCAATGTCCTTATTCATAGAGGTAAATTTTCAAGACTCCCTGGAGCAATATCTCTGCTAGTCAATAGTACAGAGTCAAGGCCAGCTTGGATGGGGCTTTGGTCAATCTGGTCCAAAGGAAGGTGTCCTTGACCTTGGCAGGGAGGATGGAACCTGATGATCTTTAAGGTCCTTTCCAACCCATTCTATATTCCAGTGAGACCTTGGTCCCAGGCTGGAGCAGTGATTTGAGGCCATCCATGGTGGTTACCATGCCCTTGGATGCTCTGGCTCCTGGGAGTGAGCAGTGCAGCTGCACAGAAGCAAGCTGTGCCATGCTACTTGCCCCAGGGCCAGAGACTTGTTTGCTGGCCTGTTTTATCTAGTAATATAGTTGCAGCCTAGAATTACAGCCTCAATTTTTGTCTTTTGATTTACATGAAATGTTTATCATTTGTATATGAAAAACAGAATCTGAATATGGGCTTTCTGATCTTCTCAACCACTATGATTATTTTGTCAAGCTAATGAAATTATCCATTTGCATATCTATGTATTTTGAATATTTTGAATTTCTAGGAACATTGTAAAGAAACAAAGAGACAAAGAAAAATTCTTAAATTGCAGCATTAAACTCCACATTTCATTGTGTGTATAACATTTATAACCTGCTAATTACCATAACATTGAATATGTAATCCACATTCATTTTTGTAGCAAAGTACTGCCAGAATTTCTGTGTAATACTATTTTCATTGAATGAAAATTCTCAACGGTTTTATGAAAGCACTCTTACCTACCTCAAATTTCAAGTATATGTCATGTGCTATTTTGAATGTTAGAAATAATGTGTATAATTCATACACATATATTCATATGCAAAAGTGATGATGATGATGATGATAATAAATAATGAAGTAAAATATAATTCACTTGGAAACATTTGCTTCAAAGCTGAAAATTAATTTGTTTTCATTCCAGTGCAAAGTTGGAGTAATTTTGAATTCTGAGATTTTCTCATGGGACAGACTTGCTAAGATTTGACCAGACATTCTAGGAATTTCAGAATCAAAGGGGAAAATTTTGAGATTACCATTTTTGGCAAAAATTGTATAGCAACTTTTCAAACCTTGATTGTGTTTCTAGAATAATACTTTTAAAAATCTCTTAATTTTCAAGGCTCTAAACAAGCAACATTTTTTACAGCTGTAGCCAAATGTGGTTATTGATGGACATTTTCTGTTTTTTTCACCAAGTATTGAGGAGACCAGAACTAGTCACTACTTTAGAAAGTGTGATCTGTATCATTAAGAAAGGGTCAGTATTTATCTCAGTGTACTGCTGAGTGTCTCCTCCTCAACTTCCAGAGATCTCAAGCTCATCTCCCATACTGTCAAACCAAACCCCACTGGTTGGTTATGTGCCAGATATTAGCAACTTAATTATGGCAACTAAACTTGGAACGTGCCTAGGGAAATACACATCAGGCTTTGACATATGCTCCACAGAAAACAATAAATAATGCCAAACACATGCTTTCTATTTGTCAGCAATAAAAGAAATGCTTGTTGCAATCCAGGCATCAAGTGACAGTGCCAAAACCCCCTTCAGTAATATGTATACATTCTCCAAACACTTTAAGCTCCACTGGTAAACATGTCCAGTTTCACACTAGTGTGCAGTTTACTAACTAGGTGATGCTTCAATATTCTTTCTATATAAATATTTCTTGTTTGGGTTCTTTTTTTCTTTAGCAAGAAAAGGGCTGGACTTTAAAAATGCAATCAGTAGTACCTTTAGCACTCTGTCAAAAATTAATAAGCCAATTTCTTCTTTGGTAGAACTTCATTGACCATCCTGAATTTAAATTCAGGATGATGTTGACCCACCAAGGAGAGTGAAAAATATTTGCAATAAAACTTAAGAAACGCACACAAAGCTGATTCACTTACATTGCTGCTCCCTGTTTGGTCAATGATCTTTGAAAGGTTTCTCACAATTTGCAGAAAAAAACCCCAGTGGTTCAAACATTTCCAAATGGACCTGACCAAACAATTTTTTCAGCCTGTTTCAGGTGAAGCTAGTTTGAGATATGGGATTCACAAATTATGAACTTATTCAAGGAGAATCAAAAGCTCCTCATCAGATGTATTAAAAATAAAATAAAATAAACTCCTGCCAGCTAAACATTTTTTCCATTCCATTGTATTTAGAAATCTTTTAATTAAACCAATAATATTTAAAAAAAATCATATCCACAAGTACCAAAGGCCAGTGAAGAGCATTCAGGTGTCATCAGAATATGCAGGGCCAGATTCCTTTCCTTTATGATAATCTGTATTAAAGGACATAACCCTGTGGCAGGAGTCGTGCCACTCTTACCTCAGTAACTCTGAAAGCAGAAACCTCAAGAAATCTTGATCAGCTGCCATTGCCAGTGCCTTTCCACCCAGTTAATTCCCCATTCTCATTTCTGGGAAGATTGTATCATTCTAAGTGACTAAATCAGTCATTGGGAAAGATAGCAATAAATACTTATTAAACACAGTTGCAGCAATCAACTGCAGAGCCCTCTTCTCATTACAATTACAGATGCATTAATTAATAAAGGTAACACTTTCTTAATATTACATAATGACATTTCTTACCCTATAGATATGCACGATCCTGTGTAAGTATTATTGACCTTTCTGTGAAACCTGATATTGACTGCATGCCCAAAATGTAAACACAAGAAAAAATTTCCAGCCTAGCAGCACAACATAAAGTGATGAACATAAGCCCAGTCTCTAGGACAGGAAGAAGAAAGGATAGATATCTTTCTGCCTGCATTTAATAAAATAGTTTAGGAATTAAGATATCTCATAATAGTTCCATTTCTTTCTAAAAAAATAGTGGATGTCCTTTTTGCTGTGATGAGAGATACAACAGGGGCTGTTTTCTCCTGCAGTTCTGTAGACATGTGCATAAGCTCTCCACCTATAAGAAACTAAGTGCATGCACACCAACATTATGAGAAATCAACCCAGTCTCTCTCTTGAATTTGCATCCTTTGAGTTGAGTGGATTATGATGGACTACTCTGTTATGCCAGCTTTCATAAAATGATGTTTCATGTCAGATGCTATATATGTGGAGAAAGTAAATGAATCATGCCAATTCTCCCAACTAGTGGCAAACATGGCTGAAAGAACTTGTCTCACGCCTCAAGTCTGAGCCTGGAAAAGTTGAGGCTTCAAGCATGGTGTGAAGCAGAGTTTTGAACCATGAAGACCAATTTCTTACTAGCAAGACAATCCAACTTTAAACATATGGGATGGGAGCGGACCAGGTTTTCTCCTGGGTTTATTAGCCTATGTTTTATTCAAGAGTTGAAACTGCCACAAGGATAAAGATGCAAGGTAATTGATGAGCAGCATCAGAACAGAAGAAAGGGGCAGTGAGTTGGGGGCGATTCGTGGAAAGCAGGGGAAAGAAAGTAGCAGAAATAGAATTTCCAGCAAAATATCTGGAAACCTTTTCTTTAGAGTAAATATGGTGCTTTTAATTTTTTGTATCTGATAAAAAACTATATGAGTACAGTTGACTTGTGGTTGTTAAAGATTATTTGGAAAACAACCAAAATTAGCATGACCCTCAATTAGGAGAACATATGAAAACACGAGGAAACATTAACAGGCTGTAGAAAAGCCTAAACTGAAAATGCTTAACCCAGGACCAAAATGAGAGATGGGTTCCACCTTGGGAACCAAAGTTTTATTGAACTTGGAATTCCTTGAAAGCCTTGCAGAAAATGAAGCATTTATCATTAAATGCAGTGACTACAGCTGGAAAAAAATTCTGGAAACAGTTAATATGTTCAATTGCCATTGACATAAATGAAAATTTAAATCAGGTTCTGACTAATCTATTTCATTTACATCCATTCTTCAACTGCATTACAGTTTCTTCAAAGTCCAGAATGTGCCAAAAATCAACTTCTCAATGCTGACTCTGTACAATAACTGCATTTTGTTGAACTTTATCATTTACATACACACATCTGCTCATAAACTATGTATCTAGAAAAACCCACACGTATAGGATATCTTATGAGCACTTCTACAAAATGAGAGATATGTGATGTTCAGTTTGTCGTGCTTTTCTCTCACATCTATGCAGTACAATTTCTGGAAAAATCATGTTGTTCTGGGGTATATATATGTATATATACTAGCAAGATACCTTTCTGCCTGCATTTAATATGCTGCTGATCTGCCAGTTTTGATAGAGCCAGAACTGCCATTTTTCAGAATAAGTAACAAACATCCTTTCTCTGAGAGTCAAAAAACAAATGCATGTTACTGGCTACCTGTGTCTTTTTAGTGCTGTGTAACAAGGCTGGTGTTTACATAAACAAATTGGTTTTGGTACACAAAACCAGCTAAAGTACTGATACATGTCGGCATGGATAGCCATCTATATTTACGTGCACGCTTTTAAGACAATTTCCTAACAGGGATCTGCAATTAGAGCTGGCAGTAGTTTTGAAAAAGTGACGTCACATTTCTGTTCTGAGAATTTTTTCCATTTGGCATTGTAATGTCTCTCAACTTCAATATAATAATTTTTTTTTATATTTCTATGCTCATATTGTACTAGAAAGGGGGTCCAGATTCTATGAACTTTATTTACACATAAATGTTCAGTGAGAAACTTAAGCTTACTTATGTGAGAGAAAGGGCTGCAAAATCCATTCAGGGCCTGTCTTCACTGCTTAAGTTTAGAGTGCTCATAATTCACATCAAATGATTTCAACTAATTTAGCAACAAAAGAAATCTTCATTTAGTATAAGATCTTCTGAAGGTTTTAATTCAAAATTTATATCCTAGTTTAATGTCCAAGCTTCTGTAAATAGTTATCATTTTTATTTTAAATATTCAATATAACCAATATAAGACCATATGCTGTTATGATTTAAATTGAAGTGGTTCTTCTCTCTCTTTCTGTCTTTATGCTAATTTTGCATAAAGACAGCCTAACCTCAATATGGTCACTATTTTTGTTGCTAAACAGATACCTTAGTTACAGATGAATAAAGATCATTTATTGTTATCCAGGTAGGATCACAATAGCATATCCTGTACTATGGCAATATTAGTCTGGAAGATTTCCTCCTTGTTTATCAAAGTAATGCAGGATATAAAGAGTGTGGTTTTCCTATACTCACAGCTCTCAGCGTGATCATTATTACAGATTTCTTGGCAAAAATTTGAATATGAATATGAGTACGTTTTAATAAGTACTATTGTTTCACTCACTATACATTGCAGCCATCTAAAACAGACTTTGAACAGTACTTAGACATATTGTAAATATTTATTATGGTTTCTACAGCCTGAGACAGTCTTTATGAAATATCTTCCTTATAGAGGATATAAACTTTTCTGTTTCTAAGAGTTCATAGCACATCTACTATTGCTCTGTTTATTCTTTCACTTTTAATGAGTTTTATAGTTCCAAAACACGGTCTGCTACGACTGACTGCAAAAATTGTCTTTGTGAGCAGAAACAAGTGAACAAGTCTTTCTGATAGCTTGTTATAACATCTTTAGGCAGAAAAAAACCCAACAAAACTCTCTTATTTCACATTTCTACAACAACTGGTCTCATAGATCCTTCACTGAACATAGAGAAGAAAAATATTGTCAATTTTGCAGCCTGACTGCTCCCGTTATTTTTCTTGTTCCAAGTTAGATAGTCACTTGGAATTTTTTGTTCTACCATCACTGAAACTAAGATTGGGATTCAATTAGCAAAGCATGCATCTACTGTCAGTCTATTTTTGCATTTCAAAACATCCAGACTAATCTTCAAATGCTCCTTTTAAATATCTTGGTCTCTCATTGGCCACATGTCACATTTGCCTGCCCGTATGGGTATCTTCTTTTTGGAAAGAAAGAAACCAGTACAACTGTTTCATCTTTTATGTGCTGCAAAGATGGTAGACTGGCCTGTGGACTTTCTCCATAATATGTGGGAAAGGGATGTTTCCTTACTTGTTCATTTAAACCATTACCTTTACTTCTGCTCTTGTTTTGTACTTTCTATGAAAAGAAGGATAATAATTTCCAGGAGTCTCTACACCTGTAAATTGTTAGGATTGCAACAAATTATGTCTTTTATAAGCAAAGAAGTAGTCAGAAAATTATTCCTGATTTGAGTACTATATAGCACTGTAAAATTGCAAAGATTTACGAAATCCTAGAACAGCTATACAAAGAATTTATTCAGCCATCCAACTAAACTCCAGTAAAATTTTTTTCTTCTTTCATAACCTGTGAAGTGTGGATGGTCTAATCTTTTAAGATCTGTGTGCAGTCCCTCTTGTTGGGAGGAAAAGGCAAGGTTGCAGAGTAACAACTGAATACAGAATTTATCTCTGTCATCTACACATTTACTTCTATTTATTTGCTATTATATTTATGATTTACCAAAGAAGGAACAATAGCATTTTTTCACCTATCACTTTCTTTTTATCATGTCATTTCTTCATGGCAATAATTAAATAATTGCGGGATACTACTTAATTCTTAGAATATACCCTGTACCTATGACATAGAATATCTATGTGGCTGCACATGGACTTGTTTTGTTTTTTCAGTCTAAAAATTTTTGGTTTTGTTGTTGTAGTTGGTGTCCACTTACTACTATTTCCACCTCCAATACTTAGTTCAGCAGTGCTAGTCACGTTCCTGTTTGTTTGCAGTGTGGAATATACAATGATCCATAGACTTCCAAGCTGGCTTTAGCTGGCACTTACCCAAACTGAAAATTTTACAGTTCTGTCAACACATAATTGAGCATAAATCCACATTTTTGAAAAGCAGAGATTATTATTTGGTGTTCAGAGATATGCTAGCACAGCTATTCTACACAGAAGATCAAATCAGCATCTCCAAACAATTCTTCATTGCAGAGATCTTAGGTCAGGATGGAGGCAGTTTTGGAGTCTGTCATTGCATAATTTAGGGGAAACCCACACAGTTTAGAAAGCACCATGCCTATGCAACCTCAGCCTTTCCACAAGTATAAAACAGAGAACCTCCTGTAAGTCTTTTCGAATGACCTGTTAGACTGAAGTGTCTTGATCTTGCCCAAATTGTTCTCCAGATACCTTGACTCTCAGGGAGACATCTTGTCTAAATCTAGACCTATATACACAGTTGTACAATATTTCCATCAAACAATAAGTGTCAGGTTTGTAGGTGCTTTTCCATTGCAAATGGACAATTTGCTGACTGTAATTAGAGAATATCTAATTCTAAGAATATAATGTTCTACAAAAGCAACTTTTGGACTACCACCTTCTTGTCTGTCTTCTTACAAAACAGGCAACAAAAATATTTCTTTTTGTTTTGTATATGAAAGATCCTTGCTGAATTGTTGATATTTCACCCCACATATATCTCATTTTCTTTTTGACATTCTTCTGAATCACATTTATCACTTCTAGATTTAAATGTTGTTAATAAAACTTCAGTCTGGGAAGGTATAAAAAAGATTTGAAAAAACTTTTTTAAGGTCAAGAATGCAAGATTTCTGTCAAGTGATTTAGAGTAAATGTTTTCCTGCTTGTTTAGTCCATCTTTTTATTAAAATAATTCATATACTGATTAAACATCAAATATCAATGAATTGTTTAATGATGTGGGATGACTTCTGAGTCACTACTAGAGCTCCCCATGATTCATTTACTAAAACTTGAAGAAAGCTATTAATGGCACAAAGAATAGATGAAAAGTACTGCTCTTCACAGTAACCACTCCAGCTCAGTAAAATTCTATGAGCTAAATTTAAAAGATGAGATGTTTTTGTTGGTAGATCAGCAATGACCAACCAATACAGCTCATGGGAAAGTTTGAGCATGTTGATCACTCACACAGTAGAAAGCAATTGCAACAATTTCTTCACAAAGAGCAGTGACACAACTAGGAAGTGGGAAAGCCAGCACAAGACTGCAAAGCTTTTATAAATCTGATCAGAGGATCAGAAATAACTAGAAATAAAATTTAGATGGATAAAGATGGGGAGACAGAAAATTAAAGATCCCTAACTTTCCTTATGCGAGTAAGCCCAGAGTTAAGAAACTGGGATAGAAGTTTCATGTTCCAAAAATACATTTGGATTTTTTGCAACTTAGGTCATTAATCTTGGCTAATGGAATCTTACTGCTGAAAAAAACAAAAGGTTTTTGTCTGTGTGCCTCTGTGTGTGTGTGTGTGTGTGTGTGTGTGTGTGATTACTACTGTGATTTAAAGTGAGAGAGAACAGAATTCCCATGAAGAAACACAGATATAAATTAGTCTCTGCTGACCTATACCCCTGCCATTTTCTAACATTTTACTCAGAAAAGTAAGAATCTGAAATGTTATAAATCCCAATGATAGAGATATATTTCCCAGATCCTTTTCACTTTCTTTTCACATCTAAATTAATTGTTCAGTAAACAGAAATTCCTTATCCTGGGTAGTTGTCTTTACTGCTGATATGACTAATCAGTGCTAAGTGATCAATGAATGGTTTTGCTCTTGAGTAAGATTCCCTCACATGGAAAAAATAATTCATGTAGAATTACAGTGATTATGAGCTGTTATTACCAGTCTCATATGCCAGTTAGATGTTCCTTTAATTTAGCTGTAAAAAACTGTGAAGGAATGTTCCCTTTCTGCAAGCAATGCCTATGCAGCTGAGAAACACATTCATACTTCTTTGTCAGAACTCTCTCAGTGGTTGTATTTGAACAGGTTGTATAATTTAGGTGCCAATCAGTGAAGGTGATGATATTGTGTCCTCTTGCACCAAGGTGGAAGCTTGTGTGCAGCCCTATTGTGTCTGTTGGATGGGCATTGTTCTATTCTTTCAGCTAATGTTAAAATCCATCACTTTCATTTAACATCATCTCTACTGCTGCTTTTTTAAGGAACAAATGAGCTTCATGTGTTGGCAGAGATAACTGTTAAAAAAATGAGATCCACGAAAAAAGAAGCAGAGTGAACAGTGAGAATGCAGAAGAGATATTTTACAAGTTGAGGGCTTTTGCTTTTTCTGTAATATTTTGGCTGTACTTTGGAGATTTTTTTATAGATTGTCCCACATTTGGAGATTGTCCCACATTTGGGGCACAAGCATTGCTCATGCATCTCATGACACATACAGAGACATTCTGAATTAGAAAGTGAATCTTAGAACATTTTGAAATATTTTTTAAACATGAATTTTCAGTTTTAATACATGTAGATGAGGTCTTTAATGGTTATCTTTTCAGCTACATATCCATGTAAGAAAGACAAAGTCTAATGATGTAAGAATTATCTGCCTGCAAAAGTCAAATCATAAAAGATGAGCTGTGAATAGGAACCATGATTGTTTCAAAAATCTTAGCGTTGTATTATGGATGAAGTACATGTTTTTCCAGTTTAATGTATTCCATTTTAAAAGTAACTTAAACAAATAGGAGAAAAATCTTCTTTTTCTTTTAGAGGAAAACAATCTTTGTAAAACACTAATCACCATGGCTATACTGACCTAACTACATCCTTCTGCTATAGCTGAAGAAACTTCCTATGTGAGAAATCCCTACACTGCTTTGTTTATGGAGTTGGAAAGAAAATAAACTATTATATCTATTCTTAAATACTTAAGATTTCTTCAGAAGTCATAACAGCAGTGGCCTTCATAAGCGTCTAATTAAAAAGAGAACAAAACAAAGAAATATCTTGCAGGATTTTTGCTTCCCTTTACTCTTATCCAAATTCGTGATTTACCTGGGCTACATTTTATTGATGGCATTTTGCAATCTCAAGGGTCTTTTAATCAACTTTACTTTTCAGGCCTTCAGAAGGCATAGGTTTCTCTTGTTGCTGATAACATTCTAGTTTCGGAGAATCCACCTCAATGTTTTCTGTCTGGTAGCTGTCACTGATGATTGTGTCTTGGTGCTTTCTGTATCTTCCTGAAGACTATCTCCATGTATGGCTCTACATCCTGATCTCCAGTTCCCTTTTGCAATGACTTTGGATCAGGGTTTGCACTGTATGAAACAGGCTTCTCCTTACAGCTATGTGACTGGAAAGTGAATCCCTCCTGCCATTGTTTTTTGGAGAATGTGACTGCAAACTAATCAGAATACGGTTTTCATGGCAAGTCAATCAAACAGTGGCATATTACCCCTCATAAGCTCTAATTTTTGTGTAAATTCTCAACTTCCTTTGGTGCAAAATCTTATAGAATCTTTGGTGGGGATAGGATTTGTACTGATCTTGGTAAAAGACTAAATATGACAGTGTCTCAAATGTATAATAAGATCTGAAACACCTTTCATCAATCACAAAAGAACTTGCTAATAAATTCACATTACCTATAATATTTCATGGTGATAATAACACATATTTGCAGCTTCTGACCTCTTTTGCTATTTAAATACAAGTATTTTAATATGTAATTTGTAGCATTTTATCAGCAGTTCTACAAAATCAATGTAGCATATAATAATTTCACTTCCAGTACTGTTTTCCACATATATTGCAGCTATGTCAATTGATGTCAATGGGATTGGAGTGCAACCAACCAGGTAAAACACTTCATCCCAAAATATACAAGAGTATAATTTAGTTTTCACTGCTTGAACTGCTCTGTGGTATTTTTATTTTCCCTCATTTTATTAACTCCCCAGACCTTCTATATTGAATGCAGAAAAGAAGTTACTTGCAGACTAATGAATAAGCCATGCCAAGTATAAACTTACAGAAGAGTTACTCATTTAACTGGTTCATACTCATCAGGAAACCATGGCTGTGTTCTTATTAGCAGTCAGTTGTTCATACTTTAATAAACTACTCATCAGTGTTGATCTGAAACACAACTTTCCATTCTTATTCTGTCATGCTCTGAGCAATGCTTAGAACATAATTGCAGCCTCCCAATCAGGGAGTTGTTTTAATGTGCAACAGACAATGAGGATCACCAAAGCTGGAGACAATGGGATGCAATGGAACCCAACTCTGAACTCCTATAATAAAACTCTGTCTATGCTTACACATGCCAATTAGAAGTTGTTAAATACTGCAGATCACAGCTCTTATTAAAATGGATTTTCAGTACACAGGAAGCCATTTGGGGAGACAAGAGATGATTTTTAGTAGTTGGAGATTTTGCTTTATTTTTTCAATATTAAGACAAATAGCTTAACACAGGTAGTTAAAAAACTTTTTTCTGTGTTGATATTAGCTTTTTTCTGTATGCTTTCACAGATGTTGAAAATGAGCTCTATTAATAACACCCTTTTTGCCTGGGACTTCATTCTTTTTCATCGTCTCAAACCAAAAGGGGTCTCTTAGCTGCCATAAACCCGAATGCAGCTCTTGACTTTGAAAACCACTTTTAAGGCATTGCTGTTGTAGAGAATTAAAGGCTAATCAGCTTTTTGTAGGCCAGCATGTTTATCTGTGCTTTTCAGTAACTCAGAACTCCATATGGTTTTCCTTCACAATATTTTATAGAGCTGTTTTTGAACTCCTCATTTTGACATTAAAACCAAAGTTTAGCCAAACTATGCTAAATAGGGATTTTTTTTTTGCCAGCTGTGCTGTGGCTAAATGCTCTATAGCACTGGTATCTGCTCCTTTCATTTGCACTTAGTACTTCTATGTACTAAGCATGCAGAAAATGACCTCATCAAAAGAGGTCTGACATTCCCACAAGGCTTTTGAAGACTTTCAAAACATAGCCATGTGTTTTCCTGATACATATTTTGCGCCAGAAAGGGTGTAATGAGTCATCACCTCTGTAATATTTAATACCTCAATTAATGTAAAGCCTCTTTCAACCTTTTTGCTGCTAGTAAACCTGTTATACTTTTAAATATAATATTTATCTGATCGACATTGCCAAATATGCTACTTTGTCAGCAATGTGAGTGTTTTTCTTCCAACTGGTCACCCTAAAAACCTTTACAGTTTTAGTGACTGGCTGTTGAAAAGTTCTATGCATAAGTTTCTTGACCTTAGCATGGAGTAGCAACAACAGTAATAACTAATATGCATTAATTAAATACAGTAATTCAAAATGCAAATGTTTCTTGTGGGTACTGATAATGACTTGAAATTAGTGGGAGATTTTCTCCTGACTTCAGTGAGTATTTGGTCAGGCCAAAGGGAAAAGGCATTTGCTTCTTGCGTCTGAGGCTGTCGTTTTGGATCCCCAAACATGTCATAGCAGCTGTGGCCACCCAGCCTTTAGGGGAACGCAGGATTCATAGATGCTTGTGGTCGGAAAGAATGACAAAAGTCAGACAGACTACAAGGGCTTACGAAGTTTTATTAGCAAATGTCACACTTGACATGGAAATTGGTGTGTTAGCCCCTGACCTCCTAGGATAAGCATGCGGCAGTGGGTTTTGGATAAAGGGGTAAAAGGAGCAGGAAGAGAGAAAGATGGATGAGAGAGAGAGAGAGAGAGAGAGAGAAATAGAGAGATTGTGAAAGGATGGAAGAAAGGGAGAGATCAGCAGTTCTGGCTCCAGTGTCAGTCCAGGTGGGCCATGGTCCTTTGGCACTCACACACCTGGGCTTTGTGGGTTACCTTTTTATAGATAAGTTTTCCCTAACCTGGACATAAGTCTCTTGCTTTCTTTTCAGGGCACTTTGGTAGTCTTGATCCCCATCTGCCCTCCTGCACTGTTGTCTTTATCTCCAGGAACTAGAACAAGGATATTTGCCCGAGAAAAGTGATGGCTTCTCTCTTCAGCCAATCCTCTTCTTTGTCACAGTGTGTTATTACCACTGATCCTTGTTGGATCAGTGTATTGCCTCGTTGGTAATATCAGCGGTAAAAAACAGCTTATCAGCATTTGAGACATACACATGCAGCAAATCGTTGGTTCTTCAACACTAAATTTTTAACCCACCTTTTTAAAACATCTGTCTGAAATCTAATTTCCACACTCTGATGGAGGTGAAGTCTTGAGTAATCATTTGTTTGTTCACTATGGGCTGGTTAGTGACAAACCCCTCTGTATTAAAGGACTTACCTATCAGAGCTCATTGTGCAATAAACTAGATTTCAACTGTTCAAATGCTTTCCTGCATGCATTAAAAGAGAAACTGAAATAATTCCTTGCCTTATAATGTTCAAAGTTCATGGAATGCCATGGCAATATGACTATATAATTACTGATGTGATATAACTTCATGCATAAAAGTCTCTCTCAATTTTTCACTGCCTGTTTACTCAGATGCTCAGAATCATCCATGACTTGAACTTGGAGATTTTGTAAGACAAATATCTGGGATAAGAAGATATATATAAACATTTCAGGTAACAAAAGAGCATCATCTACCGCACAAATCTTCTGTTCTTAAATACTTGGCCCTTCATTTCTTAGCTGAAAATCATAATGACTTCATAATCTGTGTAATGAACTTGAGATTTGGGGTGCATCTGGAAGTAAACAAAGTATTACAGTGGTAGTTTCACTGACTCTTCTAGCAGGAACAGGAATACAAACAGGGGAAGCAATATATATGAGAGAAATACTGGTTACCACCATTTGTATTGGACAAACTCTTATGTGAAGGACTTGGCATTTCAGCTTTTCACATTTCATTTCTATTATTATTGAATACATTTATACACTGAGTAATATCTATTTCTCACATTGCATCAATAATCTCCATGAGTACTGCCTTGCTTTCTGTACTGTTGTGGTGATCAGTATTGCTGTTATTTTGCTTATGCTGAAACAAAATCTGCAGCATTTAGCACATTTTTGCTTTGTCTAAAATAGATCTCCAACATTAGCTAAAGTAATTTTTCTGTCAGGTTTTGAAATGCTTCTGTTTGTAAAGCTTCTGAAACTACTGAGGTGCTGCCTACCTGTCAGAAAAGCACTTATTCATTCAGTTGCAGATTGATTTGATAAAACCTCTACTTTCTAGTATTCTGTTATTAGTATTCCAATGTTATTATACTGCTAGTCAGACTTCAAGACCACAGCTTGGGAACTAGGTTTTGAACATTATCTACCACTGCATTGAGCTAATGAAATTCAGGACAAGCCTTTCTCTTAATTTCTATATGATTTTCTCTGGTATTTTCATGAGATCTATAATGATCTAGGCAAGCATAATAGATAGCTGTGATTATGAAGCTTTGTTCTTTTTCTTGACCTGTGCTATGTGTCCCATAGCAATGTGCCTGTAGTTATGAATGCTCTGAAATCACAGCAACAGAACAGAAACAACTTTCTGGTGCCAGGATAAGCATTATTATCAGGTGAGGAGAACAATAGTTTTACCTTCTATTGAAGCCCTAACCTTCACTGTCCTATTAACCAGATGTGTGCATGCTCTGTAGACCACAGATCCATACAATATTTGTCCCTCAGATGCAGAAAACGCAGATATTGCCAGTTGATTGCAGCTAAAACCATGCATGACATGCTAGACACTGTGGGTAATGAATTGCCCTGGAGGGTGTTGACAGAGCAATCGGTATGTGCATTCCCAGTATCTGAACAGCAACGCTGTTCTGTATTATGCCAGTGTTCCTGTATTACATGGGTGGCAAGTCAATGGAAAAATCAATGCAAATTTGACTGTGTCTGTCGACAATGTGAATTTTTTTTCTCCTTTTCCCCCCTCTGCTTTCTGTACACATATTTAAAATCTAGGACAATGATGAGTTTATTAATTGTTTGGGCTGTGTAATATTATATAGAAAATTTTGAGGACCTACAAGAAAAATAAAGTTCTGAGGTCCATTCTCCCCTAGAATTTACCATGGTAAAGTGTTCTGGTTTTAAGTTTTGCTTTCTGTATTACATTCAGCCACACTGGAAAGCAGATAGTCCTTTTCAAAGACAGGTCCACAGTCCTGTAAAAGTTAACTTCTCTCCATTTCATTCACTGTGCCCAGAAAGCCACCTTCATTACCTGAACTCTGAACTGCTTCAGGGAAAAGAATGCACTATATGCACTCTACAGGTAAGGATAAAAGAAAAAAAAAATCTGCTCGGCCAGTTAATTAGTATTAGAAATAGATAAATACAGGCTGTTAAGATATTCTGAGAAACTATCATATAGTGGAGAAAAGCCAGTGGTTGTTTTTGAATTCTTAATTCTTAAAATATGTTAAGGACAGAATGGTTAATGAGAAGGAGAAAAATAAAGAAATAGGTTAGCAGAGATGTGCAGTGGTAGAGAAACTAAATATTTCCATCATCAATTGTAGGTGACCCTTTCAAAACTACACACTCCAGCATCAGGGGGCCTTGCACATGTTCCGGCAAAGTCGCTTAATTAAAAAAGTAAAGTTATAATTTTGGCAGGGTAGTCAAGTGTTTGAATTTATAAAGTTAGAGGGTTTTAAGGAAATGGTTAAAAAGAGTAGGTTTTCTGAATAAATAGCTCATGTCACTAGTCCAGATTGTCCCATTCCGTTCGTGATTGTACATACAAGCTGCAGCAGTCAAGGATTCTGCTTCCAAACCAGAATGACTAATTCCTGGTAGCATGTCCTCAGCCAGGACACACATGCTGGCTATGGTCAGCACATCTGTCCCAGCCTCCACAGAGGTTATGTAGGATTGCCATGGGGAGTCCAGAAGACAAGGGATAATTTTGGTCATGAAGCTGTCAAGTCATCACATTGTCCAGCTGACTTCAAATCCGTTTCTCAGCTTCTCTTTTAGGAGATGTATCTTGTGTGCTTGACCACAAACAGGAGGGAGGAGTGCGAGAGAGGCCAGCAAGCAGCATGAGCAGGCAGGAGGTAACAAGTGACTAAAAGAGGTTAACGAATGCAATTTGGACCAGTCTAGTTTTGACAAAATGTCAAAAACAGGAGGCAGGTCATGCAAAAATTTCTACTGCCCTATAGAAAGCCCAAACAGAGGCTTGTCTTTATGCCCCACAACACAGCAGCACAACATACAGAAGGAAACCTCCAGGGATTGATAGGAATTTACACCTGTTGGGCATTTGGCTTGACATTAGACAAAAGTTATATTCTGTGACCCAGCTTCCAATTGCCCCATCAAGACACCAGTAGACAGTATTGTCTGAGTTCTGTTTTTTTGCAAATTAAAAATCTTTGCTGCATGCAGAACAGATCTTTCTCAGCTGTCCTTTCCTTTCCAAGCCCCACCCTTCTCTTAGTTTCAGCTTGCTTTAAGGGTCAGTGTAAACAGACATTTAAACCAGTAACAGGTGTTCCCAGAGAGGCATGTTTTTGTTTCATTCCAGGAGGATGAGGTTTGTGACCGTCTGCATTTCCTTCCCTTATATGAGCAGGACCTTCCAGGCAGAAAAGTTGTACTGAGCCAGTGTCAGCCAGCAAAAGCAAAATTCACTAAGGGGATTCACTGAATCATCCCCAAGGCCTTTGCAGAGAATAATGCTGAGACAGGTTATGAAAAATATTGGCCTGACATCTGCAGCATCCCACGTGAGCAGTGCATGCTATGTGTTCTATAGGAAAATTCATATATGAAGAGGAACAGGTTAATATTCCCCTAAACGTCCTCTAAACCTCCTCTGCAGTATTCAACAGCAATTGCATTTCCATCCAGCTCTTGCCTGTCCGTACAGGACCACCACCAAGACTACAACAGGCAGCTGATGTCCATGAGGCCAGTTTTCCTTTTTTTGTGTCAGAAAAAACTCTAGTTTTTATAAAAAACAGGAAGGGGGGATGGGGGAACAGCTAAAAAAAATATTGTTACCAAGCACAGGTTGGGAAAAATCAGGGTGAAAAAGAAGTGATTATCATTAAACTATTGATTCTCTTGAGGTTTTAACATTTCCTTCATTGTATCATGAGAAATTCCACCTTTGATCTAAGAGTAACTGTTGATCTGCAAATCCATATGCTCCACAGAAAAAAAAAAAAAAAGAGTGAAAAAACTCCATATATTTTGAGATGTTTTCACCTTCAGCAAACTCCTCTTTCTCCCCAGTATTTTATACAAGAAATCTTGATGAGATCTTCCTTCCATCATCTTCCTCAAATAGACCTAATCCTTACCCTGGAGCCCTTGGCCACATTCCATATCACCACTGACCCCAGCAAACTTTATTCAAGTCAACAGTTTTGTTGCTGAAAGCACAATGTCTGTGCAATTGACATTATTCTTGAACTTTCCACTTTCCCTCCTCACTCTGAAGATATTTTAATAGCACAATAGCTATGCTCCTTTGCGGGAAAACCAGGCTGTCTCCTCGGTCAGTCCAGATCCTTTTGGGAGTTCCTCTCAGAGATCTTCTGCAGATGTGAGCTCAGCTACTAAGAATGGCTGGGCACAGCCCCAAGTTTTCAGCTCAGCATATGACCCTTCCCAGAGAGAAGACCTCCAGCCTGTGTCCCAGGCCACATATCTCCCGCTAGCACAAACCAGCACAAATATTCTCTGCCAAGAGCAAATCCCCTGGGACTGATTCCCATCCGCTGCTGGGGTACAAGACTACCTTGTGTGAACCTTGGCTACCAGCCTTTGAACATTGACTTGACATGCAGCTTTTACCTAAAAGTCTGATCTAACTTCTTGCTAAACATTTAAGGATCCAAAGAGCTTGAAATAGACCCCAGTCCAAATGGCTTACCAAGTAAGAGAAGAAAAAAAAAAAAAAAAAAGATAAAAAAATGGAGAAGAAAAAAGAAATTGTGTATGTCCTATGCATGATTTGTGTTGAAGCTGGTTTCTTATCCTCGTACAGCAGGGAAAAAACAAATCTATTCTGTCAGAGAAAAGAGAAGCTGGTTCTCTGCTTTGATTCAGGCCAGATCCAAATGAGTCTAGAAGTTTCCAGGAAAGCTCTGCTGGCACTGATCTCATGTCTTCAGGTTTTAGTGTATAGGGCTCACAAAATCTTCCCCTTGTGGGGAAAGATCATGTTCTTGGGAGAATTACAATAATTCTTGTAATGAAAACAAAGAATGTATTTTTGTTTATTTTTCTTAATGGCCCTGATCCAGCCAGGTTTTGCGTGCTACTAACAGATGTTTCTCGTGAGTGACCCAACATCTGGCACAAAGGTCTTCTGTTGTAATTGTTATAATGAAAACACAAAAGACTGTAGCATTACACACCAAGAGCTGCATTTTTTTAATGGGTCTCCTACTTTGAAGTCATGAATGTGTACTCTGGACTTGGTCCAAAGCCTTTGGAAGTCAACAGAAACTTTCATCGATTTCAATGGGTTTGAGTCTGTCCTTTTATGAACCACTGCATCTAAATGTACAAAGACAAAAAAAAAGCTGCTGAATTCTTCTTTTTGGTTTTTTTTTTGTTGTTGTTGTTGTCTTTTTTTTTTTTTTTTACAAAACCAGTGATTTTTAATTTATTTTAGTAAGAATTCACTTTGTCCATTTTGATTTGGAACTTCTGTTCACCAGTCTAGCTGCTTCAAACTCTTGCTAGAAAATAACACAAATCACATTAGATATGCTCATTAGACAGGCAATGAAGAATTTATGTGAGCAAAAGCATTACAAGATCAAGACAAATTGCAATCTATTTAAAACAGTTTAGAATCAGAAAATAATCTTTGTTGCAGTGTTGGATAAATTTCTCTACTCCAGCAACAATATCCTTCTATTTAAAAATATGGATCTTCTTTTGAAGATGAAGGTCTAGTGTCAGTTGTCTATGAATTTCAGAGGCAGGATGCCTCAGAATTTTGGGATAATATTCAATTTTTTTTTTTTAGTCAAATATACTATTTTCTTGTGCACTGGAGAGAATCCTATTGTGACTTTCCAGAATTTATAGATTAATTAATGAATAATAATATAATCTTACTAATCAAAGGAGGGAAGGAAGGAAGGAAGGAAGGAAGGAAGGAAGGAAGGAAGGAAGGAAGGAAGGAAGGAAGGAAGGAAGGAAGGAAGGAAGGAAGGAAGGAAGGAAGGAAGGAAGGAAGGAAGGAAGGAAGGAAGAAGAGAGAAGGAAAGAAAGAGAAGAAAGAGAAAGGAGAAAGAAGAAGAAAGAAAGAAAGAAAGAAAGAAAGAAAGAAAAAGAAAGAAAGAAAGAAAGAAAGAAAGAAAGAAAGAGAAAGAAAGAAAGAAAGAAAGAAAGAAAGAAAGAAAGAAAGAAAGAAAGCAGAAAAGGGATCCATAAAAGGTAGTTTGACTGACAGCCAGGCCATTATTCACTTTACAAGCACTACAGCACAAAATCTTCATTAATATTAACAAGTATTTTATTTCTAAGTAAATTAACTCCAAGTTCCGATCCAAAGCTGGTACTAAAGCATATTTTTTTCCTTCTTTGCCTTTCAGAAGCTTTCATGAAAAGTCTCATATGCACAAATAGTACATTTCCTTACCTAATATAAACACAAAAGACTTTTTGCTTTGGAAACAAATGTAGGGGAACAGCTGTGCTGATGAGCTACTCAGAGCTCCTATTGAATCTGCAGCTGCTTCTCTCTGTCCTCAGAAAACTTCTGGCTTGATTGATGGATGGAGAGATAACCACATGAGGAGGAGACCAGATACCAGTCACTGGCTTAAATCAGAGTTGCCTTAAATCTATAAAAATTACAGTTCTTATTTTTAGCTGCTGATGTGGCAGCCATTTAGTCACAAACTGAAACAACTTCTGAGTAGGTATAAATCCCTTTTCCAGAATTTTAAGCCACTTCAAATTTACCCAGGTTCAAACCAGTAGGTTTGCACTGGTGGCTTATCAAACTAGCAGATAAGTTTAAAGCAAGAAAGAGTTTTTATTGACACCAATAATTTTTTCAGGAATGAGCTACAACAATTAGAAACTTTTCCCAAGCTCTTTTGCTTTCTTTGTGGGACTGCTTGATCTTGTGGTTTCATTAGAAACTTTAGCCATGCAGGCAGGTATGTATAAATCACATGTACTGATTGCTGTCAAAACAGTAATTTTAACCTGTTCCAATCTGAAACATGCATTGCAGATGTTGATTAGGATAACTACATGTCTCACTGAGGTACTCTGTAATAACTGGGAGATGCTAGGTTCATCAGTCTTCAAGGTAGTGGCTAAATCTAGATCCCCTTCTCCTATTACTTCAGTAAACCATGTACAGGAAACAGATGTTTTTTGTCATAGAAAATAGTTTTCAAACTTTCAGGTCATAGAGTTTGGATCCTAAGTAACATTTATGTCTTTACACAGAACATATAGACAGGTTTTTGTCTGGCCTTTAAGGTGCTTAGCATATATCAAATGCAAAATGGACTAGACTTTTTCTCCCAATATATAGGGTTCTAAATGTCCTATTTAGTGCCAAAATAATTTACTGAATTGCTGTCTTAAGATATGGCTTCTTTTCTAGAAAAGAAAGGTTTTTTTTTTTTTTTTTGCTGTAGAAGTTATTGTCCTATTACTCCACCCTGAAATTTGGTATGATTAGTGTTGCAAAAATTGGCAAATACACAGGAAATACAGTGGGTGCTTGAAAACTTGGAGGCTGCAATCTGAACTGGGAAGTGAACTGGGAAACAAATGCTTTTGCATTTCGTCAAGAAAGGCAAGAAAAACGGTAAGAAAAAAGGCAAGAAAGAGCTGATGGATCTGGAGAAGAGCCCTGCCTCCCGATCAGAGAAAGGTTTCTCTCTCTCATCTATTTTCTATGGGATGGTTACCTGGGAGTGCTGGCTGGGATTCATCACATGCTTCCACCAGATTTCTGATTCAGGGCAAACTGCAGTGCACACCTGCAGTTCAGTTGAGATGCACTCAAAGTTTTGGCCACGCTTCAGCTCTGCAGTGATAGGATCTGCCTGGCCACCCAGGCAGAGATCCTGTCACCAGTGGCTTACCACAGCGCTGGCACATGAACCTGCCAGCCCTACCTAAGGGATGCAGATCTGCTTTGTCTCTGACACCTGTTTCAATTTCTCTGCCCTACATTTAAGAGAATAATACAATATTTCTTCACTCCAGCAAGACCAAAAACCCACTCCATTTCTTTATTTTTTTTCTCCTGATTCACCTAACCTTGATTTGGTTTTGTTGTTTGTGTGTTAAAGAAGGTATTTTTTTATTTCCTTAAGGGAGGGAAAGCTGCCAATGAACATTAAACATGCTGTGGTCCAGTTCTTGCACAAGAAGCCATGATTTGATGATAACTAACTTACCAGTCAGGCCTGGCCTTAGAAGTTCAGTGCTTTAGGCAAGATAGATTTGTTGAGATTTTTTAAGTTTTTCTTGTCACATGCCCAGTTAATATATTTTTAAAATTGATACATAAATATAAATACACATATGTGTGCAGGAATTGGTGTGTGATTGTTTACAAGTGTTATGCATATATGTGCAAACACATAATATGACATATTTAATTGTCTGAGACAGCTACACTATAACTGAGATACTTGCCTTTACCCATGCTGCATTAAATTAGTGTTTGCTCCATCTTCCTGGATCCCTTTGAACAGGTCTTGGAAATTATACACACATATGAGTGACCTCAGACAGCTGCCCCCTTTTTTATTTTCTATGTCACCATAAAATATTTTAGTCTTTCTTCCCCAGGGACAGAACACTGTCTGAAAACTGGGTCCATTATGCAGCTACACATCACTAGTTATATACTCCATTAGTTAAAATACCCCAGTATTATTTTCCAGCCCTGAAGAATCAGAAGGATCAAGTTTGTCCTTCTAGAAAGGATATGTTCCCAGTTTCACAAGGGCCATAAGACCAGATTTTCCAAGCACAGCAGTGAGTTAAGTAACTATAACTTTCTGTGTGTATATATACCTACAGTTATGTAACGTCATAGTCCAATCCATCATGCCTGACTACATATAGTAAAGGGCATGCTGGCAATAGGTTTTCTGGAGTACTTTCTTGGTTTACAGCAAACTGCATTTTCACTGAGTATAATACAAGATAGTCTTCATATGGTGTGAATGTTTCTGAATTCTGTTTATTCTGAAAATAAAAAAAACCAACATTATGCTCTAGACCAAACTCTCTGTGATCAAATTTTTCAGGTTTTAAGCATTCTAAAAGCCCCCACAGTCTTTTTTTTTAATGACTTTCAAAGATGGAGATGAAGTAAAATTTAGAATCTGTAAAAGGTGTCTGAAGAGGAGTTTTCTGTAAAATCTGGAGGGCATCAAGGACATCAAGCTGTTTAATATGACAGAAGGATAAACCAGAGTTACCTATCTAGCAAAGGAACTAGAAGTTTGCAAAACATTGGGAACATGATTACTATCACAGAGACAAGAGCAAATGTGAGCTCTAGGAGAATCAGTGAGTTCATGTTTAAAGTAAAAAAAAATAAAAATGCTTTGCCACTTTATTGAGTTCCAAGATCCAGCTATTTTAAATGCATGATTTATATATTTGACTTTACCAGAAATTATGGATGTCTTGGCATTCAAAATCTGCATCATAGATTCAGATGTAGAGGGCTTGAAAATAAATACAAAAACTTACAAAGTGCAAGCCAAAGATATCTTCGTATCTTTCTAAACAAGTTTATATTCTACCTTCCACATTTCCAGATGAATATTATTATTTTTCCTAGACTAGTTTTCTATGGTGACAAGATGAAAGGGAATTAATTACCGTACCTGTATGGAAAAAATGCAGATAATAATACTCTAGTTTAGATTTGATGTCTGTTAGGTGTATTTTGAAGGTGAGTACATCTTATAAGTCATTTTGCTTAATAAATATTTTTACTATTTCCTTTTTTTAAAAGTAACAAAAATATGAATTATTTATCTTTTTATTTATGCATTCAGTTAGTTGTATTTTTGTTATATTCTGTGTAAATATCAATCTTCGTGTTAGGAAGGAAACTGTTCTTTAATTTTAACATTTTATTTCCTCATTTTCCTAGAGGTTTTTGAGTTGGGGTAACAGCACATCTCCTTCTTGGTAGTCTAACTCATCCAATCTCTACTTAGAGTTTTTTGTTTCATTGATTCAGTCTCCCAATGCCTGTAATATGATAAATATGTGGAAACTTGAAAACCGTATCTTGTTTACATGGCTATGCAGCTGCCAAAACAGCTGCCATTTCAATTTTTGAAAGGGAAACAAAGGCCTCTTATCTGCTGTGGAGGAAAAATAGACTGATCCTTCCATTCACTTTTAGTGTATCTCAAACACATTTAATGTCGTAGAAAGTCCAACACTTGAAAAAGATATCAACCTCTGTGAATAATGCTGAAATGCATTTGGTGAAAATAATTAGTTTTCTTATATTAAAGCTTTTTTTTAATGTGTCAAGGTTACAAAGAACTGAAAACTGCAGAAGATGGAAGTACTTCCAAAGAGTTCAACACTCGCACTACGCAATATAATTTCTGCTCAGCAGATATCAAACAAAGGAAAATAAAACTAGTGTTGATGGGTCCTGGTGGATGCTGATATTTTCCTTAGAAATAAAATTTTATATTTTCAAAAAATTGCTAAAGTGAAAAATTGTTAAAATTAATAAAAAAATATAAATATAATTTTTTTAAAAAATATTTCTTTTAAATAACATCATTATTGATATTATTTGTAAAATGGTGTAAAAGCAAAAGCACTCTAATTTATACCATTCTAGACTCATCTTAAAAAAAAAAACATTTCAAGAAAGATATTTATCATTTTCATGGAAAGCATTGAAAATGTATTTTTTAGAAATATTTTGCTTTTGCTGAATCATAATTTATTAGTGGAAAGATGTTCAGTGAGATGCTCAAAATCCAGATCTGAGCATTCTTGGCTGGGAACAAAATCAGTCACAAGTCTATATCTCACAAAAGGATGCAGGACCAGAATTTTAAAAGGAAAGTTCCATCTTCTGCTGGAGAACTCTTTGCTGATGTAGAACAGCAGAGTTACCAAATCTTCCATCAACTGCTAGATTTAGGATCAATATTTGCCAAAACTTTTCTGTGGGAGCGTAACTTGAGTTACTCATGCTAATAACACAACACACAAGCTATAGACAGCTTGTGTCTGAGGAATTTATACAGATGGTCTCAGTGTATTTTAAAACAACACTCAGTGGCTGTTAAAATGTGTCATATCCCTTCCCATAACCCTTCCAGATCTGTGATGAGTTAAGTTTGACCTTGCCAACTAATCTTTAAAAAACCAGAAATAGAAAAAAAATTTTTTTACTAAGAGTTCCCATCATGATATATCTACATATAAAGAATACATAATTTGTATCTCTAAGGATATCATTTAGCTACCTGTCTCTGTCTCATCATGATTATAGCTCCTATAAAACCTGCTGCTGACATTTAGCTTCTATACTTCATTTCATTGCAATGTGGACTAGGGGAAGTCTATTATTTGCACCACTTTCAGATACTTATTTTTTAATTAGAACTTATTTGTTAATCTCTGAATTTGCACTCGAATTCAAGTTACAATAAAAGTTAAGAATTAACAATAACTTCTAATTTTCTTTGTTAACCAAATGTAATAGTTTTAAAATGTGGTCTATTTAGCTGTACCTTACTCAAATTTTAAATCCTTTAGGGGCAAACCAAGACTTTTTCTCTAATGACCTCTCTCAATGCATTCTGTATATACTGCCAGGAATACAAAACATAAATAATATCTACGTTCTAACATTTTCTCTGTAAAGAAGCATTTATTCCTTGAAACAAAATGTTCATGCTATATTTTATGAAACTAGCCACAAAAGAATGATATAGGGAACTGTACACATTCTTGTGACTGTATATTTTCAAAAATAAGAGATATCTTTTAAATAATATAATGCAGCATTCAAATCTATTGTCTGAGGTTTTATTTTTCAAAGTATGACCTAATCTGGTGTCCTGTCATTGTTTTGGCAGAACATGAAACAGCAAATATGTTAAATTTGAGTGGTTTCCTGCAATGTTATTCTATCAAACTGGCAATTTCCGAAAGGATTTGGAAAGGAGTTTGCAATTCCTTAGACACCAGGGAGGTCCAGCAATGTCTGCCAAGATGATCTGCAGCTCAAGCTGGTCCTAATATCTGAGCACATAAAAACATTCCTTTTACTCCAATTTATTTTTAGGCCTAATCTTAAACAGATTTGAGAAACTTTCTGAGTATCCACTGTTAGCACTTCCGAATGTAAAGGACTTGGTATTAGTATTTTTATACTTTGTGGCACACAGAAAAATACACATTGCTTTCTCAGAGGGTTTTTAAACAGAGCATTTTAATTGCAAACCTGAAACCATTCATTCTAAAAAGAGAAAGCAAGCAGTAACCAGAGAGTAGATGTTGCAAATAAGGACAGGGTGTACCCTAGGAGTCTTATCTGTGTGAGCATGTGCTTAATCTGTAGGCTATGTACTTCACACACTTTTTATTATCGCCAACAAATCATGATGTTTCCAAGATGGTAGCAACGTGGAAGAAATCTGTGATTTTGTTGTGGTTTGGAGCCAGCTCAAATTGCAGCTTCTGAAAAAGATCTAATTGGAAATCTAATTCTTCAGCTAGACTTATTGGTCTCAAGCCTTAGAGCAGGGACCAGAGCTATGTGGGTAAGTCTGTGGACTTAGTCCTAACATGATGGATGAAGCAGAAAACTTGTAAACCTGAAATCATTTAGTTTACTCTGTCATTGCCATTTGGAATCACCATAGCCTAGCATCAAGTTACCAAAACCTCTGAGTGTCTGGGTATGTCAATTATGTAAAACTCATGAGAACTTATTGCCTGTGAATAATATTAACCTCAGAAAACTTATCTTGTATGTTTCTTGCAAGAGAGATGTGTCTACTTTTATGTTTTTATGACTTGGCATTGAAAGTAACTCATTTTGAAGTGCTAATGAAAAAGTATTCCATTTGTCAGCAAAAATAAGGAAAGGCACCAACTATGGAGACAATCCATGAAAAGCAGATGCTCCTGAAGACTGCTCAACATCTTCCTGGAGGGCATAAAAATTAAGTAATATTTTCTAGGTCTCCTTGTGCAGAAAAGGAAACTCACAGAGGCAGGAAAACCTAATGACACATATAAAAAACTATGATAATGGAACAAAGTAAAATTGAAGGATACATTTTGGGTTTGGTTTTTTTTCTGTTCTGTTTTGTTTGCTTTAATTTTCCTCGGAAAATGATACTGACATATTGGTTTTAAGGTAACTTTGTGTAAAAAAAAATTCTAAATTGTGTTTCTGCAGTCTAGAAATGCATATAGAAGTAATTTAGTCTCACATTACTGCCATCCTCATCAAAATGATTTTTCTACCTGTACTTCTAAAGCTTCTTATATGTTCCCAAAATTCAAATCCTTAATTTATTTGAAGCAAAGAAGACTAAGAAGACACAGCTGAAATTTGGACCAAGGAACACACAAGTTTGGATGAAATAAAGTTATGAGACTTCACAGGACAGATTTTGCATATGCTTGGTATATTTTGAATATAACAGGGAGGATAGCTAGAGTACATAAGGTTTGTCATCTTGAACATATGGTCCTCACTGACTTTTTGTATGTTGACTTTAGTGGCATAATCCCAACCATCCAGTTTAATCTAAATAGGTACTTCTCTCTGTTCTTTCATAAAAAGATGAGATGTGAAAGACAAGGATGCTATCCTCCTGAGATGGAAGCCTTTCTCCTGAGTAGATTACAGAAAATCATGTCCACCTTCCCTCTTGAATGAATACCAATGGACAACCAGGCACCCAAAATCCTGTTTCCAGGAGCAAGCAAAATAGGGATTCTTTTTGAAGTGTCTGTAAGTAGTGTATTTAGGTAGAGAGAGAACATCAAGGTTTTATGTAAGGCACATATTCTTATTGGAGAGTGTCATGTAATGCACATGGGTATGGAGAAGCCACACCTCAAAAGAAAAAAAGGGGGGGGGAAGATGAGGTAAGAAATTCAGTAGAATTGCCATTTTTTTGTAATGAGATATTGAGAAATTAGAAACAAATGTCAAATAATATTCACAGAGATTGGTGAACATTTTAGATAATACTAATGGACAGAAATTAGAGCTTTAAGTATGTGTTTGAACTATTTATTTGTTTGGGATTTTTTTTTTCAAATTGTAGTATTAAATGCTATTGCTTGCATATTTACAGTGGCCAATACTAAGTAATTGAAAGAACTGTAGTTGAGTCAAGCCTCTCTATCAGAACTACTTATTTCCTCATGCATCCTAGTTACATGAGGTTTGATGTAGTTGCAGGTGAAATGGACTGTGGAAAATGCCACAATATTACTCCAGTTGTTTGAGGCCTCTCATCCAGGACCATCCCACAAAATGCTATTCAAATGGTGAAGATCATAGCTGCTACTCAAATTAAGGAGTAAGGGATAGATTTAGACAATTTCACACAATTACATCAAGGTCAACCACATGGTTAATATGTGTCATATTTAACCTATTATTTTTGATAGAATGCCAAATCACTGAAGCTGAAGGGAAACTGGATTGTGTTGATTTCTGTGAAAGATCAACAGATTCCAGGGGTGTTTAATCAGGCAGTTTCAGATTTTTTTATGAAGACTGTGCATTTGAATTGTATACTTCTTTAACTCTTATTGAATTGTCTAAAAATGCTAAGAGAGATAGCACATGTAGCAAGAAAACAAAGATTTTTTCATGCTTGAGATTTAGGCTTTCAGTTCTTAAAGGCTTTAATTGTTGACAGATTTTTTAAAATTGTAGTATCACAAAAAATTTCATGTAGGAAGGGACTACAGGAAGCCATTATTCTGCCCTTCTGCCCAAAGAAAGGACAGCTCTGAGGTCAGAATTTGTTCTGCATTTCTGAAGAACTCAGTGGTTGCAGTGGTTGCATTTACACAATTTCCTGGACTTTTTTCACTTCCCATGGAAAGAAGAACAAGGGAGGAATAAATGATCTAGGGGAAGTGATGGGAAGTATATTTTTCACCTTTGTTATCTGCAAGCAGGAGCAAAGAAAAGGCTGTGTGTTTGTGCCTTTCATAGCGGAGTACATGGAGCTGTGATGCAATAACAAATGATGCAGGTTCGGTGACCCTGCCCTTAATAGAGGTCTTTAAAGCGCCAACAATGTCGTCAATTGGTCTGCATCCCTTGGGACACAATCTCATAATCCATCAAGCTTTAATAATTTCCTAGGATTAAAGGAATAATTACTCTGCAGCTCTGTGCAGAACACATATCTTTGCCACTAGCTAAGACTCAGGGTTCTGTTAGCTCTGCAGACAAGCAGCAAACTTTCGAAGATCTTATTGTTCACTGTGGACACTAATTCTTCTTTCATCTGCACTTCAGAAAAGAATTGTCATGTTTTTAAAAGCGCGTCCTTTTTTATTTTCCCCACTCTAATACTGACTGCTTACTAAACACATGGGCTTTGCTAATGAGTGTTGTTCCAGTTTGATCTCAGCTAGGAAATTTCATCTACTGGTTTCCTCACCCAAAAGAAAAATAATGAGTGATGCTGATGTGAATATAATGACAAAACCATATACAGTAAGATGGGAAATTTTGGAAACTACAAAATAGAACATAATTAAATTATATACTAAGGAATGAGGAAGAACATGGGATGCATGGTGCCTAGGGATTCTAGGATAATGCTACTTCTGTGTGGTACCAATTGACATGAAAAAAATTGCAAAATGTTATACAGGTGCATATATATTTATTAAATGTGCATATGTCTGTCCTTACCTGTTTGTTACTACCTTGGTGATCCACAAATATTCTAGTTACAACATTCAGAAGGAAAAATATCCAGATAGAAGTTGTATACCAGAGAAAAAACCGATTATGTTATATTATGTACCAGAGAAAAAAGTAATTTTGCTCACATTTAAGTCCAGTGCATGAAAAAACTTATGGCTGTTATTAACAGAGAGCACTGTGATAAACTTATTCATCTTACAAAAATGAATAATTTATCAACATACATTTTTACATCTTCAGAGTATATATAAAATATATTACAATGCCCCCAATGACTCGACAATACAGACTGTGTGTCTGAGATAAAAATTTCTTGCTCTTGTCTAAGAATAATTCTGTGCTAAATGTAATTAAAAAAATATTTATACTCAAACACATTCAATGATGTTTTATGTAAATCAGCACCTGGTGTACAATTTCAGTCAAGTTTGGTATGAATGATCCTTAGAAGCGTCTGTGAAGCTCTTCCTAAAACAATGAGGTCTCGGGCAACTGATTGCATTACAACACCTGAAGAAGGTATTGTCCCCCCAAAAGATGATTATAAAAATAGGCATAATTTGCTCTAAATACAAGTTAATGTAATAAAATTTATAATGTTGCCTCATGGTGACTCACATGGCTTTTGATAACATTTAACTTTGAATATGCAGGCACTCCAGAGCATCCCCAATTAGCCTCTCCTGAGATGGTTGTTATGGCCTCCCACATTTGTGTGTCCTGGTTTTACAGATCTGTGAGTTTCAGTGCAAGCAGAGCTGAGATCATGAATTCATCTGCTGCAGGCATAGCAGGAGCTATCAGATATTATACAATTTTTTCTTTTTTTTTTTAATTAAACCTTCAGTTTTCAGTTTGGTTAAACACACTCTTACCACATGTTCCATCTTACAGAAGAAGAAGAAGAATTAGAAGTAAAAATGTGAGGGAAAGGGGGAAAAAAGTAAGGAAATGAGAGATAATATGTTCCTGTCACTAAAGACAACTATGAAATTATTTCCATTTCATCAGGATGTTAAACAGCAAGCTCCAAAGTTAGACACTTTAAATCACATTAGTAGAAAATTCACACCCTAGATATTTAAAACATCTGGAAGAGAGTATCTCATCAGAATTTCAGTGAGAAGTTCTTCATTTCAAATAAGTCTTGGAAAATAGGAAATAATGAAGGGCTGCAGAAAGCTATTATTTTTTTAATGTAAAAAAGGAAAATATTAGATCTTAATAGCTAATTTATCAATATAGGGGAGACTAGATACAGGATTTTATCAACAAAAATATTAAGAGAGACTACCACCAGTAACAGCACTTGAAACAGTGTTATGGGGAATAAAATATTAGACTTATGCCATGCTATTTAAATTGAGAAAACAAGTTTGAGAAAGCATGAAAACCAACCTTATCGAATTCTGCATTGCTGCAGGACCAAATACAATCTACCTGTAAATTTTCTCCTCCAACTTTAGATTTTAGAGATACTATAATCCCTAAGTGTTTCCACTTCTTTAGAACCACATGCCAGTTCTTGAATAAGTAGCTCAAATCTTGTTAGCAGTCAAATGGATTTTGTCTGTCATTATGCCAGTGGATTTGCTGAACTGATCAATGCTGTCTTACAACATGCTGAGACAAGGTTCCTCTTTGTACTTGTCCTTCACATGTTAAAGAATACAAGGGCCTTTGACACTATGCAATTTTTAATTTGTTTTTCTCATATTTGATGTTGCTGTCATCTGGACTGTTTTCTTCTGGTCTCTATTTAGGCCAGTAATACCTTTCTTTTAAGAAGAAGGTTGAAAGTCACAGGAATCTCATCCGTATATATTAGGGCAAATTTGGAACTATTATTTCTAACATTCTATGCAAAGTACATAAATTATTTTGGTGCATAATGAACTTGTTTTTCATCTTGAAGGTCTTTCTTTTACTTTACTGGTATAACCTGCCAGGCATACTCTGAGATCTTTTGCTTCCCGAAAGAAAGAATTTGCTTTCTGATTCCTACATATGACACTAGTCTTTTCAATATTCCATCTTGTTCAATTTGAGCATTTTCTTGGCATTCACTAATTTATTTTAAATTCTGATCACAGAATCTTAAATTTATACAGCCTCTGTGGCCTTGCTATCCTCTGTAAATGCCATCAATATAAATTCAATTCTGTAACTGAAGTTGTTATGGCACAGAATTAATTAATCCAGGCTCAGGGTAGACTTTTAGATAATCTTATTTGGAATAGGTTAAAAATATGAGATTAATATATTGATAACCATTCTTTGAAGCAAGATACACAGATTCTCCCTCTCCTGATTGACTGGACCAGATCCAATTTGGAAACAAGCTATCCTCACTTACATTGCTGTGCTTCTTTCAGTATCATCTTGGTACATCATCAGAGGGTGGTACAGGGAGATAAATCTTCCAGGGCTGTTACCAGCCTAGGGATTGCCCAGTGGAGGCTTGTTCAACAGGTCTGAAAAAAACTGGGGAATGTTGGAGTACATATTCTATATTACAAGGTTGTGTAATCTACTGAGTCCTTGTAATTACACGGCCTGTATAGAGACTTTCTTTGTGTGCTTGTCTGCCTACATAATTTGTAATGATTTTAGAGCTATTAGACCAGCCTAGACACAACCTCTATTTTTGTAGGTTTCCACAGTGACCAAAGGATCTGGGAAAGCCTCAGCTCTGTCTCTCAGCTGACTGTACCCTCTATGAGTCTTGAGCATTATAGTGTAAAGTTAATGAGAAGAGTACATCCAAGAAAATCTAGTTTCTAAGCAATGTGTTGAAGGTGCAATAGGTTTATTTGGGGAAGGAGGGTACAATGGAAGTTACACCTTTCTTGAAAAAAAGAATTTTATATCAGATAAAAGAAACAAAAATTTCTCCATTGCTTGCAAATCAGAATACATTCCTAAAGGACCTTCCTAGTTAGCATAGAAATCCTAACCATAGGGTTTAGACAACCAGGAAATGGATCTCTTAAGTCTGTCACACAAATATGAAGCCCTGGAAAGTATAATATAGTGTTACACAGTACAGGTGCATTGCTGAGATGACTTGCTGATGGTAACTTTGAGGAGGAAGATCTATTTTTCACAGTTGAAGAAAGAATTTTGTCAGTGACAAGAAGGATGGCTTACATGCCTCACGTTCCTCAGAACTGAAAATAATGAAGGGAGGGAGGAGAGGGAAAAAATCAAATTTCTACTAAGGAATCAGCAGGGAACTTAATGCAGGTGCAATATTTCTCAAGACAAAGAGGTTTTTTGTTCCACCTCCATCTTATTCCATGAAAATGAACTCCTTCCCTCTCCCTCTCTTTATCAGCATTAAGTAGATTAAGAATGTTGATACCCTTTCCTGACAAAGATATTTTTACAGTCTTTAGTAAAGGTGTTGGAGCAGGATTAACTTCCTACAGAACTTAAAATAGTTACATTAAGTTAGCAGAGTTCTATATAGGTTCATTAACCTGTGCAGTTTTACCAACTATGCTGAATTACTTTCTGCTTCTACTACTGCATGACTGTAACCTTCTGTACTCTCTCAAATCTATCAAAAACCCCCATATGTTTCATTGAAACAGCATCCAATCACTGAAATGACAACTACAAATATGCTTTAACTCCAGAATTAATCAAGACTATGTGTAACTACTGTATTTCTGGAATCCATATTATTTAGTTCTGAACAACAGAAAATGTACGTTTCCTGCAGGTAAACATTTAATATTGTTGGAAAAGCTTTTTTTTTTCCTTTTACTGGGAGTAATTTGAACTGTATTTTGAATCTAGAACATGACTTCACTTATGTATACAAGTATCTAAAGTGGGGCCAAGAGGGTGAATCCAGGCCCTTCTCAGTGGTGCCAAGCAATAGGACAATGGGTATTGGGCAGAAATGGATGTGCTGGAAGTTCCATCTGAATCTGAGGAAGAATTTCTTTACTGTGCAGGTGATCAAGCACTGAACAGATTTTCCAGAGAGGGTGTAAAGTCCCCTCGCTGGAGGTATTCCAGAACCTTCTGGACACAATCCTGTGCTTTGTGCTCTAGGATGACCCTGCTTGAGCAGGGAGATTCGACCAGATGAGCCACTGTGATCCCTTCCAACCTGACCAATCCTGTAGCCCTGTGATTCTGTGGTTCACTGGGCAATGTCTGGAGACTGCTCAGTGGAGGGGATTTTGTACTGTACTGACTCCCAAACAATGTGCAGAATTTGGGAGAC
Source organism: Zonotrichia leucophrys gambelii (assembly GCF_028769735.1). NCBI lineage: Eukaryota > Metazoa > Chordata > Aves > Passeriformes > Passerellidae > Zonotrichia > Zonotrichia leucophrys. Next base: position 48,432,325 of record NC_088169.1, read on the forward strand.
TTCTCTTAGCACAACCCAGACTTCAAATATTTAACAGGATAAATTATTTTCAGAGCATGGGAACATTTTCTAGTGCCATTTAAGCAAGTATGGACAAGGATTCGACTTCAAAACTCAAAGTGTGGAGAGAAACAAGTCCTTTGGCAATGGACAGGTCCTGTCCTTGCAGACATCTTGTCAAGTCCTACAGATATTGTAGCAAGGCCTTTACTGTTTGATAACAACTTCACAGTGTTTTTTAAATGCAGGCATGGTAGAAGTCTAAATTGACTGCCTGAATCTTTTCTATTTAGGGCATTAATATTAACAAATGGAGAGAATCCAGAGATGCCTGTCTTGCTGAACAAAACTGAGATTTGCAACTCCAAAATACATAATGAATTACCAGTTTTAAGACACTTGTAGAGGTAGATTCTTCCATTAAAAAGTGTCCTTCAGAATGCATATTGATAAAATTTTATCCTCAAAATTACTAACAGATTAAAAAAAATAGAAACGTATGAAATTCCAGACTGTTGACAAATATTTTTTTTCTATTTTTCCATTAGAATAAACAAAATGACAAAAACCTGCACATTTGGAAGCTTAGATGGGATAATTTAAATTTGCGCTTAGTCACTTGAATCATTATGCACTTTATGCAGATATTATTTTGCAGAATTGTACATATACAACATTGTGTTCACCCAGTGTTGTATGTGACAGAATACAGAACAGAATGCATTTTATGTGTCTCTGCTAAGGTACATAGTTCCTTATTTTGGAAGTGTTCTCAAAATTCAGATGAACAGTCAACAAGTATGATACTGTTGCAGATGACTGAGACCCAGGATACAATAAATAATCATAACCAACCTGTGAGACTTATATTGACTAAACAAGATTTTCATCAAGACAAAATCAGATCTGGAACCCCATTTAAAGAAAAACATTAACTCAAAAGCATTGTTTAAAACGTCAATGTGCATTAATATACCCACTAATGTTCCTTCCATAATACATCTTCATATCCTTAACTGAAGGCAGAACTCATTGTGTCATCTATTCCTACATGTACAATATGTACTATCCTAACTCACATAGTGATTGATTTACATGGAACACAGTAGCAAACAGAATATAGGGCACATGCAGATACAAAGTCACCGAGTGTCCAAGCCAGGAGAAATACTTCATTATCCAAATTCACTTGAATTTTAACACTCCTATCAGAAAATGGTTTTTATTCTATTCTATGTAATAATTTTTAATCTGTGTGTGTGTGTGTGTGTGTGTGTGTGTGTGTAAATCAGTGAAATAATTAATAGAAAAATAATTATACAGGACAAGCAGTTTATATTTACTGCATTATTCCTCCAGTGATGAGGACAATGCAGATTTTTTTTTACCATAAGAACCAATTACTGAGGAAATGCTGTATCCAGGTCTCCATATATCACTACTAAGGGACAGAATTTGGCCTGCAATTTTCTATTTTTCTATCAACTTTTGTTCAGGTATTATACAGGTGTAATTTGAAGACCAAAGGATGCATTCTGCCCTCATTTGTCACACCATAACAGCACCTTAGCAAAATAACTGCAGTGCACCTATAAGAGGGCCCACAGAAACACCAGCGCAAAATCCATGAAGTACAGATGTGTAGGATCTTCAGGAAGTATTTATGTAGGACTGAGCATATGTGTAATCAGGCCCCAGACACAATCTGAGAAAGTGTGAATAGCAATTGGATTTTAGTTTACATTTTGGTTTTTTATTTTGATTCATACCCAGTCTCCTCCATGTGAAATCAGTAGAACCATTACCCATTCACACCATTATAATCGTGTGCAGAACTCAGCCACCTTATTTTTAGCTTATTTTGAAAAGAACTCTGAATAATTGAGGCACCTATAAAGAAGAAAAATTATTATGTGAAATCTGGAGCACTGCATCTTCCATCAAACAGACAGGAAGAACATCTACTATTTCAATCTGAAAATGCACCAGCAAGAGTTAAGTGACGTGGGAATGACAGCCCATAAACCAGATCACAACAGCTGCACTCCATGTCCACTACAGTTCTACAGAAAGAAGGAGAATTAACTTTAATTGTATTTCAGTCATTGGCTTAGATGATCTGGTGGCAATGCAGGGACTTTGGTATAATTTTGTTTCTTGGCTGTGGTCCACTTTGCCTCAACATTAAAATAATGGAATGCAGCCATAATACCAGAAACACCCTGGAAGAGGCTTGTGGTGTGTCCAGGAGACCAGAGGATTCTGTATTTCTGATTTCAGCTGGAAATGCTACAGCAGCATGTGGAAGTCTTGAAGTGTAAGTGAGAAAAGAAAAGTGTGATTTAACTGTAAAGAAAGCCTTCCTTCCTGACAGCTCTGCAAAGCTGCAAGGGACAGCCAAGTATTCCCATGGAACTTTGAATGCACATATTAAGGAGGAAGGGTGTGTTAAACAGTTAAGATATAATGACCTTGTTTCAGGGAGCCATAGTAAGCCATGAGGTGTAAGGAAATGGTGATCTTTAATAAAATTTGATAGCAGATTAACACAAACATTTGAAGAATTAATTTTGTAACTACATCATAGGCAAAATAGCGATCCAGGGCCCACTTCTATAGTGCAACAAATTTCTGTCAGTATAATTTAAAAAGATGTGTCTAACTAATTTCTAAAGTCTAAATGTGTTCTTTGTTCTGATTTTACATTTTCCATACTTTCCCTGCTTTGAGATTTGCAACTCCAAAATACATAATGAATTACCTGGTTTAAGGCACTTGTAAAGGTAGATTTGTCCATAGAAAAGAGAGGCTTGGACAATAACTTTTCTCCATAGTTATGGGAAGCAGAATAGCCACTCCATAGTTTTCTCTCCCAGCTTCCTTTCATAAACCAGATTTTGACCTGTGGTAACATCATTAAACCTAAACGAATCCTTCTAAAATGCCACAGGTGTGATCATATGCCAGAATAAAAATTATCTGGTCAAGTTTGAGGCAAATGAAGCAAAGCATTTCGGTTGATGTGAGGCTTCAGACTGAAGTGATCTCACATTAGGGTTTTTTTGCTGTTTTCTCTCTTTTCACTTGCCAAAGTTGCAAAATGGTTTTGCCTGAAATCTGAAAATCAGTTTAATGTTGTTGGACAAAAGTAGCGGAGTCAAAAGGCCTGTGCCAGAGGGCTGGCCTGAAGGAAGAGCGGACACAGGGAGCCACATGAGAGAGCAGTAAACTGTCTGACAAGGTGTGTCCTGGGAATAACAGAGCACAACTCTTGTTCCACCAGTTTTGGAAGCTTTATGAGAGGAGCAGAACAAGAAAATACCTCTTAATGTAGTTGTTTGTTGTACAAGGAGGATCTCCTTTTGGAAGTATTATCATGGGACTATTCACATATCTATTTCAAAGATTCTGCATAAAATGAACACTGAGAAAAGGGATATTAGCACATCTGAGAGTCAAACAGAAAGAAAAAAAACCATTAAAATACTTCTTAGACACCTTACCAACCTTTGCAAATTCTCTTTACTCCTGCATATTTCATTTGAGTACATGTGAAATTTCACAGCTGAATTTTGCACAAGTACAGTAGTGCAGGAGGCTTGAACTACTTTGGAACCTTAATCACTGAAGCAGTGTCCACTGCTCATCATTGTTGCTTTTAAGATGAAATTATATTTTTCAGAGTAATTCTTATGATCTATGATATATTATGTTTCATGATAGTGGCTGAAATTGCTTTTGTTGAGGCCCATACTCTGGTGAATGTGAAACCAGGAAGCTAAGCTTGATGGCTGCTTCTGCTTTTCACTCTTCCTAGATTTGGAAAGTCTCTTTTTTTCACATCAAGTAACAAACATGCTAGGGTTCCTTTAGCTATAGATTTTGCCTCTGGGCCTTATCAGGAATTAGATGTGTCTCACAGAGCAGGCTTTGGTTCATACACCATAATCAGCTGAGCACCCTCTGAACAAATATCCTTTCATGGACAGTAATCTTCATTCCAGATTTTGAAAACCAGTCACCAAGTAAGGAAGGAATTTATTTTTATTTCCAGTACTGTACATGTGGGTGGGTATATTAAAAAAACTAAACCAACATTGGTCCTCCATGTTATCCTTCCTCTGTGACTGAAGGAAGTTGTCACAGTTTAATGGCCTTCTCTAATGTAAAAAATAGCTAAACAAATTTTAGTTTTTACCAGTTTTTTATTTAAGATTTTAGTGCTTGATTTCCTAAAGAGCAGTTAATGATAAGTTCTTGAACTTTCTTTTCTTTCTGAAAAGCCTTGCAAATCAACTAAATTGCCTTATACTATAATTTGCATAACTTTTGAACAAGATAGTCACTTTAGTCCAGGTAGTCCATGTGTCCTGTTAGGGATCAAACATTCATTTCAATCAAATAAATCTCTGTTTTCCCCCGCTAAGCAGTGTTATATATCTGTGCTGAGTTTGAGATTAAAAGATCAGGGACTATGAAGACAATTAGACATTTGTTCTACCATATCCCTTCTTGAAAAAGAAGAGCTTCTCAGTGAAAGAAAAACAACAAATTCATGGTTCTTTTTGAGATAGGATGCAGTGATCTAATACAGATAAGATGCACTCCTTTTTGCCCTATTCAAATATTAAGCTATCTAATGCAAATATTTTTTTCCCCAGTAACTGAAATCATTCATTTACCCACACCTCTAGAAAACCTTGAATGCAAATGTCTTTCACATACTGAAGTTGCTTTCACTAGCTTATTTTCATGAAACACTACTGGCTTTGTATTGTGACTGTTGTTTTCTCCCTAAGATTATAAAACTTTTTAAGGGTTGCATGAAAGCAAAGAGTACTTAGTGGTTTATTGTTTCACTTCTACATTTTTTCTATCACATTTATTTTAAGCATCTGTGTTGTAAGTTTTAGACTTGAATTTTTCATTTCAATTTCTATAGACTTTACAAATACTTTTAAGGTATGTATTTTGGATATTATATGTTATGTTATTATTTAGGTCCAATTTACCTGTAAAGTCATCCTCTACCTTAAACATACTATGTAATTTATCCTAAGTCTTTTCTGCTTCTCTTTCATGTTGTTTATTTTACTGCTAACTTTTAAAGAAATTTAGTATAAAATATATGCCTTTTATTCTTTGCTTTTCTTTGTAAAAGTTTGTGATGATTTAAAGCCTTAAAGCAAACAGTAGTAGCTCTGCTGTATGATAGAGAAACCAGGAAACAAGAACCACTTGACAAACATAAGATAAACAAGCCGACCTTAAACTGCCTCCTATTGATCATACAGAGCAGCCTCAAATTGATTGAGGGATTCAGCCAAAATAGGAAGTTCTTGTGGTGAGACGGCTGATATGGTCAGGCTGGAAAAGCTCTCCACTGCTTCCTGTGGGCACCCAAATTCCAGGGCCCTGCTGAACCAGAGGACACTCTGAATAAAGGATCCCTTAGAATTTGCTCTGCCCTAGTCAGGGGCTCTGCAAATGGCATGTGACTCAGGACTGGATGATTTCAGTTCCTTGAGCAAACTAAGATAAAGTAGAAAAATGTTTCCCTGCTTACCCTGGAAAGATTCCCATGAATAAGAGGTACCACAGTCAAGGGACATTTTCTGTGTAGCTTTGCAGATATTTTGGTGGTATATGGCAGCCTTCACCTTCAGCTGGCTTCAGCACGTGAAGCAGGAACTCTGCTGACACTTGTTACTACATATCCTTAATAAGGATATGTGAACACTGTGAGTTTGGTAGCTATAATCACATTCAGCATGAAAAGTCTTCTGCAAAAAGGGTACAAGTTATAACTTGCAAATTGTCAGGTCCTGCCTCAAAGCTCTCTGTATGTCCTCAAGTTTTCCATTCCTAGTAGCACGCAGAGGTGAAAAGAGGATGTTTCTCACTTTCCTTGCAGATATAGAATGAATAAATATGATATAGAATGAATAAATAAGATATAGAATGAATAAATAAATA